>NC_136981.1:14325215-14682715 GCF_032717465.1 Coenobita brevimanus
AAGGAAACAATACACCATACCCTTTCAGTTCCTTACGTCCTACCTTAATAAAAAAGGGTCCAAAGAAATCAACAGTAGAATAGGTAAAAGGAGCAGCAGGTTCTAACCTATCTGTAGGAAGATCCGCCATCTTTTGTTCCTGTGTATTTCCTCTAACCTTTCTACAAATGGTACACTTGGAAATGTGCATAGTTACTAGAGAGGTTCCTCCTATAATCCAATACCCAGACCCTCTAATCTCATTTAGTGTGATGCCTCTACCTTGATGTTTTTTTTTTTTTTTTTTTTTATGCGAGGAAGAAGGAACCAAAGGCCATGAGCCCGCAGTAACAGTTCCCTCCAAGAGAAAAACAAAATACAATAGAGAGCCAAATTCAAGATCCGATCATTTTGAGATGCCTGGACACACTGCGTTTGAAAGACTGGAGATCATAGGCAGGAGGAAATACAGACAGAGGGAGACAGTTCCAGAGCTGACCTGTTGCATGAATGAAAGACTGGGAGTAACGGTTAACTCTTGCATTAGAGAGTTGGACAGAAAAGGGATGAGAGTTTGCTGCCAGACGGGTGCTACGCGCCCGTCGTAGAGGTGGAGGAATGCAAGCAGACAGTTCAGAGGAGCAGTGACCATTAAAGTAGCGATAGAAAAGAGATAAAGATGCAACAGTGCGGCGAAGAGACAGAGGTTGAAGGGAGTCAGTAAGAGGAGGAGAGTTAATGAGACGAAAAGCCTTTGACTCCACCCTATTGAGAAGAGCTGTATGTGGGGAGCCTCCCCACACATGAGAGTTGTACTCCACACAGGGGCGGATAAAACCCCTGTATAGAGTCAACAATTGTGCAGGGATAAAGAAAGAGCGGAGTCGGCTTAGCACACCCAATCTCTTGGAAGCACCATTTTATGGTAGTAACAAATCAATAAATCAATTATGTGAGATTCCTTTGTTAATATGGATGGGTGCTTTCTGTCTTTGTGCATATTTGCTCTTCTGATCCTTCCACCTACTCTGATGATCCCATCTTCATCCATGAATGGATCAAGCTTATACATCTAACTTGATTTCATTAAGACATTTTTCTTGTTTCTTCCAACACCATAAATGAATTCTTCCTTGTTAACTTTGTTCATCAATGCTCTTTTTTCTTCTGGGAATGCTTGTGCCTGAGGTTGTTTTAGTATCTCATTTTCAGCTTCTTTCAGTTCTGCTGCCGTCACAGGAACATACTCAGACTTGACAATGTTTTGTTTAGCTGTGTTTACTTTTTGCATACTTTGCTCTTTACCTTTGAATTTCTTCTGAAGTCTGAGGCATACTGCAGTAGCTCTGGTTGCACGATGCCAATCTGAGAAATACTTCAGTCTGTCTAGGAATGATGATGCCTCTTGAGCTTCTGTGAGACATGATACAACTTTCTTCACTTTAGGGTCGTCTTCTGCAACAACGAAGTCTTCCACTGATGCTTGAGTTGTGTGAAGCGATTGCCAAAGAAAGTCTGGTCCATTCCACCACTTAGAACTGTGAATCATGGCTTGTACTAGCATGCCTCGTGATGCACAGTCAGCTGGGTTATTTTCTGTTCCAACATGCTTCCAATGTGCTGGTGATGTTTCATCTCGTAACTGTTGAACTCTGTTTGCAACATACACATGGAATTTCTTAGCATCATTACAGATATACCCTAGTACTACTTTGCTATCAGTCCAAAATACTTCTTTGACATCTTGGCAATTCAGCTGTCTTCTCAGAACTGTGTGAACTCTTACTGACACAACTGCTGCTGCAAGCTCTAACCTTGGAATAGTGATGGCTTAAAGTGGTGCTACTCTTGATTTTGCCATTACAAGTGCACCATGCATCTGACCTTTGTCATTAATCAATTTAATGTAAGAGCACTGACCACAGCCTTCCTGACTAGCAACTGAGAAATGATGAAACTCAACTGCTTTAATTTCTCCAAATGCTTCAGGTTTGTAACATCTTGGTATTCTCACATGCTGCAACAAGTGCAGCTCATTGCTACACTTTTCCCACTTGGATTTCATGTTTTCTGGTACATCATCATCTCAACTTACCCCATCTTTACATAGATCCTGGAGTATTCTTTTTCCATTTAGAATGAAGGGAGATACTAAACCTAGGGGATCAAATTTGGAGCTTACAGTTGATAAAATACCTCTTCTTGTTAAAGGCTTACTACTTAAACTGATTCTAAACTGAAATGAGTCAGATTCAACACATGCTCTACTCCAAGTGTTCTCTCAATAGGCAGTGAGTCCTTGCTGAGATTTAAGCTCTTGATGCTTCCTGCCATTTCTTCTGGACTGATGGCTGCCAGTACTTCCTTGCTGTTGGACAAGAACTTATGAAGCTTGAAACCTCCTTTCATGCACATTGCCTTGCTGCTATTAATCAGCTGGATAGCTTCAGCTGCAGTAGGTACAGACTTTAACCCATCATCTACATAAAAATCATTTTTGACAAACTTAGCTGCATCAGATCCAAACTCAAGCTCATTACCATCAGCTGTTTTCATTAATGTGAAAATTGCAACACGGTGATGAAGTAGCTCCAAACAAGTGCACAGTCATTCTATATCCAATCACTTCTTTGTCCAGATCTCCATTTTTCCACCACAAAAAGCGTAGCAAGTCCTTGTGTTCGGGAGACACATGCACCTGATGATACATTGCACAAATATCACACACAAATGCTACCTTTTCTTGGCGAAATCTGCATAACACTCCAATGAGACTGTTTGTGAGGTCTGGTCCTTGTAATAATTGACTATTTAGTGACTGTTTCTTGTACCTAGCACTGAAGTCAAATACTACTCTTAACTTTCCTGGTTTCTTTGGGTGATACACCCCATGATGAGGTATGTACCACACAAACCCTCTGCTCTCGCTAACTCCTTGGCTGGAACCGCTTCTGCGTACCCATGTGTTATGTCTTCCACAGACTTCATATAATCTTGATAATATTTCTTGTCATTTTTTAGCTTTCTTTTCAGTCTATCTAGTCTGTAAACAGCTAAGTCTTTGTCATTTTCAAACTTGACATTTTCATTCTTGAGAGGAAGTGGCATCTCATAATGTTCTTCTGGCTTGTATACTCCCTCTTTCATTTTTGTCATCAAAAGTTTGTCTTCATATGAGATGGGAACGTCATCTGTCTGTCTGTCATTAAAGTCTAGCTCAAACATTTTCGTGATTTGCTGTGGGTTGACAACCTCCTTTACTTGAGCTGGAACAACTAGGAAGCTAACTTTCCTTTCATTATTGATGACGACTTATTGGGCCATAGTTCTGTGTGCCTGTACAATGCTATCTTTTGTGCTTCTGTCGCTACAGACCTTTCCTATTATTCACCATCCTAACTCTGTCCTTCTAGCAAAGGGATTGTTTTCATTTTCTGGGATAATTTCCTTTGGCTTCAGTGCGTTAGTACAGCTAAGTCCTATGATGAGACCATTTTCTACGTTAGAGTCATATGGCATCAATTTGTCTGCTATTCCTTTCAAATGTGGCCAATTGTTTGCAGTCTCGGGTCTTGGTATCTGATCTCGTCTGGCTGGTATATGTTCTCTAGAGTATGTATAGGGAAGGAACATTTCTTTCTGTTCATAAACTTCCTTTACCACAAGCTCTTGTACTTTGGTACAAAGTACAGTATCTTCTCCCATCACGGTAGCCAACTGCAGGTGTACTTGTGGTCCAGTTGCTTTAACTTTATCTAGAGTAGTCCCTTTAATAAAGCAAGCGTCAGACTGATCATCTAATAAAGCATAAACCAAGACTCTGTTTGATGCATCACTGCTGTGGTACAGCCACGCTGGAACAATCATGCTGTGTGTATCTCCTACAAATGACCTGTTGATTTTAATTCTATTTGAGACAGCATTGTCCTCTGTTGTCTTGGACTGTTGTGATTTCTCAGTTTCCTTCTCTTTGATTCTTTCAAGTATGGCTTCATGAAGAGATGTTGGATGACGTCTCTTATATACTGTACATACTTTCCTTCTTTTGCAGTTTTTCATGACATGTCCATACTTTAGACAACCCTTGCAGATAAATGACTTCTGTACATATTCTACCTTGTCCTTATTGCTAAGGTCATTGAACCTCTTACATGTGTTCAGTTCATATTCTTCTTTGCAGTAGATACACTGTGGTCTTTTGATGTTTTGATTATTGTCATCCTTGTCCTTTTGAGTCCTTTTTTTCTTGTCACCCTTGTCCTTTTGATCCTATTGTGCCTCTGTTTCTTTCACTCCAGTTGTGTTGGCTGACAAGACCCTTTACCCCAAATCTGTTTGTTTCTACTTTACCTTCCTTCTTTCCCTTAGAAGCAACTGTGTTATGCTTTTGACTCATTGCCATTACTGCACTATAGGATGAGATTGGATGACAAGCTTTCTTTGCCTCATCTGCTATGAATTGACAAAAGACATAAAATGGAGGGCATTCTACGGGTGTGCAGAACCAGGTGTGGACTACTGAATTCCATCTATCAATTAAAGGTGGGGGTAACTTCTGTAAGATTTTGCTATTTTCTTGAGGATCATTTAGAACATTAAGGAAATTTGTTGTGTTCATTATTGTCAAACAGTTCTGCAAGAAGTCAGATAATTTCTGTAGTGCTTGACCATCATTATTTGAGATCTTTGACCACTCACTCAGTTTTCTTCTATAAGCATTTGCTGCTATGAACTCATTGCCAAATCTGTCTTTCAGTATACTTTTTGCCTTACTGAAAGCTTCTTCATTATGGATACACAAAAGTCCTCTAATAGCTTCTTTGGCTTCCCCATCAGTATACCTTCCTAGGTAGAAAAGTTTCTCTGCCAGATTGGTGACTCGCGACTCTATGAATATTTCAGAATTCTTTATCCAGGATGGAAACTCTAATAAATCTCCTCTGAAAATCTCTGGCTCTGAGTGAGGCAATTCACCTATGTTTTTGGATGACAAAATATCTACCACACCTTTTAATATATTCATGTCCACTGACTGACTTGGTGTATCATGCTTACCTGATGCCTGTGACTGTTTTTATTCTGATTCTGGATGAAAACTCTTAGCATGTGGGTTAAGCTTTGGACTCACCTGCAAGAAAGTCTGATTTAGTTTGGACACTTCTCTCTCTCTAATTCACCCATGGCAGAAACAGATGAATATTTGACACCCACTTTCGGTTCTGATATTCTAGGTTTGATTTTCTCACCTTCTGTCAGTCCTTGTGATTCAAGGAATTTTTGAAGATGTTGTTCTAGCTCATATTCACTCTCAGGCAAATCTAAAGGATCTTCCATTGAATTTACAACATTTAGCTCAGCTCGAGTAGTAGCTAATCTTTATTTAAAACTATTCGTCTATACTCATGTTCCTTTTCTTGCTTGAGCTTCTGATACTCTTTTTCCTTTTCTTGCGAGAATTTCTCGTGTTCTATTTCCATTTCTTGAAACTGCTGCTCAACGTTTAGCCTAGCTAGTTTAGCATTTAACTGTTCTCTTTTTGTGGTGCTGGAATAAGATCTACTAGTGCAATTAGAATGCTTTGAGGTTTTAGTACTTTGTGACCTAGCTGACTGAGAGCACTTGGAAGCTTTACTAATTTGTGACCTAACAGACTGTGAATCCTTGGGAGCTTTACTTACTGATTCTGTGTTCTGCATCAATTCATTCATTTTGTTGTCAATTCTCCTTATACAGGTGGTGTGCACTTCTTTTTCTTCCACTAACTCCTGTGACAATTTTTCTTGTAAGCTTGGATCTGCTTCATTTAGCTTATGATATGGATTTACTACTTCATTAAACTGCACCTGTTCTGCATTTGCATGATCTATAAGTTGATCCAAACTTACATCATTTATACCTGACATTATTTCCTTTACCACTTTTGTCCATGCTTGCCTTGATGATGCTAACCTCTTTGAACACTGTGTTACTTGGTACTCATGCCCTTTCTCTGTTAAAGACCTTTGTCTGGTACTCTTCACTTCCTCGTTTGCCTCAGTAGACTGGCGACAGTCATTAGCTTCCTGATTTGCCTCAGTAGACTGGAGACAGTTATTGGCTTCCTCATTTGCCTCAGTTAACTGGGGCAGGCCACTTACAGCTTGTTCACTATAACTCATTTTGCAACTATTATTATATTGTACCTAATTTGAATTCAACACTAACATTCAATGTATACTTATTTGTAGTCGAAAGTTCCCTCTGGCTGTAGGTGAAGCTTGGAGAATGAAGAGTTTTCAGTGGTGAGCACAGACCAGTTCTGTAGTGTCTGCAATTGCACACAGAAGTTCTAGAAGTCACTGTCAGGCAACCAGGAATGTTTAATTCATCAGAGATTGGCACATTCATCAGGAGAAATCTTTGGCACCCATCTGCTGCTTTTGTTGATTGCAGGAATTCTTGTGGTCGCCTCATTATTTGTTCATACTGCAGGCCCCTGTGTGCTGTGCTTGCAGTTTTTATGGACCAGGTTGTACTACGAGGATGGGTCGAGTTTTACTGTCTCAGAGGGCCAAGTCAAGGGGCTTTACAGGGAAATTACCAGGATTCATTCTTGACATTTTATTTCTTCTATTACATCTTGATATTCTGTTCAATCCCAGTCATTCCCGTAAAACTGAAAAGTAATAATTTCTTTGTCAAAGAAACAAGCTCAAACATTTAACTTCTTATAATTGCATAAACAAGTAATCAAACAGATTAGGTCTTCTTCAACGATGTCTTAACGTCATGATACATCAGTCACATACTGTACTAAAGCATACATGTAACAGAATACTATAGATATACTGAAATATAATACTGTACCTCGGTCACCTGTCATCTTGGCCTTGAGTCCGTGGTTGTGAGTCTGCGACGAGTTGGCCGTTCGCAAGACAAATGAAAACAAATCCGGATTTGCAAACAAACTGCAAACGATTAAAGTGAACCTTTTGCACGGTGTCACTAAACTACATATGAAGATACAGTACAGTTCTTAACATTAATATATACTGAGTAACATATAATGGCATGCATATAATGAATATAACGTATATATATATATATATATATATATATATATATATATATATATATATATTAGGAGTAGACTGTAGCACCAGTCGAGCAGGGCAGTACTCCCGTGGTGGATGGAAAGCTGATGACAGGGAGTGCTAGAGCTCCCGTTTCATCAGCCCTCAGGACTAGTTCCTGACCATCCCCCTTTGCTGAACTTTTTCAGTGTCTCAGTTACACAGAGAGTAGGCCAGCATGCTCTCCAGTACAAATTTCTCTAACTATCTTCACCAAACTACATGCACAGTACACACTACACTTCCTATTCACAATTCACCAAAAATGGCGTCGATTCATCAAGCCTCGGAGTCCCCAGGGGGGGGGGACCATAAATGCCCCCGCCATCTGCCCCTCTCCCGCTGACGACTCGAGGTGCCTGGAACCACTGTCTGACTCTCTTCTTCTTCATTTCTGCAACATTTGCGGCCTTTCATCTAACTTTCACTCTGTTGAGCACCACCTCTCCTCCTCTAAACCTCACCTTCTTTTTCTAACGGAGACTCAGCTGTCTGAGGCAACTGACAACAAACCCTTTTCTGTATCCTCCTACTTTCTCTATACTCATTTCAAAGCCAAAGGTGGCTGTTGTGTATACATACGCAACGACTTATCTTGCTCTCGTGTTCCTGAACTTGATTCTTCTCAATTCTCCACACTCTGGCTTCGGCTTTCCTGTCATTCTCTGACTAAATATATCTGTGCTGTTTACTTATCCCCTAATTCTACTGACTATCAAAAATTCTTCGAATATCTTACTTCTACGATGGAACACATTCTATCCATTTCTCCTTTCTCTAAAATCTCCATTCTTGGAGATTTCAATGTTCACCACCACCTTTGGCTCTCCTCTTCTTTCACGGATCCACCTGGTGAACAAGCCTACATCTTTTCTATCCTTAATGATCTAGAGCAGCTTGTACAGCACCCTACCCGTATCCCTGACCGCCTTGGAGAGAGCTCCAACATACTTGACCTCTTCCTCACAACTAATCCTTCTGCTTACTCTGTTAATCTTTTCTCTCCGTTGGGCTCCTCCGATCACAACCTTATTACCTTAACCTGTCCTATCACTCCGGTACGGCCTGTGGACCCTCCAGGGAAACGTCGTGTGTGGCATTTTGGAGCCGCAGACTGGGAGGCCCTCAGGAAGTACTTCTTTGATTTTCCCTGGAATGATTATTGCTTCCATGGCCGTGAGCCATCCGAGTGTGCCTTGCGCATTACGGAGGTTATTCTCTCGGGCATGGAAGCATACATTCCTTTCTCATATCCTTTGACTAACGCAAGAAAGCCTTGGTTTAATCACCCTTGTTCTAATGCTGTCCGCAACAAGGAGAAGGCCTACAAAAGGTACCAGAGCCAACCCACCCCCGAATCACGTCATCTTTACGTTTCTGCCCGGAATCGTGCTAAGTCTATTCTTCGCTCTACTAAAAATAATTTCATCCATACTAAATGCTCTCAACTCTCCAGCTCGAATTCTTCCCGCTCCTTCTGGCACCTTGCCAAAAATCTTTCTAACAACTTTACCTCATCATCCTTCCCTCCTCTTTTCTACTCTGATGGTTCTGTAGCTATTTCTTCTACTGATAAAGCAGATCTCTTCGCACAGACTTTCTCCTCCAATTCCACCTTAGACGATTCTGGTGCTGTTCCTCCATCACTTCCCCCCTCTGACTTCCTCATGGCTGACATTAAAATTTCTTCATTGGATGTATTTTCTGCCATCACTGGCCTCAGTACTAACAAGGCATATGGGCCTGATGGGGTCCCTCCTCTTGTTCTCAAGAACTGTGCTTCTGTGCTTACACCCTGCCTAGGCAAACTCTTTCGCCTTTGTCTGTCAACTTGTACCTTTCCTTCTTGCTGGAAGTTTGCTTTCATTCAGCCAGTCCCAAAGAAGGGTGACCACTCCCAACCCTCCAACTATCGTCCAATTGCTTTAACGTCCTTTATTTCAAAAGTTTTCGAGTCAATTCTTAATAGAAAAATTTTAAGGCATCTTTCCTATCACAACCTTCTTTCCTATCGTCAGTATGGGTTCCGTCAGGGACGCTCCACTGGCGATCTTCTCACCTACCTTTCAGACTCCTGGTCATCCTCCTTTCGGGACTTTGGCGAAAGCTTTCCCATTGCACTTGACATCTCAAAGGCTTTCGATCGAGTCTGGCATAAATCTTTAATTTCCAAACTACCCTCCTATGGTTTCTATCCTTCTATCTGTGCCTTCATCGCTAGCTTCCTTTCTGGTCGTTCTATAGCCGCTGTTGTAGACGGCCATCGTTCTTCTCCTAGATCTATCAACAGTGGTGTTCCTCAGGGCTGTGTCCTATCACCAACTCTCTTCCTTTTATTCATCAATGATCTTCTAAGCTGTACATCTAACCCTATCCACTCATACGCTGATGACTCCACCCTTCACCTTTCCACTCGGTTCCCGCAACGCCCATCTCAACAGTTACTTCAACAAACAAGGGATGAGGCTATGGCACACCTAATGTCTGACTTGGCTCGTATCTCTGACTGGGGTAAAAATAATATGGTTGTCTTTAATGCATCTAAGACTCAGTTCTTACACCTATCAACTCGACAAAATCTTCCACAGGTATAACCACTAATGTTTAACAATATTCAGCTTAATCCTGCATCATCCTTGAACATGCTTGGGGTTTCCTTTACTCGGGACTTATCTTGGAAAGATCATATTACATCTCTTGTAAAATCTGCTTCCAAGAGATTAGGTGTGCTAAGCCGACTCTGCTCTTTCTTTAACCGTGCACAATTGTTGACTCTATACGGGAGTTTTATCCACCCCTGTGTGGAGTACAACTCTCATGTGTGGGGAGGCTCCCCACATACAGCTCATCTCAATAGGGTGGAGTCAAAGGCTTTTCGTCTCATTAACTCTCCTCCTCTTATTGACTCCCTTCAACCTCTGTCTCTTCGCCGCACTGTTGCATCTTTATCTCTTTTCTATCGCTGCTTTAATGGTCACTGCTCCTCTGAACTGTCTGCTTGCATTCCTCCACCTCTACGACGGGCGCATAGCACCCGTCTGGCAGCAAACTCTCATCCCTTTTCTGTCCAACTCTCTAATGCAAGAGTTAACCGTTACTCCCAGTCTTTCATTTATGCAACAGGTCAGCTCTGGAACTGTCTCCCTCTGTCTGTATTTCCTGCTGCCTATGATTTCCAGTCTTTCAAACGCAGTGTGTCCAGGCATCTCAAAATGATCGGATCATGAATTTGGCTCTCTATTGTATTTTGTTTTTCTCTTGGAGGGAACTGTTACTGCGGGCTCATGGCCTTTGGTTCCTTCTTCCTCACATAATATATATATATATATATATATATATATATATATATATATATATATATCTATCTATATATATATACATATATATATATATATATATATATATATATATATATATATATATATATATATATATATATATATATATATATATATATATATATATATATATATATATATATATATATATATATATATATATATTATATAAAATATATTATATATTATATATAATATATATTATATAATATTGTATATTATATATATATATATATATATATATATATATATATATATAAATAAATATATATATGTAATATATATATATATATATATATATATATATATATATAATATATATATATATATATATATATATATATATATATATATATATAAAATATATATATATATATATATATATATACATAATAAATATTATATAAATTATATAAAATATATTATATATAATATATATTATATATTGTATATATTATATATTGTATATATATATATATATATATATATATATATATATATATATATTATATTGGTGATACCCAATACCCTCTTCAGGCATAAAATGATCCACAGGTATACATGGCGTGTGATGAGAAGGGTGGGTGGTGAACTGAATGAAAGGAAGGCAATGATTGATTATGTGTGCGTGGATGGAAGGATGCGAAGATGCGTAATGGATGCAAGAGTTTATAGAGGCTGGGGAAGTGGACTTTCTGACCACTACTTTTTGGTGGCCAGAATTAGAATTCAAGTAAGATGGAGGAATAGAAGAAGGGAAACGCGAGAGGAAGGAGTAGTTGCAAGGAGAGTGGAAAGGTTACAAGAGGATGAGAAAAAGGCAGAGTATAAGAGAGAAGTGGAGGAACCACTGGGCAAATATGAATTGGAGCAGATGGGAGACGTGGAAGGTGTGTGTAGGATATTTACGGAAGAAATATGTGCAGCATGTGATGTGGTGTGTGGAAGGAAGAGAAGACGGAGGGGGGTGCAAGGAACAGCGTGGTGGAATGAAGAGGTGAGACAGGCTGTGGCACAAAAGAAGAAAGCATACAATGAATGGATGAGAAATAGGGGTGTGGAAGAAGTTGAGAGGCGGAAGAGAGAGTTATATGTAGAAAGAAAGAGAGAACTGAAAAGATTAGTAAGAGAGAGTAAGAAGAGAGTGGATGAGGAACTTGGAAGGAATTTGAGTGTAAAATGGAGGGACTGTAAGAAAATGTTCTGGAAAGAGGTGAAAAGAGTAAGACAGGGTGGAAGTGAAGTTAGCAGGGGAGTGAAAGATAAAAATGGTAGATTACTAGTGGAGAAGGGAGAAAAAGTGAGCAGATGGAGAGAAACTTTAAGGAATTGTTGAACATACAGGATGGAAGTAATGTGAGTATAAGTGGCTGGGGAATGGTTGGGAGAAGGAGAGAGGTGAGAAGACAGGAAGAAATCAGTAGGATAGAAGTTGTGGAAGCAATAAAGAAAGTTAAATTGGGGAAAGCCCCAGGGATTGATGGAGTGTGTGGTGAAATGCTGAAGCATGGGGGAGAGATAGAAGTAGAATGGATGTGGAAGATGTGCAGATTGGCCTGGGAGGAAGGTAGAGTCCCGGAGGATTGGAAGTCAGGTATAATTATCCCCTTGTACAAAGGAAAAGGGGAAAAAGAAGTGTGTGGTAATCATAGGGGCATTTGTCTTCTTAGTATAAGAGGAAAAGTGTATGGTAGGATACTTATTGACAGAGTTAGAGAAAGAACAGAGAAATTAGTTGGAAAAGAACAGGGAGGCTTTAGGAAGGGAAGAGGTTGTGTAGATCAGATATTCATTCTTAGATCTTTAGTGGAAAAGTTTCTAGAGAAGGGAAAGAAGTTGTATGTGGCTTTCATGGATTTGGAGAAAGCATATGACAGGGTGGATAGACAAGGAATATGGAAAGTGTTAAGAATATATGGAGTAGACGGGAATTTGTTGAATGCTGTGAAGAGTATGTACGATGGTGCGAAGGCTGCAGTGTGTGTGGATGGTGAACTAAGTGAATTTTTCTCTTTGAAAGTTGGGTTGAAACAGGGTTGTGTCATGTCTCCATGGTTGTTCAATCTGTACATGGATGGGGTAATAAAAGAGATACAAGGTAGGGTAGTGGATATTGGAGTGGCCCTGGTGAGAGAGGATAGTGTTTGGAAACTCCCTGTACTGTTGTTTGCAGATGATACTGTGTTGTTGAGTCAAGACGAAGGGGAGCTGCAAGGCTTGGTGGATGAGTTTGGGAGTGTGTGTAAGAAACGGAATCTAAAGGTGAATGTAGGGAAGAGTTAAGTGATGGTCTTTGAGAGAGGTGAAGTCAGTGAATGTTCAGCGAGGTTGGATGGTGAGGAACTGGAAAATGTGAGTATGGTTAAGTACTTGGGTAGTGTGATGAGTAAGGATGGAGGTTTGGAGGGTGAAGTGCTTGAAAGGATACAGCAGGGAAGAAAGGTTGCTGGTTCTTTGAAAGCAGTGATAAGAAACAGGGAAGTGAGCATGGAAGTGAAAAAGTTACTACATGACAGTATTGTGATACCAACTCTAACGTACGGAAGTGAAGCTTGGACGTTGTTGGAAGGACACAAGTCAAGAGTGAGAGTAGTGGAAATGAGTTATTTAAGAGGAGCCTGTGGAGTCACATGGAGAGAGGCTGACGAATGAGGATGTAAAGGAGCGTTGTGGTGTGGATGTGGATGTGATAGGAAGAGTTATGAGGAACACACTGAGGTGGTTTGGCCATATGGAGAGGATGGAGGGTGAAAAACTGATGAAGAGAGTGTATGTGAGTGAGGTGGAGGGGGGAAGAGGGAGGGGGAGGCCGAGGATGAGGTGGAGGGATGAAGTGGAGAGGTATATGAGAGAGGGGGGTGTGAGTTGGGAGCAGGGCAGTGAAATGGTGGGGGACAAGGTGACGTGGAGGCGATTTGTTTGTGGCCACCCCAAACGGGATTGAGGCGTCTGGGAATTCCATACGTTAGAGTTGGTATTACAATACTGTCATGTAGTAACTTTTTCACTTCCATGCTCACTTCCCTGTTTCTTATCACTGCTTTCAAAGAATCAGCAACCTTTCTTCCCTGCTGTACTCTTTCAAGCACTTCATCCTCCAAACCTCCATCCTTACTCATCACACTACCCAAGTACTTAAACGTACTCACATTTGTAGAAGGGAACAATAATACCTGACTTCCAATTCTCCGGAACTCTTCCTTCCTCCCAGACTAATCTGCACATCTTCCACATCCATTCTACTACTATCTCTCCCCCATGCTTCAGCATTTCACCACACACTCCATCAATTCCTGAGGCTTTCCCCAATTTAACTTTCTTCATTGCTTCCACAACTTCTATCCTACTGATTTCTTCCTGTCTTCTCACCTCCCTCCTTCTCCCAGCGATTCCCCAGCCCCTTATATGCATCACTTCCATCCTGTATGTTCAACAATTCCTTAAAGTGTTCTCTCCATCTGCTCACTTTTTCTCCCTTCTCCACTAGTAATCTACGATTTTTATCTTTCACCCCCCTGCTAACTTCACTTCCACCTGTCTTACTTTCTTCACCTCTTTCTAGAACATTTCTTACAGTCCCTCCACTTTACACTCAAATTCCTTCCAAATTCCTCATCCACTCTCTTCTTACTCTCTCTTACTAATCTTTTTACCCCTCTCTTTCTTTCTACATATAATTCTCTCTTCCGCCTCTCAACTTCTTCCATGCCCCTATTTCTCATCCATGCATTGTATGCTTTCTTCTTTTGTGTCACAGCCTGTCTCACCTCTTCATTCCACCAAGCTGTTCCTTGCACCCCCTTCCATCTTCCCTTCATCCCACACACCACATCACATTCTGCACATATTTCTTCTGTGAGTATCCTGCACACATCTTCCACGTCCCCCATCTGCTCCAATTCATATTTGCCCAATCGTTCCTCCACTTCTCTCTTATATTCTGCCTTTTTCTCATCCTCTTGTAACCTTTCCACTCTCCTTGCAAATACTCCTTCTTCCCGTCCTTCCCTTCTTCTATTACTCCATCTTATTTGTATCTTGATTCTGGCCACCACCAAGTAGTGGTCAGAAAGTCCACTCCCCCAACCTCTATGAACTCTTACATCCATTCTACATCTTCACATCCTTTCATCCACACACACATAATCAATCATTGCCTTCCTTACATTCAGTTCACCACCCACCCTTCTCATCACTCGTCATGTATACCTGTGGATCATTTTATGCCTGAAGAGGGTATTGGCTATCACCAACCCCTTCCCAGCACAAATGTTCACTAACGCACTGCCATTCTCATCTATCTCAGCAGGCACACCCCACTCACCAACTATTCCATCCACCTTCACATTCTCTGCTTTATCATTCATATCACCTATCAAAAACACTCTCTCGTTCCTTCTAAACTTTTCCATGCACACTTCCACATTTGTCTAGAACTCTTCTCTCACTCTGCTTGCACGATCATTCGTTGGCGCATACACGCACACAATCGCCCACATTTGTATTCCAACTTTCAATCTTACCCACACAATCCTTAACCCAACTGATCCATACTCTCTTATGGTCTTCTTCCATCTTTTACTCACGACTATACACACTCCTTCTTTTGCCCACTCATTCTCACATACTCCTGCACATATACCCCAACCATACTCCCATTCTCTCACACTTTCTCCTCGCCATTTAGTTTCAGTTACTCCACATACGTCAACTTTCGCACCCTCAAGCACCTGGACAATCTCTCTCTCTTTCACCTCATCATTCACACCTCTTACATTCCACGTTCCGATTACCATGTCCGTTGTCCGGTCCTTGATCGTCATCTTTTGGTCAGCCCTAGTCCGAGGCTTCTTGTTTATCTTTTTAGTTAGTTGTTTTCCGGGGAGAGGCACTAACCCTCCGCCAACCCTTTTAGTCGCCTTGTACGAGAAGCAGGGATACTGGGGGAGTATTCTTGAAATATATATAAATTCCTCCTGACAAGGAGAGTATGTTGCTTGTTTGTTTGGTTGTTTGTTAGCAGGATTACTCAAAAACTAAGAGAGATTTGGACCAATTTTGGTGGGTGGTAGCCCATGGCTCATGGAATAATTTTGGGACCGACGCGAATCATATTGCAGATTCTGGTACCAGAAAACACTTTACGAGACCCTAATCATTGATGAGAAACAATTATGAAAAGTGGTTTGAAAATACCGTTGCACCTCTCGGAGAGATGCGCTCCACTGAGTGCCCCTCTAGTTTATTTATTTATTTATTTGTTCATTCATTTATATATTTAGTACCTAACTAGAGGGCCGCTCAGTTGAGCGCATCACTCTAACAAGGGCAACATAATTTCCAAACCACTCTTCATAATGGGTTAGGTTTTCTCATCATTGATTAGGGTTTCGCAAAAAAGTGTTTTCCGGAACCAGAATCTGTAATACGATCGAGATCGGTCCCAAAAGTTAACAGAATGTTCCTTGGGACATAGGCTATCTACCCATCAAATTTGTTTCAAATCTCTTTTAGTTTTTGAGTAATCCTGTTAACAGGATTACCAAACACTAACAAACAAACAGGGGGGAAAACATACCCTCCCTATCGGAGAGACATATAAAGTCGGAGTAAATAAAGTTAGTAATGACTTACACAGATGTATATTTCGACAAATTTATGTATTACCTGTAGTTGATTATTTTGCTTCCATACTTGCAATCACCAGTACATACTCTTCGAGGTGCTAGAGGGCTTTAAATTACCGAAAATATCACTGAAATTATGTCTGTATTTTAATCTTGTATGGCCAGGGAGTGGAAGACAATATTTTTCATAAATTTTTTTACAGCCAGATTTCACATTACTTTTAGCACTGGAGAAAATGAAGGTCATGTCGAGGTAATCCTTTATGACAAGTGAAAATGTTGGGTAGAAGACAGACACAGGTTAGTGCTTGAATTCTTTATTTTCTTCAAAGTTCGAGCTATACAGAACTCATGCTCTCAGTAACACAGATTCTCTGTAGATGGGTTCTGTGTAACCCTAAACGTTAAAGAAAATAAAAAATTCATGCTCAAACCTGCGTTTCTTTCCCATCAAACATTTCTAAACTGATGTATACGCCCTATGAAAGCTTTCGAGTAAACTCTGGTATTAATCAGGCTTAATATTTGCATGTACGGTGAAGGATATCGGTCTGCAGTTTGGTCGTCCAGTTTTTAAACTGTTATTCAAAAAATATTCTGAAAAGCTTGTTCGGTTCCTCAGACAACATCAGTAGGTATCGAAAGAAATGGCTCACCGTCTAGTTATTGTACTTATATCACTCTCGTATATAATGCAATATCTGAATGTGAAAAGGTTGTGAGTAATAATTTTTATGTTATCATTTTACAGATTACATATGTGTTGTTCCGCAAACCCTGGGAGGGGCGTTCATAGCACCTGTAATGAACTTCACTTGCCGTCACCCCTCCGCCATCACCCTGTCTTCCAGCAAACCACGTTCTGTCCTCACCACCTTCTCACAACCTTCTCACATCAACACCACCGTTACCATCAGCCCAATGTAAATATATGTAGAACAGAAACATAGGCTTTTTAATATCTTGTTAAATTCAATATGTTGTATATAGTATAGTAAACATATTTATTTCCTAATATTGGAAATATGCTTTTCAGTGGGATAAAATATTGGTTTGTGTTCGTGGGGCCTGACTCTTTGGCGTTCTATGGAGTGCCGCCAGGTTGTGTTAGGAAGAATTCTGCCACCGTATTCCCTGTGTGTCGTAAAAGGCAACTAAAAGAGACGGAGTGAAGGGGCTAGGGATCCCCTCCTCTGTTTTTTAGTTCCTACAATGAAACGGCATAGAAATGGAAGGGGCACTAAGTTATCCCCGTACCCTACAAGATTGGGTCTATGAATGTCGGTGGATGTAGTACGATTGAGGCTAAAAGGGAGGAAATTGGGAAAATTTTTGTGAGAAGAAAGTTCGATGTGTTAGCTTTGAGTGAAACAAAGGTGAAAGGGAAAGGTGAATATAAGTTTGGAAGTGTGGCTGGAAGGATGTTAGGTGTTGACAGGGGAAGAGCGAGAGGAGCGAACTTGTTACTAATCCCGGAAGTGCAGCAGTGTGTGACTGATTGGAAGGAGGTGTCATCGAGACTGATGTGGGTCAAAGAGAAATATGAACGTGAGTTGTGGGTATATGTGAGTGCATATGGGCTTGGTAGTGCAAGGGATGAAGAGGAGAGGGAGTCTTTCTGGAATGATGCTGATGAGTGTCTGAATAGTTTTGGAACAAATGTGAGTCTGGTAATGATGGGATATCTGAATGCTGAAGTACCAAATGTAGCAGTTGAAGGTATGGTTGGTATGTATGGTGTGCCTGGAAGAAATGATAGTGGAGAAAGATAGATCGGGATGTGTTCAGCGAAAGACGGTGATTGGAAATACATTGTTAGAGATGAAAGATATTTACATGTAATCATGGGTGAGCAGGAGGGTAGAAAGGTTGTTGATAGAGAATTGATGGACTATGTGGATGTGTCCAGGAATGTGTGAGGAAGATTGCTGGATGTGAGAGTTTTGAGAGGGGAGGTTGGAGGTTTGTCTGACCAGTACTTGTTGAGGGAATAGTTGAGAGTAGGTATGAGGTGGGTGAGAGCTGGGAGAGTTAGGTGTAGCAGGGAGGTTTTCAAAATCTGTGAATTGGATAAGAGAGATAATGATAGAGTATCAGGAGAAGTTGAAAGATGAATGGAACGCAGTGAAAGATCAGGAAAATGGAGGTGTGGAGTAGGAATGGCAGTTGTTTAAGAGTGCTGTAGTGGGATATGCGAGAGAGATGTGTGGTGTGAGACGAGCTGGTGGAGGTGTAAGAAAGGGAAGTGAATGGTGGTGCGAGGAAGTAAGTATTGTTGTAGCTGAGACGAGACGTGCATATGAAGTGTGGCTGCAGAGGAAGGCTGAGGTGTCATATGAGAGATATAAGGAAAAGAGGACTAGATCGAGAAGGGTTATGCGTGATGCAAAAGTGGCAGCAGATGAGAGGTGGGGTAGGCGGTTGACTGAGAATTTTCATCAGAACAGGAAAATTTTTTGGAAGGCAGTAAAGGGAGTGCGCAGAGGAGAGTCTGGGAAGAAAGCACGAGAAAAAGCAGAGGATGGAAGGTTGTTGACTGAGATGAATGCAGCAGTGGAGGAAGAGAAAAGCAGATTATTTTGAAAGATTGTTAAATGTAAGGTAGGAAAGGGAGGCTGAGATTGTGGCAGATGGAAGGGTGCAAGGCATTAATGTGTTGGGAGAGCTGAATGATTCTTTGATCATAATTGAGGAAGTGCAGGAGGCAGTAAAGGAGATGAAAGCAGGGGAAAGCTGCAGGTATGGATGGATGTGCTGAGGAATACCTGAAAAGTGATGGAGCGATTATTGTTGAGTGGTTTGTAAGATTGATGAATGTGTGTTATGTGAGCGGTATGGTGTCTATTGACTGGGCAAGTGCGTGTATGGTTCCATTACATAAAAGTATGAGTTATAAGTATGAATATACCAGTTTTAGGGGTATAAGTCTGTTGAGTGTGGTAGGTAAAGTGTATGGTAGAAAGTTCATTAAGTGAGAGGGTAAAGATGGAGTGATTGGTGATGAGTTTGACTTTAGGAGAGGAGAGGATGCATAAATCAGGTGTTTGCTATGAGACAGGTGTGTGAAAAGTATTTAGCGAAAGGTAAGGATGTGTTTTGGGCATTCATGGGTTTAGAGAAAGTGTATGATAGAACTGATAGGGAAGCTTTGTGGACTGTTTTCAGATTGTATAGACTTGATGGTAGGTTGTTAAAAGGAGTGAAAAGTTTTTATGTAAATAGTAGAGCGTGTGTAAGAGTGGAAAATACTGTGATTGATTGGTTTTCCGTGAGAATGAGGCTGTGGCAAGGATGTGTGATGTCGCCTTGGTTGTTTAATATTTATATGGACGGTGTGGTAAGGGAGCTGAATGCGAGAGTGTTAGGTGGAGATTTGAGTATGTGAAAGCCGGCGGTAGAGAGTGGAGTCTGAATCAGCTGGTGTTTGCAGATGATACTGCACTGGTGGATGATTCGGAGGAGAGATTAAGACAGTTGGCAGAGGAGTTCCAAAGGGTGTGTGAAAGGAGGAAATCGAGAGTAAATGAATACAACAGTAAAATGATGAAGTGTACGAGGTTGGTAGAAGGTAGGAGGATGTATATAGTTTCGAATGGTGAGTTGCTTGAGGAGGTTGAGTATTTTAGGTATTTAGGGTCACATGTTGCTGTGGATGGAAAAATAGATGTAGAGGTGAAGTTTAGAAGTAATGACATAGGAAAGGTGCTGGGAGGAATGAAAAAGTGATAAGAAGTCGTTTGCTTAGAGTGGGTGTAAAGAGGTTGTATGAGGGTGTGTTGGCACCGACTGAATTGTATGGGGTTGAAACATGGACTATGGGTGTAGGAGAGAAGAAGAGATTGAATGTAATGGAGATAAGGTGTCTGAGAAGCAAATGTGGAGTGACGCGTATGGATCGAGTGAGAAATGATGAAGTGCGAAGGAGAACTGGAGTTATGAGGGAGATGGCTGATCGAGTTGAGCAAAGAGTGTTGCAGCTGTTTGGGCATATACAGAGAATGGATTTTTTTTTTTTTTTTAATGCGAGGAAGAAGGAACCAAAGGCCAGGAGCCCGTAAACTGTTGCTTCCAAGAAAAAAACACATCAATACAAACAGAGCCAAATTCAAGATACGTTCATTTCGAGATGCCTGGACACATAGAGTATGAAAGACTGGAGACTGACCTGTTGCATAAATGAAGGACTGGGAGTAACGATTAACTCTTGCATTAGAGAAATGGACAGAAAAGGGATTAGAGTTTGTTTCTAGACGGGTGCTACGCACTCGTTGTAGAGGTGGAAGGATGCAAGCAGACAGTTCAGAGGAGCAGTGGCCATTAAAATAGCGATAGAAAAGAGATAAAGATGCAACAGTGCGACGAAGAGACAGAGGTTGAAGGGTGCCAGTAAGAGGAGAGTTATTGAGATGAAACACCTTTGATTCCACCCTGTTGAGAAGAGCCGTATGTGGGGAACCTCCCCATACTCCCCTGTACTCTATACAGGGAAGAATAAAACCCCTGTATAAAGTTAACAACTGTGCTAGGGTAAAGAAGGTATGGAGTCGGCTTAGGACACCCAGTCTCTTGGAAGCAGATTTTACAAGAGGTAAAATGATCTTTCCAAGATAAGTCCCGAGAGAATGAAACCCCAAGTATGTTTGGGGATCATGCAGGATTAAGCTGGATATTATTAAGCATTAGTGGGTACTCCTGTGGAAGATTTTGTCGTGTAGATAGGTGTAGGAACTGAGTCTTTGATGCATTAAAAACGACAAGATTGTTTTTACCCTAGAGACACGAACCAAGTCAGACATTAGGTGTCCCATAGCCTCATCCCTTGTTTGTTGAAGTAACTGCTGAGATGAACGTTGCAAGAGCCGAATGGAAAGGTGAAGGATGGAATCATCAGCGAATGAGTGGATAGGGTTAGATGTACAACTTAGAAGGTCATTGGTGAATAAAAGGAAGAGAGTTGGTGATAGGACAGAGCCCTGCAAAACATCACTGTTGATAGATCTAGGAGAAGAATGATGGCGGTCTACAACAGCAGCTATAGAAAGACCAGAAAGGACGCTATAGATGAAGAGCGATTGGTGAAAAATAACTGGATCTGATGTGAGTGGAGTACGGCTGAGAGGAAGATGGACGCTGTGAAGAGAACGTTAGATGCGATAGGGATGTCTGTAGAGCACGGAAGAGTAGCTGCGTGTGATAGAGATGACTGGAGAGTAACTGTGAATGAATAAATGATGACGCAGACCTGAGGGGATATTCTCCTGCATCTGGTATGATTAGCTGATCAGATCAGGTGCGGGTATGGGGATGGATCCGGTATGATGTGGCACGGGG
This sequence comes from Coenobita brevimanus, assembly GCF_032717465.1. Taxonomy (NCBI): domain Eukaryota; kingdom Metazoa; phylum Arthropoda; class Malacostraca; order Decapoda; family Coenobitidae; genus Coenobita; species Coenobita brevimanus. Next base: position 14,346,603 of record NC_136981.1, read on the forward strand.
AAACCAAGTCTGCTGTCGGGCCCTGCTGCAGATGTCACTGGTTGCACTGTGCAGTTGACTCTCGTGTGGTGTGGTGCAGTAACGATCTGTCCCCCCTCCCCTTTGGGCTAATATACGGTACGAGTAAATGTGTGTACGTGGATGAGTTAATTGGGAGTGTTTGTCCGCCCTTTCTTTATATATATATATATATATATATATATATATATATATATATATATATATATATATATATTTTGTTACGAGATGGGAGTTTGACAACACAAGATAACAATCTGACTGTGTAAAAACTGAGAAAAACAAAGTAAAAGGGAACTGAACAAATACTTAAGTGACGAAAAAAAAAAAAAGACTAACTCCAATCTCACAATGCAGGTTCAAAGTAAATAAAATTAGCTGACGTTAGCAAGGGCAAAGTAAACACAATGAAAAACGCCTAATATAATACAAGCTAATAATATTTACAATATTTTCAGTGAGATAATAAGTCACCAAAGAATGAGGAAAAAAAAAAAATTGATAATACCCTAAAGAATCACACTAAAGTCTGGGAACAAACTTGCCAAATGAAAGAAATAAAATCATACAAAAAGATAACTAAACTGCACTCAATTGCCACAAATAATAATAATTAAAATACAGTAATACTTGCGATTGGATGCTAATATGAAGTGAAAGATGTTCAGAGATATATACAATACTCAATACACTGCTTCTCCTCCCTCTCTGATCTCCAATCCAAACACTACCTCTCCCGACGCCAACCCACAAGAAACTGTCTCTATCCAAAATCCTCCGTCATATATACCCCCGTGGTGGTGTGCACGCACGAACACGCAGTTAGGCCAGACGAGAAATATACATAAAAGAGTTAAGCAATATAGTCCTCCCACCATACTGCGAACGTTATTAATATCACTGGTGAATACAAAGCTTTATGTCACCAGTTTAAGCTCCAGCAAAGTCACTGATATTAAAAACAATTTTAGTCACACCCGTGTCGAGAGAGCAAACAGAATTAACTAAAACTTTATAAATGTGTAAGCACAACAGGCAAACACATGTACACCCACACACCCTGGTAACATGCATGCACTATACATAATAAACACAAAAATATATATATTCTTACGCACATAACACGCCCACACCTAAGAAAGAATTTTCCCCTGGGAAAATTCGTTCTTAAGAACGTGACAAACAATCAGCGATGACATAGTCAACACCATTAATATATCTAACATCCAAATGAAACTGCTGAAGGAACAAACCTCAACAGGTCAATCGCTGATTCTTTATCTTCAAATTATTCAGAAATTTGAGTGGGTGATGGTCAGCATATATAATGACAGCAGGTCCAAATGCAGGGACATACACAGAAAAGTGCTGCAGGGCGATGATCAGGGCTAATGGTTTCTTTTCGATAACAGAATAATTATGTTGAGGAACAGAAAACTTCTTACTGAAATAACAAACAGGATGCTCTGCGCCATGATCGTCGTCCTGCATTAACACAGCTCCTGCACCCACATTACTAGGATCTACTGTACAGCGAGTTTAAATGTCTTATTAAAGTTTGGTGCAGCCATAACTGGATAATTACATAAGACCTCCTTGGCTGCATCAAAACTCTTCTGACACATCAGTGCAGATGTATTTTCTATCATTCTTAGGCAATTCAGTGAAAAGGGCCACTAATGTTGCAGAGTTCTTCAAAAAACGACGGTAGTTGCCAATACTTCCGAGGAATCTCCGAAGCTCGCACCTGTTTTGTTGTGCCTGAAAATTCTTTAGTGCCTCCACCTTAGAGTCGGGGGGGAGGGGGGGGGTCGTACACAACCATGACCAACCACTTAACCAAAGTATTGAACCTGTGCACAAACAAACTCGCACTTCTTTAAATTTCCTACAAGGCGAGCCTCAGAAAGCCTGGACAGCAAAACACCTAGTTCTCTTAAATGACTTCCTCAATCGTCGGTATAGACTACTACATCATCCAAGTATACCACACAATGCTTCATACCACTGACAACCATGTTCATTAATCGCTGGAACGTTGCTGGGGCGTTTTTCATACCATACGGCATCACATTACACTGATATGTTTGTCTGTCTGCCACAAAACACGAGACTTCCTTAGCCCATCAGTCAAAGGTACTTGCCAAAATCCTTTCTGGATATCTAACTTGGTGATATAACAGACGAGCCAATGCAATCAATGCAGTTCTCAAGCTGGGGCAATGGGTACGTATCAGTCTTGGTTAGCGCGTTCACCCACGTGTAGTCTATGCAAAATCTTGCAGTGCCTTCTGGTTTAGGCTGCAAAGTCACGTGGAAACTTCAGGGACTAACACAAGGGGATATAAGCCCAAGGTCCAACATATAATTGAGTTCCTGACGCAGTACGCCAGCACGCTGAGGACTGACTTGATAAGGGGGCAACTTCACAGGAACAGCATTACCCACATCCACGTATGCTGGATCCAATCAGTCTTCCCAGGGATACTGCTGAATACTTCCTTGTAAGTCGACAAAAGGGCAACCAACTGAGATGTATGGTCCCGAGGTAGATGTGCTAACTTGGAGTTGAGAGTGGACTCCACCTCATCATTCTTCACCCAGCTACAGTCTGGAAACTCACAGTCCACTCCTTAAACAAGCCACCATCAACACCCTCCTCAGCAGCAGTAGCAGAGACAAGGTGTACAGGAGCCAGAGAATCTGGTGCACGATGGTACGGCTTCAACATGTTCACCTGGCACAGTTGGTGCTTCTTCCTTCTGTTAGGGGTCTCCACCTGGTAGTTGGTGTCTCCAATACGCCACACTATAGGGTAAGGACCACTAAACTTAATGGCTAGCGGCTGACCCTGCAGTGGCAGCAACACCAAAACCTCATCCCCGACCTTAAACTCCCTCAGCCTGGCCTTTCGATCGTACCTCATCTTCATGTTTTCCTGTGCCTGGTTGAGATTTTCCCTGACCAGCTCCAGAATCTCACTCATACGGGTCTTGAAGTCCTGCACATAATGGAGTAAGCTCTTGCTCTCGGCGAGGTTACTGCTCCAAGTCTCCTTAACCAAGCTCAGGGGACCGAACTCGATGGGCAAACACGAGCTCGTTAGGAGAGAAAACCAAACTCTCCTGGGGAACTTCCCTCGTAACGAACAGGAGGAACGGCACACCACAGTCCCAGTCCTTAGAGTGCTCCAGACAGTACTTGCAGAGCATATTCTTGAGAGTCTGGTGGTAATGCCCCAAGGCACCTTGCATCTCCGGATGGTAGGCACTACTCTTGATGTGTTTGATGCCAAGTTGAGCTAATGACTGCTGGAAGATGTTGGAAAGGAAATTAGACTGAACCTCACGGGGCAAACCAAACTTTGTAAAGAAATCTAGCAAAACTCTAACCACTGCCTTTGCCTTAACAGAACGTTAAGGTACCTCGTCGAAAGGTCAATGATAGTGAGCAAATATGAATTACCACTAGAAGTTGGGGGCAAGGGTCCCACCACATCAATAATTAACCTGGAAAAAGGGGGATCAATGGCAGGAATGGGAACAATAGGGGCCGTAGGGACAGACTGATTCGGCCTACCCACTACTTGACAGGTATGACAATGTTTGACAAACTTAGCTACATCTGCTGCCATGTGGGGCCAGTAGAATTCCGCACACAGCCTCTCCATGGTCTTCCTTACACCCATATGACCTGCAAATGGAGCGGAATGGGCCAGTTGAATTAACTCCTGCCTGCATACATTAGGTACTGTGATCTGATGGTAGTCCCACATGCTAACATCTACAATCACATGTGGAGGTCTTCACCGTCTCCACAAAATCTCAGCTTTAACATAAAAACATCCACCCTTCTCCTTCTCAAAATCATCCACTGCACACAACTTCAACCTTTGAATCTCCTGGTCTCCGGACTGTAACTCCTTTAACTTCTCAGTGTTCACCTCCTCCAATGGAACAGGTGGAATATCTTCTAAAGAACCTATAAACGTATCTGCCAAAGATATCTCATCATCTGATTGTTTCGTGTCCTCAGACGTAGGACTGACTGTTGCCTCTGGTACGGTAATGCTGGGCACACTACAAGCAACCTTCTCCTGCTGGCTCGTCTCTGCACATGACATGGACGTAGTCACTGCACAAACTGGGAATACCTCTGCATCATTGGGATCAAAGTGCGAGGGAACTTAGGGTACTGGCACCTCTGACAAAACTGGAGTGGTAATCTCCTCACCTCTCACTAGGTCATTGCCAAGTATCAAGTCAACACCACTCTCTGGTAAATAATCTACAACACCCAGTCGTGCTGGTCCATCAAACAGCTGACATTTAACCTCAGAAGAAACTAGCGGCACAGTCTTTGCACCTGTTACTCCCCTAATCAGAACAAACTCTCCTCCTTCAACATCAAAAACTTCATTATTTGCTTACCCACAAAGAACTTGAAGAACCAGTCACGAAGAATGCGTGCCGGATGCTACACGCCATTCACCTTCACCGAACCAGAATACAGGTAGGGGGCATAGGAAGAAGCAGGGGCAACACTGCTTGTCACCGCCTATACCACACCTCCTGAAACAGTGGGCTTCAACACAACTGTGGCCTCCTTCCCACCTTCCGGAACAAGATCAACCCTAGAAGGGGGTAATACATCAGACTTTTCCTGAATAACAACTGGGGAACCAATTGAAGGGGTAACCACGGGAGCTCCACAAGAAACAAAGCTCACTGGCTTCACAACACCTGACTTTCGCCAACATCTGTCTACAGTGTGACCTGGCTTCTTGCAATATGAACAAGTAAATGGGCGGCGTGTAGGTTTTGGGGAAGTATGAAGTGTATCAGGTTTGGGTGTGGAGTAATTCGTGGAGCTGGGCTTCTGAGATGGTTGTTTGGGGAGCTGAGAGGGGTAACACTTCTGAGGAACACTCTTGGGTACTTCCTTACTCTTATTCAAATTCTTAAACAATAAATAATCATCTACATAAACTGCAGGTTCAGCAGAATTCTTAACTTTATCAGCAAGGTAAGTTCTTAAATCTGTATCAATCTTATCAAGGAAGTTCTCAAGGATAACAAGTTCCTTAAGCTTAACATAAGATTCTGAGACATCCTCACTTCGCATCCATTGATCAAATGCCTCAGTCATCTGCCTACTGAAACCTATAAAAGTGTCATGAGGGTGCTTCCTACAATTCCTAAATTTCTGCCTGTAACCTTCAGATCTCATCTCGTATGAGAGCAGTGTGGCTTTCTTTAGTACTTCGTAATCCTGTGATTCTTGGTGTCTTAGACTGTCATAGGCCTTCAGCACTTTACCTTTGATGACTGTCTGAACTGGAGATGACCAGCTGTCTCTGGGCCACTTGTTACCTGTAGCAATCTTCTCAAATAGTTCAAAGAACTCCAAGACTAAGCACTTATCGAATGGGGGAACTAATTTAGTGAGGTCAACTGCTCTAAATTCTGAAAAAGAATGGGGAAAATTGGTTGGGGCACTTGGGCAATTCATACGCATTTCATAGTCAAGCTTCATCTGTTCCAGTTTTATCTTTTCCTCCTTTGGTCTACTCTTATCCTCCTCCTTCTTCTCCCTCTGAAGCTGTAGTTTAAGCTGTAAGGTCCTATTCTCCTCCTCTTTCTTCTCCCTCTGAAGCTGTAGTTGAAGCTGTAACATCCTATACTCATGATCGCGCTTAGCCGGCTCTGCATCAATAGATTCTTTCTGCTGGATGACAGTGACCTCAGTTAAACTATCGTGGGATGAATGAACTGATCTAGAAACTGATTCAAGGTCTGGCAAGGATCATGAGACTTCGTATGGGTCTGTGCCAAACAGTCGGTGGCAGATTAAGCTAGTTAACGGGAAGGCATTGCCTGACTCACTCTGAATATCAAGAGCTTGAACAACTAAGGTTAACTCCTGCCTCTACAACCTCCTAACCCTATCCTCCGTTGGTCGTGAGTTGATAAAGTCACCTGCATCTTGCTGACTCACAACATATAGGGGCGCCACAGTAACATCACTAGTTCTAACCTCCATAATGACACACTACCACAATGACACAACAATAATAAAAATATCAGGGTATTATCTTGCCGAGGTAAAGCCAATTTATATTACGAGATGGGAGTAGACAAAACAAGATAACAATCTGCCTGCGTAAAAACTTAAAAAAAAAAAAAAAAAAAAAAAGTAAAAGAGAACTGAACAAATAGTTAACTGATGAAAAACAAACAAACAAAAACTAAATCCAATCTCGCAACGGAGGTCCGAAAGTAAATAAAATTAGCTGACGTTAGCAAGGGCAAAGTAAACACAATGAAAAATACTTAATATAATACAAGCTCATAATATTTACAGTCTTTACAGTGAGATAATATGTCACCAAAGAATCAGGGAAAAAAACCACTTGATGATACCCTGAATAATCACGCTAAAGTCTGGGAACAAACTTGCCAAACGAAAGAAATAAAATCATACAAAAAGATAACTAAACTGCACTCAATTGCCACAAATAATAATAGTTATAATACAGTAATACTTGCGATGTTCAGAGATATATACAATACACAGCTTCTCCCCCTCTCTGATCTCCAACCAACCACTACCTCTCCCGACGCTAACCAACAAAAAACTCCCTCCAATTTTTTTTTTTTTTTTTTTTGGCCTATCGACCATTGGGGCCAAAGCCCCGGGTCAACCCTCCTCAGGTAAAGCCGGGTCTGTAAGATCCTCCCCCCCCCCCCAGTTTGTTAGGTAAACTACCTTCTAAACACCCGGGAACCCTGTACCCCTCAATACCTGCCTGACTTTTTGTACCCATGTAAGGGGTGAAGGGGCAATTTCGAGCTCTTCTCAGTTTCCGGTGTAGGGGGGGGGGGGTCTGTGAGACCCACCTCTACCTTTTTTGTGTGTTTTATTTTGTTCCCTGATTGCAAATAAGGTCGCAGCTTCAGGCACCCCAACATCACACCATAAGTTCCATGATGCTACTGCCAGTTGCACCACACAAAGTTACAATCAGATTTTGTTTTCATTTTTTCCATAAATATTTAAAAAAGGAACTTTTTTTTTTTATTGTTAAAAATATATAATGAATAAAAAAAATAAGTTTATTTACATGGCTGTATTGCATATACATTGAAAAATATCATACCATGTTTGGATCTGTCATAAATAAAACAAAAGTGTGTTTTCTAACCTTGTTTCTGACCTAGGTCCGGTAGACCCAGGTCTACCTGAGGCGAAAGGGTGGACAAAGGTCTATATATATATATATATATATATATATATATATATATATATATATATATATATATATATATATATATATATATATATATAATATTTTTATTTTATTTATTTTATGTATTTTTATTTTTATTTTTCTTCTTAGTTTTGTTTTTTACACCTTATATTATAAAGACAAACTAATCTAAAGACCCTAAAACTAATCACCTAACAGACAAATCGCTAACCTATACTAAATCCTACAGAGACAAATAGCTAGACCTACACTAATGGTAAAAATACCCTGACAAGAGAACACCATCGACTGCAGATATGTAATACATGACATACCTGCACTCATCGCCTGGTGACTGTCAGTCGAGGCACAACCTAATATAGGGGACATCAATATATGAAAGAGAACCAGACGAGTCAGGAACATTTCCATATACGTCAGCTGTCGGCCCTAATTAGAACAACTTAAAGAAGGTGGTATAAGGTATTTACATAACATGTACAAAAAGTGAAGGACCTCGCCCAACAGATCACTATCGACTGCAACAGCCCAATACCTTTCTATATTGCACACTTACACTCATCAGCTGGTGACTGTCAGTCGAGGAACGGGGTTTAATGTAGGGGACATCAATATTAGAAATAGATCAGTGGGAAGGAGGAACTATTTCAAATATGTCAACTGTCAACCCTAATTAATAGTATAATATATACATAATTACAGTCGATAAAAAAACAAAACCATATAGTAAAAAAGTCACATCACTCTGATCAGTCCGGTCTCTCTCAAGAAAGCCATCAATTTATCATTCAAAACAATGTCCCCGTCACTCATGATGGTGGAAAGGGTGAGGGGGACGTCTGAGGCGCCGCAGTAATCTATAAGTGAAGCGCGTTCACAAATAAATCGCCGACAGCGCAAGATGATATGACTGATAGATAACACAGCATCACAGATGTCAGTGTGGTGGGAATCGTTTTTCCATATAAGGTTTCATGTGCGTAAGCATGGTGGCATTAAGCCGCAATCGCGCCAACACTTTTTCTTCCAGGTGACTGAGATGGTTGGCAGTGTCCCAGTCCCCCAGGTGCGGCTTACACGTTCGAATATTTAGTCTGGTCCACTGACCTTGCCACAGAAGATTTACTTGATATCTTTCCGAGAGAGAGACTCGACCGTAGATCACGAGGAACGTCTCAAGTCTCCTCGAGCTCTACAGCCGATTTTGCAAGTAAGTCAGCCTGCTCATTGCCATAGATACGACAATGACCAGGCACCCAGATCAGCGTGAATGACTTGTTGCATGAATGCAACTTATTAACGATGCAGCCCTGGATCTCGTGAGAGTCCGTAATACAAGATGCAATTGCCTGAAGGGCTGATTTTGAATCCGAAAATATGACAAATGAGTCATGCCTAGAATTGAGAGCATTGTCTATGGCTTTGTCAATAGCAAAAAGTTTAGAGGTAAACACAGATGTATGAGTCAGCAACCGATACCTGACGGCACATTCAGTCGACCACACACTTGCACCCACACATTCACTCGACTTGGAACCGTCGGTGTACAAGTGGTGGGACCCCAAGTGACGCACGATGATGTTACGAAACAAGTGGTGGACCTCCGCCTCCGGTGCCTTGGCCTTTGGTGCTGGGAACCATGATACGTTAATGGTAAAGCCGGGTGGCTCCCAAGGTGCAATGTTTTTTGACACCAACTTGTCACAGTCACTGAGGTCCACACCAAGCTCCTGAGTCAGTAACTGGAGGCGAACAGCAAGTGACCGAAGCACCCCCCACAGAAGGTGGTGGTATTGATGCAGGGGGGGTACAGGCCACATTGCCGATATTACTTTTCCTTGATGTTCTGAGTCCATAGGACCAAACCAGGTGGTCGAGACGAATACGGAGGGGAGGCACATTCGTCTCCACTTCCATACAAGCTACATGGGTACATCAGACAGCTCCAAGACACATTCGCAAATATTTATTCTGCAGCACATCCAATCCTTTCAGCATGGCATCGGATGCCGAGTCATACACCTGTGTGCCACAGTCTAGCTTCGATCGAATAAGAGACTTATACACCATTGATAAGGATTTTCTATCGGCACCCCATGTAGTACTCGCTAGGTACTTGAGGACATTAAAAGGTTTATCAGAATGAGCAATCAAATTATTAACAAGAATTTTGAAGTTCAAACGACAATCAAAATGTATTCCCAAAAACTTTACAGAATTTTGAAAAGGTACCGCCTGATTATCCAACGTTAATCACAAATTAGGTACGTTACGAGTCGTAAAAACTACAGCAGCACACTAGGAACGGAAAACTTAAATCCCCACTGCAAGGCCCATTGGTGGACGGAATCAAGGGCTGCTTGAATCCGCCCAGCCGAAAATTGTGCATTATGGGAAGAGTGCCATATTGCACAATCGTCAGCATAGAGCGAGTATTTAAGATTCCTGGAGATGGGAGCTGATGACAGAATATCATTGGTCATAATGCTAAATAAAGTGGGACTAAGCACACTTCCCTGCGGCACCCCGTTTTCCTGGATAAATATATCCAATGTTACATTACGGGGCAATTTGAGAGTGAAAGTCCTGTCCCTTAAGAAATTTGAAATAAAAATAGGCAAATGTCCTCTTACACCATAAACATAGAGCTTCATTTGTATACCGTGTCACCATGTCATGTCATAGGCTTTATGGATGTCCAACGACACCCCTATCATGAATTCTTTATTGGCAAATGCCTCTGAAATACAATGTTCCAAATTCATTAAATGATCTAGCGAACTTCTGTATTAACGGAAGCCACGTTGTTTTTCATTTAACACATTCTTCGACTCTAAAACAAAAAGAAGCCTATTGTTTACCATACGTTCAATGACCTTACATAGACAAGAAGTCAACACAATAGGGCGAAATGAAGTGGGATTCATAAGACGACCAGTCTCTTTGGGTATCGGTATGATGTGCACAAAGTGCCATGAGTTGGGAGCGTTCGAGATGCCCAAATCTCATTGTACAATGCTAACATCTTAATCAGGCTGTCCTGATTAAGATGCTGGATCATACCGTACGTGATGGTGTCAGGTCCAGAGCTGGTGTCTTTACAGGATTTAAGGGCAAGGAGCAGTTCATCTAGCGTAAACTCTTAGTTGTATGGGAAGTCAATGTCTTCTGTGGCAAAGTCTATTATCTGTAGCTCAGCCGTGCGTTTATGGTGTTGAAAATGCGGGTCGTAATTGGCTGAGCTACTTACATGAGAAAAACTCCTGTCGAGGATGTTAGCAACGTCCATGGGCTCGTCATAGATGGTGTTGTTCACCTGCATGGTGGTAGCAGGGAAGTATGGACCTTTATTATATAATATTCTGATAATGGACCAGACTTTACGTAATGGTGTAGTACGAGTCACCGTGGACACAAAGGACCACCAGGAGTCACGTTTGGCCCTTCTTATTATTCTCCTTGCCTCAGCCTGTACCTGTTTGTATGCAATAAAATTTTCCTCAGTGGGCTGACTATCAAAAATTCTGTATCTCCTATTGCGTTTCCTTAATGCTTGTCGGCAATCTGGCGTCCACCAATGTGCGCTATGCTTTGCATGAACTGTAGAAGTCTTGGGAATAGCAGCCTCAGCTGCGTGTAATATGGATTTGGTTAACTTTTCGACCTTAACATCTATGATCTCCCCAGATATATCTAAATTGGTGATCCTTGAGAAGGATCCCTAGTCTGCTTTCTTATAGTTAAATTTTGTAGGTGGAGGGTCCAAAATGATGTCGCATGTATAAGAAAGACAGAAGGGTATGTGATCACTTCCCAAGGAGTCGTCATAAGGGTCCCACGAGAATTCTTGATGTATACCAGGGAAGGCCAGAGATAAGTCAATGGCCGAAAAGTTACCAGTACGATCATCTACACGAGTTGCTCTACCATCGTTCAGAAGACAGAGGTTGGACTGTAGTATTAGGTCGGCTATTTGCTCCCCATGACCATCGATCCTCAAGCTACCCCATTGATAGTGATGGGCGTTAAAGTCGCCCAACACTAACTTATTGCCAGGGAGATCCTCAAGTAGTGAATTTAAATCATCACTATCAATGAGGCCATGTGGAGGACAGTACAGAGAGCAAATAGACAGATACGTGTTAATCAATTTTACTCTGCATGTGACAGCTTCCAGAGTAGAATTTAGAATCACTTCCGTTTGTGGGTGTGATTTGTGTGTGTATATGGGAACTCCGTGACCTTCATATCTTCTATACGAGTGATAGTGTTTGAACTGTGGGGGATCAGGATGATCCTCTAGGCAAACAATGTCTGGCCTGTGTATCGAAAGCAAGACTGCTATATTTTGTAATTTATTCCCAACACCTCTACAATTCCACTGTAATATAGTGAACGTGACGGTTTAAGATTTACGAGGGTGGCCAGTGCTCTTAGTTTTTTTTATGCCGCCCGCCAACAGGTGAGTGGCTTCCGGGGGACCTCTCCCAGTGCTTGCTCATGGAGACCTCCATATTTTCATCAATAACAAGGCTCCCAGACTCCACCGAGGAAGAGCTATTCTTTCTCTCCCTCACTGGACCAGGAGCGGGTAGGACATGAGGACATGTCGGCTTGGAGAGGGTGGTCAGATTAATCTTATCAGACTTGTCAGACTTCAATTTTGGCCGCACCGACTGCGAAGGAGCAGCGGCAGCCTGAGAGTAGGAAGTAGCGACAGGGATGTCTGTAAGAGAGACGAACGTACAGGGGGTCTAGACTGAGAGGTGGGGCGAGTGGCAGGAGGAGCAAAGGTAAGGTCAGTCTGTGTCTTCACAGTGCACATCATGGGACGGGACACAACCGCCGATACATAGGAGATATTAGGCTTGGGAGTTGCATGCAACTCCTTCACCTTCTTCCTAGCATCATAGAAGGAAATGCCCTCTGTTGCTTTCACTGTGCAGACTCCTTCTCCTTCCACCTGGGACAGTCCCTAGAGGAAGTGGAGTGAGTGTCCTTGCAGTGAAAGCAACACACTGTCTCAGATGTGCAATGTTCTGCATCATGACCCTGGCTTGCACACTTACCACACACTGGCTGGGAAGCTCGATAAGTCTTGGCACCATGCCCATACAGCTGGCATTTCAAGCAACGCAAAGGGTTAGGGATGTAAGGCCGAACATGAACAATTTCCTATCCAACTTTGACAGAACTAGGAAGAGACACTTTGGCAAACGTCAAGACAATGGTTGCCGTCTTCGTCCTTATCCCTTCCGAGTAACCAGTAATAGATCTAGCATCAATTACGTCTTGGTGCGTCAATTCACTTACTATTTCATCCTCACTCATCACCATGAGATCCCTGCAAGTGGCAACACCCTTGCAAGAATTCATGGAGACTGGGATTTTTGGCTCGACATCGTAACTGTGGAATTTATGCAGTTTCAACAAATCTTTCACCTGTCCTGAGTTAACAGTTTTGACTAGGAGATCTCCATTCACAAATTTTTTTACTTGTTCCACCTCTTCTGCACAGTGGTCAATCACCTTCTTGATAAGGAAGGGACTGAGACTGGACAGGGAAGTGGAACCTAGCACATGCAGAGTGACATAGGTTGCATTGTCTACTGGGACGTTAAGCGGGGATTGAGTCTGGCTATCGTCCGTCTGGGGGTGGTCAGTCTGGTCATGCCTATAGTCGTCAGGACCACCTCCCCCCCTGTAGGGGGGGGGAGGCAGCAGGGTCGTCCACCATAGTAACCACTCCCCCCTAATGGGGGAAATGGGAAGAAGGAGAAAAACAAGCAAGGGACAAAGCACCTGGGGAAGACACACCTAGTCTGAGATTACCCTCTCAAATCACTCTCGGGAGGATGCGCCTGTGTCACTCACACACATATATATATATATATATATATATATATATATATATATATATATATATATTGTTACGGAACAGAGAAAACTGTCCTGCAAAGTTCCAGGTTCAAAACAAAAGAGTTAGGTAAAATTACAAGTTAAAGTTTAATGCTCAAACTAACAACAAAACATTCAGGACTCATAAGGATAATGTAATGGCAAAAAACAGGTTAAATATATGGTTAACTGCAATAGCCTCTATTAACACGAAATTAGCATGAGTAAATTTATCTAAGTCAGCCCTGATAAAATGAGAGAACCGGCTAATGCTCAGTGAATGCAAGATATATTATTACAGATACAAAATACTATTAATAATGGCTGATACCCAAAACACATGAATCACAAAAACCTCACTAGGCCTAAGAATTAACACCTTATGCTACACAGTACAAGAAAAAATGCAATAACGGTTATACTCAAATTACACAGCTGCTAGATGGTTGGAGACTTCCTCAGCACTCACAATAATAACAACTGTAAAGGGGAGGACAGAGATGTGAACAAAATGAGGAGTAGATCTAAGTGGCCATTAATGCAGAAACTGAGCTCATTATATAGGGGCTGGCAGAGCTTGATACAACTTGTAAGAAGGACGAGCAAATGAACCCATAGGGGACAAAGCGTTTACAATCCTGCTCTGAACAACAGAAAGAACGACTTACTCTACTATAAGGGTAGAAGGGGTGAGTGAGGTAGAACACGCTCGTGATCAAACATGCAGCATACTGTACGTTAGAATTACACAAAGGATGATGAAATCATAGACTATGTAACACCTCCCCACAAAGAAAAAAGAAATTTACAAAGGAAATTTCTTATTACTCTAAAACAATCTGTCTAAAGTCTAGATAAGCAATCTGCAATAACTTTTTCTTTCCCCTTGACATGTTGTATGTCTAATGAATACTCCTGAAGAAGTAGACTCCATCTTGTCAATCTCTGATTTTTATCTTTAAACTTACTAAGGAATTTCAGTGGGTTATGATCGGTATAAATGACTATGGGGTCAAAACCAGAACACAAATAAAATGAAAAATGCTGTAAACCCAAAATCAAGGCCAAAAGCTCTTTCTCAATAGTTGAGTAGTTCTTTTGAGGTGGAGTGAACTTCTTACTGTAATAAGATACAGGGTGTTCAATACCCTGATCATCCTCTTGCAGCAAAACAGCCCCAGTTCCTGTATCACTTGCATCAACAGCCATCTTAAAAGGCTTAGCAAAATTTGGAGTAGCGAGCACTGGCTGACTTAATACGATAGCTTTAAGCTTGCTGAAAGAAGATTCACAGTTATCGGTCCAGACAAATTTAACTCCCTTTTTCAGTAGGTCTGTAAGTGGTGATACAAGAATAGAAAAGTTAAGAACAAATCTCCTGTAATAACCTACCATTCCCAAAAATCTTTGTAGCTCTTTCCTACTTTTAGGTCTGGGAAGATCACTTATAACCTGAACCTTAGCTCCTGGTGGTGCAACATGTCCATCACCAATTACGTACCCAAGGTACTGAACTTTAGCTTGACCAAACTCACACTTTGATAAATTAGCTACAAGATTTGCCTGAACCAAACGCTCAAGAAACTTACTGACATGGCATAGGTGATCTTTCCAGTTGTCACTGAAGATTAATACATCATCAATATAAACAACACACCCTGCCAAACCCTCTGTTACAACATTCATGAGCTTCTGAAATGTGGCTGGTGCATTCTTCATACCATATGGCATTACAGAACATGCAAAAGTCTTTCCTAGTGTTACAAAACATGAGATCTCCCTAGCACGTTCAGTCATAGGTACTTGCCAGTATCCCTTTAACAAATCAAACTTACTTATGTACCTAGCCTTTCCGATCTCGTCTATGCAATCTTCCACGCGAGGGAGAGGGTAAGTGTCTGTTTTGGTTATCTGATTAACACATCTGTAGTCGATGCAAAGCCGCTGTGACCCACCTGGCTTAGGAACTAGAGTGACAGGAGAACTCCACTCGCTCTGACAGGGCTCAATCATCTTGTGGTCCAACAGGTAGCCAAGCTCCTTCTGGATGAGAGGAACTTTCACTGGGTTCACACGGTAAGGAGGCAATTTAATTGGCTTTGCGTCTCCAACATCGACATCATGCATCAACACAGTGGTTCTTCCTGGAGTGGCACGGAACACTTGCGGGTACTCCTGCATTAATGCCGAAAACTCCTGCCTTTCCTCGGGAGCTAGATGAGAAAGCTTAGTCTGGAGATTATTCATGATATCAGGATTCTTCCCCAAACTATCACTCAGGCTCATGCTGCATGGGAGAACTTCACTTGCAGACTCGGGTGGAACAGCTACAGTGCAGACTGGGTTATTTTCGTCCCGCCTGTGATATAACTTTAGCATGTTGATGTGACAAAGTTGCTTGTTCTTTCTACGATCTGGTGTGGCGATGACATAGTTGACATCACTGAGTTTCTTCTCCACGAAATAAGGACCACTAAACTTGGCTTGAAGAGGTTGCCCATGCACTGGTAGCAGAATCAAAACCTGATCTCCTGGCTGAAAGTGGCGTAACCTGGACTTCTTATCATACCAAGTCTTCATCTTCTCCTGAGCAGCTCCTAAATTCTCTCTCGCCAGATGTAAAGCAGTGGACAGCCGTTCTTTGAACTTCATCACATACTCCAGCAGGTTGACGTCATCTTCCTCCAACAGCCAGCATTCCTTGAGTAACTTAAGGGGTCCTTTTACTTCATGGCCAAACAGTAGTTCAAAGAGTGAGAAGCCCAGTGATTCATTTGGGGATTCTCTTGCGGCAAATACAACGAATGGAAGACCTTTATCCCAGTCTTTCTGATGTTCCAAACAGTATTTCTTGAGCATCGATTTGAGTGTTTGACGATATCTCTCCAACGCTCCTTGGGTCTGGGGATGGTAAGCTGAAGACGTGATCTGGGTGATGCCCAACTCTTTCAGAGACTGCTTGAAAACATTTGACATGAAATTACTTCCCCGGTCTGATTGTACCTCCTTGGGCAGACCAAACTTTGTGAAGAACCCTAGCATTTCCTTAACCATGTTCTTTGCTGAGATATTTCTAAGTGGAATGGCTTCAGGATAACGAGTAGCCATATCAATCAGGGTCAACACATAAGAAAATCCTGAAGAAGTCTTAGGAAGAGGGCCCACAATATCCACCAACACACGGGTGAATGGCGCCTCAAAAGGAGGAATGGGAACTAGAGGTGCAACCTTTTCGGCCTGATTACACTTCCCCACAACTTGACGTGTGACAAGACTTACAATACCAGGAAACATCCCTGAAGATACCTGGCCAGTAGAAGTGTTTAAAAATGCGTGCCACAGTCTTCCTCACTCCAAGGTGTCCTGCCAAACTGGAATCATGAGCCACTCTAATGATATCCTGTCTACAAACACGAGAGATGACAACTTGATGCACATTCACAGTCGGCTGATGCTGTTGGGGGTCTCCACTTTCTCATAAGTACTCCTGACTTTATATAATAACAAGTAGAAGAACCAGCTGACTCTTCCTCACTGCAAGCAGAGTTAGCTAGACCTTTCAACTCAGGGTCAGCAACCTCCAACTCAACCAACTCTTGATGAGACAAATTATCAACACTACGGGGTACTACCTCATCTGATGAGTGGTCCAAATTAGCAAGAAAAGTGTCAGCTAGGATAACATCATCATCATCATTATCCTCTAAGTCACCAGTAACTTTAGACTTAGCCCTAGTGACAGCACATGCAGAGAACACATCAGGGACATCACAATCCTGGGCCGCAGCCACTAGCTCACTAGACAACTGAGGAGCTGGACACACTTGACTTCCACCAATATCATTTCCAAGTAAGAAAGTTACACCTGACATTGGGAGTGTCTCAACCAACCCAACCATAACGGAACCATTAACAAAACCAGACTCTAAATTCACTCTGCACAGAGGGACAGAGAAGTAATTATTCCCTACACCTTGTAAGATTACAGTTTCATCATAGGAATTAACATTAGAGCCTAGAACACTGGTCAGCATAAGGGATTGGCAAGCACCTGTATCACGATATATTTTAACTGATTTCCTGTAATTACTGTCCAGAGGACTGACAAAACCATCACCCACGTTACTACTCAAAAGAGGAGCTTCATCATGAGAATTTAATTTACCCCTCAAAGCAGGTTCAGTTAACTCGGTTAAAGAATTCTGGGAACTCTCAAGGGTGCACACTAGACCAACTGACTGAATATTTAAAGACTCCTTTTTGTTCACATCACGCTGTCTCCTGAAACATTTCTCCATAGTATGACCAAGCTTACTACAATAAGTACATTTACTTTTCTGAAATCTAGAGGTGGAGCTGGTATTTACTTCCTGAGAAACATCATCTTTATTCTCTTTCCTGTTACCTGTACTCTGAGTAGAGGCAACGTACTTACTCTCAGCTTTCCTTTTTTTTTTTTTTTTAGAATATCTCTTGTGAGTGAAAACATATTCATCAGCTAGAACTGCAGCGTCAGACAAATTATCTATTCTTTTCTCATCAAGATATAGGCTTACATCTTTATTAATACACCTTTTGAAGTCCTCCAGGAAAATCATCTGCTTAAAATTATCAAAATCAGAATTTACATTCTTAGAATTTAACCACTGCTCTAACAGATCTTCTTTGATTTTTGCATACTCAACATGGGATTGCTTATCTTGCTTATAAGTTGTCCTAAATTTTACTCTATAGGCTTCAAGAACAAGCTCATAGGCCTTAAGAATCAAGCTCTTAACTACATCATAATTATCAGATTGATCCTGAGGGAAAGACGCATAAGTTACTTGAGCTTTACCGGTGAGAACAGTCTGAAGGAGTACTGGCCAATACTTTTTGGGCCAATTAAAACCTGTAGCTACCCTCTCAAACAACTGAAAATACTTTGTTAAATCAGATTCATTAAAAGGAGGGACAAGTTTAACATTTTTAGCCACATCAGAATCATCAGAGCTAGATGATCCAGTTCCACCTTGTTTCATGCGATACTCATGGTCTGCCTGAATCCTAGCAAGTTCAACTTGTGCCTGAAACTCAGCCTCCTTAGCACGAGCCTGAAACTCAGCCTCCTTAGCATTTGCCTGAAACTCAGCCTCCTTAGCACGAGCCTCCTGCAGGGCTAGCTGTAACTTAGCTATTTCAATCTGCGTTTGCTCATCTGGAGGAGTTACATTAAACAAGCTTTCATTAATCATGTCAACAATTTGATCTTTAGAATGATGAGAGCGAACAGCAATTCCCAATTGTTGAGCAACAAGCTTAAGTTCATTCTTTGTTCTGTTTTCTACATCACACACTGTTTGCACATTTGACAAAAAATCTTTGGCTTCATCAAGAGTAGTAATAGTAGACATCATGAATATATCACAGTCACAAAATATTAAGCATTATCCTTATGATAATATCCTGAATATCCTGATAGAGGTCGCCAAATTTATGTTACGGAACAGAGAGAGATAATGAACACTTCAAGTGAGAATACTAAAATCATTACTGTCCCGCAAAGTTCCAGGTTCAAAACAAAATAGGTAAAATTACAAGTTAAAGTTTAATGCTCAAACTAACAACTAAACCTTCAGGACTCATAAGGATAATGTAATGGCAAAAAACAGGTTAAATATATGGTTAACTGCAATAGTCTCTATTAACACGAAATTAGCAAGAGTAAATTTATCTAAGTCAGCCCTGATAAAATGAGAAAACCGGATAATGCTCAGTTAATGCAAGATATATTATTACAGATACAAAATATAATAATAGCTGACACAAAAAACTGCACATGAATCACAAAAACCCTACCAGGCCTACAAATTAACACCTTATGGTATACAGTACAAGAAAAAAAATGTAATAACAGTTATACTCAAATTACACAGCTGCTAGATGGTTGGAGACTTCCTGAGCACTCACAAAAATAATAACAACTGTACAGGGGAGGACAGAGATGTGAACAAAATGAGGAGTAGATCTAAGTGGCCATTAATGCAGAGACTGAGCTCATTATATAGGGGCCGGCAGAGCTTGATACAACTTGTAAGAAGGACGCGCAAATGAAGCCATAGGGGACAAAGAGTTGACACTCCTGCTCTGAACAACAGAAAGAACGACTTACTCTACTATAAAGGAGGAGAAGGGGGGAGTGAGGTAGAACACGGAAGCTTGGTCATTATGGAAGCCACGAGGCGAGTCGTGATCAAACATGCAGCATACTGTACGTTAGAATTATACAAAGGATGATGAAATCATAGGCTATGTAACAATATATATATATATATATATATATATATATATATATATATATACATATATATATATATATATATATATATATATATATATATATATATATATATATATATATATATATATATATATATATATATATATATATCTATATATATATCTATATATATATATATATATAAATATATATATATATATATGAGCGAAATGCGCCCAAAACAAATCGCTCAGCGGGAGCGCTAATGTCTTGTACAAAGACGATCACTTATGACAGTGAAAAATTGATTTGAAAAGACTCCTGACCAAATGAGCGGTTAACTGAACGATAACTGGGATTCCACTAGAGTTCGCAGTTTCCCACAAAAGCCAATGTCAGTAGCTGACTCGTGACATATATATATATATCTATATATATATATATATATATATATATCTATATATATGTGTGTGTGTGTGTGTGTGTGTGTGTGTGTGTGTGTATAGTATATATATCTATATATATGTATATATATATGTATATATATATATATATATATATATATATATATATATATATACTATACACACGCACACACACACACACACATATATATATATATATATATATATATATATATATATATATATGTATTGATATATATTGATATTGTATATACTATACACATATATACGAGGTGCTAGCCAAGAGTCCCAGTAATTTGAACAGAGGGAGCCAACCTTTTGCAGTTTTGCCTTTTGCTGCTAGGAGGAGTCAGCAGCACCCCCTGTGCGTCAGTGTGACCCCGGCCGTGTCTGTGAGCGGACTTGTTGTTGAGCTACGCTTACTATTGTGATGTGATGTGTAGGTTGTTTGACGATTTTGCAATGGCAGACCTAACGGAACAAAGAACCTACATCAAGTTCTGCTTCAAGATCAACAAGGCGGCTGCAGAAACTCACTGGTTGCTTCAGGAAGCCTTTGGTGATAATGCCATGTCCCAAAGCAGAACATTATTCTTGTACAAGCAGTTCAAGGAAGGACGAACGTCCGTCAAAGACAATGACCATTCTGGATAACTGTCAACGGCAACATCAGAAAATGTTTGAAATGTTCGTTAGGCTGTCCTTACAGATCGTAGACGAACTATCCATGATGTCTGTGATATCGCTGGACTGTCATACGAGAGCGTGCAACGCATTTTGTCGGACGTGTTGGGCATGAGATGCATTGCTGCAAAATTTGTGCCAAGACTGCTGAGTGACGAGCAGAAGGCACATTGCATTGCAGTGTGCAGGGAGCTCAAGAATCAGGTCAGAGATGATACTACTTTCATCTCGAAGGTCATAACTGGTGATGAATCATAGGTTTATGGTTATGACCCGGAGACAAAGCAGCAGGCATCGCAATGGAAGTCTCCCAATTCACTGAGGCTGAAAAAAGCGCGTCGAGTTTGCAGCAATGTCAAGTCGATGTTGATCGTTTTCTTCTATATCCAAGGGATTGTTCACAAGGAATTCGTCCCACCCAGTCAATCTGTCAGCAGAAAGTTTTACTATGAAGTTTTGCAGCGTCTGAGGGAGAACATCTACCACAAACATCCAGAATAGTGGAAGAACAAGGACTGGGTCCTGCAGCATGACAGTGCCCCCACCCACACATCAATTGTTGTCCATCAGTTTCTGGCTTCCACTAACATGGTAGTTATTCCCCACCCACCCTATTCGCCTGACCTTGCCCCTGCGACTTTTTCTTGTTTCCCAAGCTAAAATTACGACTGGAAGGTGTGGATTTGACTCGATTGAGGAGATCCAGACAGAATAGCAGGAGGTGCTGTTCTCAGACTTTTTAGTGTGTAACCCTATTAGGAATATTTCAAGACTTCGTGACCCACAGGGCAGAGAGAGAGAGAAAAAGAGAGAGAGGGTAAATGGTGCATAGCCTATCGTAGTTATTATGAATATGGTAATAGTGCAATAAGGATAACTACAATTTCAATAAAGTTAAATAAAATACACTGAAAGCATTAGGCCTATTCTATATCCCTGCGACTCATCAAAATTCCTCTCATGTCTCACCTTTGGGTCACGACCCATAGTTTGAGAATCACTGGGGTAAGGTAACTCATTTTCCTACAATATTCAAATAACTGCAACTTTTAGAAAGCATCTCATGTATATATATATATATATATATATATATATATATATATATATATACGAGTCTGTGTGGTACAGTGATAAAGTGTGCGTTTTCATACACTGAAGAACGAGGGTTCACGGCCCGCCAGGGTAATATACTTTGAGAGCGTTCTTCTGGCCACGTACTGCATTGGCGGACACAAGGGATGCTCTGGTTGAACCAGTGTTGCATACTAAAGTATGCTTGCACCCAGTCGGCTTGTGCGGGCCGATTACACTTGGTTCACAGACTACACGTACATCCAAAGCCACTCCAACACAACACCTAAAAGCACTTCTCACCCTACATACAATCTCTACTAGACAGCCTAAGCCACTTATTAAGATACATTGGCTGTATCGTCCCCACTTCGGTAGAATTAGGCCAGTCCTGCAGTGGACACTCAAACGGCTGATGAGATGAGATGAGATTATATATATATAAATATATATATATATATATATATATATATATATATATATATATATATATATATATATATATATATATATATATATATATATATATTGTTACATAGCCTATGATATCATCATCCTTTGTGTAATTCAAACGTACAGTATGCTGCATGTTTGATCACGAGCGTGTTCTACCTCACTCCCCCCTTCTACCCTTATAGTAAAGTAAGTCGTTCTTTCTGTTGTTCAGAGCAGGATTGTCAACTCTTTGTCCCCATGGCTTCATTTGTGCGTCCTTCTTACAAGTTGTATCAAGCTCTGCCGGCCTCTATATAATGAGCTCAGTCTCTGCATTATTGCCACTTAGATCTACTCCTCATTTTCTTCACATCTCTGTCCTCCCCTGTACAGTTGTTATTATTGTGAGTGCTCGGGAAGTCTCCAACCATCTAGCAGCTGTGTAATTTGAATATAACTGTTATTGCATTTTTTCTTGTACTGTGTAGCGTAAGGTGTTAATTCTTAGGCCTAGTGGGGTTTTTGTCATTCATGTGTTTTGGGTGTCAGCCCTTATTAATAATATTTTGTATCTGCAATATTATATCTTGCATTCACTGAGTATTATCTGGTAATGTCAATTTATCAGGGCTGACTTAGATAAATTTACTCATGCTAATTTTGTGTTAATAGAGGCTATTGCAGTTAACCATATATTTAACCTGTTTTTTGCCATTACATTATCCTTATGAGTCCTGAATGTTTTGTTGTTAGTCTGAGCATTAAACTTTAACTTGTAATTTTACCTCTTTTGTTTTGAACCTGGAACTTTACGGGACAGTAGTGATCTTCAGTATTCTCACTTAAAGTGTACATTATCTTTCTCTGTTCCGTAACATAAATTTGGCGACCTCGCCAGGATATTCAGGATATTATCATAAGGATATTGCTTGATATTTTGTGACTGTGATTTATTCATGATGTCTACTATTACTACGCTTGATGAAGCCAAAGATTTTTTGACAAATGTGCAAACAGTGTGTGATGTAGAAAACAGAACAAAGAATGAACTTAAGCTTGTTGCTCAACAATTGGGAATTGCTGTTCGCTCTCATCATTCTAAAGATCAAATTGCTGACATGATTAATGAAAGCTTGTTTAATGTAACTCCTCCAAATGAGCAAACACAGATTGAATTAGCTAAGTTACAGCTAGCCCTGCAGGAGTCTCGTGCTAAGGAGGCTGAATTTCAGGCAAATGCTAAGGAGGCTGAGTTTCAGGCTCGTGCTAAGGAGGCTGAGGCACAAGTTAAAATTGCTAGGATTCAGGCAGACCATGAGGATCCCATGAAACAAGGTGGAACTGGATCATCTAGCTCTGATGATTTTGATGTGGCTAAAAATGTTAAACTTGTCCCTCCTTTTAATGAATCTGATTTAACAAAGTATTTTCAGTTGTTTGAGAGGGTAGCTACAGGTTTTAATTGGCCCAAAAAGTATTGGCCAGTACTCCTTCAAACTGTTCTCACCGGTAAAGCTCAAGTAACTTATGCATCTTTGACTCAGGATCAATCTGATATTTATGATGTAGTTAAGAGCTTGATTCTTAAGGCCTATGAGCTTGTTCCTGAAG
This sequence comes from Coenobita brevimanus, assembly GCF_032717465.1. Lineage (NCBI taxonomy): Eukaryota > Metazoa > Arthropoda > Malacostraca > Decapoda > Coenobitidae > Coenobita > Coenobita brevimanus. The sequence continues at coordinate 14,370,274 of NC_136981.1, forward strand.
CCTTTAGAGTAAAATTTAGGACAACTTATAAGCAAGATAAGCAATCCCATGTTGAGTATGCAAAAATCAAAGAAGATCTGTTAGACAGTGGTTAAATTCTAAAAATGTGGATTCTGATTTTGACAAATTTAAGCAGATGATTTTGCTGGAGGACTTCAAAAGGTGTATTTATAAAGATGTAAGCCAATATCTTGATGAGAAAAGAATAGATAATTTGTCTGATGCTGCAGTTTTAGCTGATGAATATGTTCTCACTCACAAGAGATATTCTAAAGAAAAAGGGAAAGCTGAGAGTAAGTACGTTGCCTCTACTCAGAGTACAGGTAACAGGAAAGAGAATAAAGATGATGTTTCTCAAGAAGTAAATATCAGCTTCACCTTTAGATTTCAGAAAAGTAAATGTACTTATTGTAGCAAGCTTGGTCATACTACGGAGAAATGTTTCAGGAGACAGCGTGATGTGAACAAAAAGGAGTCTTTAAATATTCAGTCAATTGGTCTAGTGTCCACCCTTGAGAGTTCCCAGAATTCCTTAACTGAGTTAACTGAACCTGCTTTGAGAGGTAAATTAAATTCTCATGATGGAGCTCCTCTTTTGAGCAGTGACGTGGGTGACACTCTCAAGAGTTCATGTGCTAATTTCCTATCTGATGGTTTTGTCAGTCCTCTGGACAGTAATGACAGGAAATCATTTAAAATATATCGTGATACAGGTGCTTGCCGATCCCTTACGCTGACCAGTGTTCTAGGCTCTAATGTTAATTCCTCTGATGAAACTGTAATCCTACAAGGTGTAGGGAATAATTACTTCTCTGTCCCTTTGTGCAGAGTGAATTTAGAGTCTGGTTTTGTTAATGGTTCCGTTATGGTTGGGTTGGTTGAGACACTCCCAATGTCAGGTGTAACTTTCTTACTTGGAAATGATATTGGTGGAATTCAAGTGTGTCCAGCTCCTCAGTTGTCTAGTAAGCCAGTGGCTGCGACCCAGGATTGTGATATCCCTGATGTGTTCCCTGCATGTGCTGTCACTAGGGCTAAGTCTAAAGTTACTGCTGACTTAGAGGATAATGATGATGATGATGTTATCCTAGCTGACACTTTTCTTGCTAATTTGGACCACTCACCAGATGAGGCAGTACCCCGTAGTGTTGATAATTTGTCTCGTCAAGAGTTGGTTGAGTTGCAGGTTGCTGACCCTGAGTTAAAAGGTCTGGCTAACTCTGCTTGCAGTGAGGAAGAGTCAGCTGGTGCTTCTACTTCTTATTATATAAAGTCAGGAGTACTTATGAGGAAGTGGAGACCTCCAACAGCATCAGCCGACTGTGAGTGGGAGGTTCTACATCAATTTGTCATCCCTCGTGTTTGTAGGCAGGATATCATTAGAGTGGCTCATGATTCCAGTTTGGCAGGACACCTTGGAGTGAGGAAGACTGTGGCACGCATTTTGAAACACTTCTACTGGCCAGGTATCTTCAGGGATGTTTCCTGGTATTCTAAGTCTTGTCACACCTGTCAAGTTGTGGGGAAGTGTAGTCAGACCGAAAAGGTTGCACCTCTAGTTCCCATTTCTCCTTTTGAGGCGCCTTTCACCCGTATGCTGGTGGATACTGTGGGCCCTCTTCCTAAGACTTCTTCGGGATTTTCTTATGTGTTGACCCTGATTGATATGGCTACTCGTTATCCTGAAGCCATTCCACTTAGAAATATCTCAGCAAAGAACATGGTTAAGGAAATGCTAGGGTTCTTCACAAAGTTTGGTCTGCCCAAGGAGGTACAGTCAGACCGGGGAAGTAATTTCATGTCAAATGTTTTCAAGCAGTCTCTGAAAGAGTTGGGCATCATCCAGATCACATCTTCAGTTTACCATCCCCAGACCCAAGGAGCGTTGGAGAGATATCATCAAACACTCGAATCGATGCTCAAGAAATACTGTTTGGAACATCAGAAAGACTGGGATAAAGGTCTTCCATTCGTTGTATTTGCCGCAAGAGAATCCCCAAATGAATCACTGGGCTTCTCACCTTTTGAACTACTGTTTGGCCATGAAGTAAGAGGACCCCTTAAGCTACTCAAGGAATGCTGGCTGTTGGAGGAAGATGACGTCAACCTGCTGAAGTATGTGATGAAGTTCAAAGAACGGCTGTCCACTGCTTTACAGCTGGCGAGAGAGAATTTAGGAGCTGCTCAGGAGAAGATGAAAACTTGGTATGATAAGAAGTCCAGGTTACGCCACTTTCAGCCAGGAGATCAGGTTTTGATTCTGCTACCGGTGCATGGGCAACCTCTTCAAGCCAAGATTAGTGGTCCTTATTTCGTGAAGAAACTCAGTGATGTCAACTATGTCATCGGCACACCAGATCGTAGAAAGAACAAGCAACTTCGTCACATGAACATGCTAAATTTATATCACAGGCGGGACGAAAATAATCCAGTCTGCACTGTAGCTGTTCCACCCGAGTCTGCAAGTGAAGCTCTCCCATGCAGTATGAGCCTGAGTGATAGTTTGGGGAAGAATCCTGATATCATGAATGATCTCCAGACTAAGCTTTCTCATCTAGCTCCCGAGGAAAGGCAGGAGTTTTCGGCATTACTGCAGGAGTACCCGCAAGTGTTCCGTGCCACTCCAGGAAGAACCACTGTGTTGATGCATGATGTCAATGTTGGAGACGGAAAGCCAATTAAACTGCCTCCTTACCGTGTGAACCCAGTGAAAGTTCCTCTCATCCAGTAGGAGCTTGGCTACCTGTTGGACCACAAGATGATTGAGCCCTGTCAGAGCGAGTGGAGTTCTCCTGTCACTCTAGTCCCTAAGCCAGGTGGGTCACAGCGGTTTTGCATTGACTACAGACGTGTTAATCAGATAACCAAAACAGACACTTACCCTCTCCATTGCGTGCAAGATTGCATAGACAAGATCGGAAAGGCTAGGTACATAAGTAAGTTTGATTTGTTAAAGGGATACTGGCAAGTACCTATGACTGAACGTGCTAGGGAGATCTCATGTTTTGTAACACTAGGAAACACTTTTGCATGTTCTGTAATGCCATATGGTATGAAGAATGCACCAGCCACATTTCAGAAGCTCATGAATGTTGTAACAGAGGGTTTGGCAGGGTGTGTTGTTTATATTGATGATGTATTAATCTTCAGTGACAACTGGAAAGATCACCTATGCCATGGCAGTAAATTTCTTGAGCGTTTGGTTCAGGCTAATCTTGTAGCTAATTTATCAAAGTGTGAGTTTGGTCAAGCTAAAGTTCAGTACCTTGGGTACGTAATTGGTGATGGACATGTTGCACCACCAGGAGCTAAGGTTCAGTTTATAAGTGATCTTCCCAGACCTAAAAGTAGGAAAGAGCTACAAAGATTTTTGGGAATGGTAGGTTATTACCGGAGATTTGTTCTTAACTTTTCAAGTCTTGTATCACCACTTACAGACCTACTAAAAAGGGAGTTAAATTTCTCAGGACCGATAACTGTGAATCCTCTTTCAGCAAACTTAAAGCTATCCTTTTAAGTCAGCCAGTGCTCGCTACTCCAAATTTTGCTAAGCCTTTTAAGATGACTGTTGACGCAAGTGATACAGGAGCTGGGGCTGTTTTGCTGCAAGAGGATGATCAGGGTATTGAACACCCTGTATCTTATTACAGTAAGAAGTTCACTCCACCTCAAAAGAACTACTCAACTATTGAGAAAGAGCTTTTGGCCTTGATTTTGGGTTTACAGCATTTTTCATTTTATTTGTGTTCTAGTTTTGACCCCATAGTCATTTATACCGATCATAACCCACTGAAATTCCTTAGTAAGTTTAAAGATAAAAATCAGAGATTGACAAGATGGAGTCTACTTCTTCAGGAGTATTCATTAGCCATACAACATATCAAGGGGAAAGAAAATGTTATTGCAGATTGCTTATCTAGACTTTAGACAGATTGTTTTAGAGTAATAAGAAATTTCCTTTGTAAATTTCTTTTTTCTTTGTGGGGAGGTGTTACATAGCCTATGATTTCATCATCCTTTGTATAATTCTAAAGTACAGTATGCTGCATGTTTGATCACGAGCGTGTTCTACCTCACTCCCCTCTTCTACCCTTATAGTAAAGTAAGTCGTTCTTTCTGTTGTTCAGAGCAGGATTGTCAACTTTTTGTCCCCTATGGCTTCATTTGCGTGTCCTTCTTACAAGTTGCATCAAGCTCTGCCGGCCCCTATATAATGAGCTCAGTCTCTGCATTATTGCCACTTAGAGCTACTCCTCATTTTGTTCACATCTCTGTCCTCCCCTGTACAGTTGTTATTATTGTGAGTGCTCAGGAAGTCTCCATCCATCTAGCAGCTGTGTAATTTGAGTATAACTGTTATTTCATTTTTTCTTGTACTGTGTAGCGTAAGGTGTTAATTCTTAGGCCTAGTGGGTTTTTTGTGATGCATGTGTTTTGGGCGTCAGCCCTTATTAATTATATTTTGTATCTGTAATAATATATCTTCCATTCACTGAGTATTATCTGGTAATGTCAATTTATCAGGGCTGACTTAGATAAATTTACTCATGCTAATTTCGTGTTAATGGAGGCTATTGCAGTTAACCATACATTTAACCTGTTTTTTGCCATTACATTATCCTTATGAGTCTTGAATGTTTTGTTGTTAGTTTGAGCAATAAACTTTAACTTGTAATTTTACCTAACTCTTTTGTTTTGAACCTGGAACTTTACGGGACAGTGGTGATCTTTAGTATTCTCACTTAAAGTGTACATTATCTTTCTGTGTTCCCTAACAAATATATATATATATATATATATATATATATATATATATATATATATATATATATAATATATATATATATATATATATATATATATATATATATATATATATATATACATATATATATATATTGTTACGGAACAGAGAAAGATAACGTACACTTTAAGTGAGAATACTAAGAGTCACTACTGTCCCGTAAAGTTCCAGGTTCAAAACAAAAGAGTTAGGTAAAATTACAAGTTAAAGTTTAATGCTCAAACTAACAACAAAACATTCAGGACTCATAAGGATAATGTAATGGCAAATAAACAGGTTAAATATATGGTTAACTGCAATAGCCTCTATTAACACGAAATTAGCAACAGTAAATTTATCTAAGTCAGCCCTGATAAAATGAGATACCAGATAATACTCAGTGAATGCCAGATAAATTATTACAGATACAAACTATTATCAAAAATGACTGACACAAAACCCAACATCAATCAAAAAACCTCACTAGGCCCAAGAATTAACCTTATGCTACACAGTACAAGAAAAAATACAACAGTTATACTCAAATTACACACAGCTGCTAGATGTTTGAAGATTTCTTGAGCACTCACAATAATAATATCTGTACAGGGGAGGACAGAGATGTGAACAAAATGAGGAGCAGATCTTAGTGGCAATGATGCAGAGACTGAGCTCATTATATAGGGGCCAGGAGAGCTTGATACAACTTGTAAGAAGGACGCGCAAATGAAGCCATGGGGACAAAGAGCTGAAAATCCCGCTCTGAATAACAGAGAGAATGACTTACTCTACTATAACGGTAGTAGGGGGGGACTGAGGCAGAACACGCTCGTGATCAAACATGCAGCAACTGTGCGTTAAAATTACACAAAGGATGATGAAATCATAGGCTATGTAACACCTCCCCACAAAGAAAAAGAAATTTACAAAGGAAATTTCTTATTACTCTAAAACAATCTGTCTAAAGTCTAGATAAGCAATCTGCAATAACATTTTCTTTCCCCTTGACATGTTGTATGTCTAATGAATACTCCTGAAGAAGTAGACTCCATCTTGTCAATCTCTGATTTTTATCTTTAAACTTACTAAGGAATTTCAGTGGGTTATGATCGGTATAAATGACTATGGGGTCAAAACCAGAACACAAATAAAATGAAAAATGCTGTAAACCCAAAATCAAGGCCAAAAGCTCTTTCTCAATAGTTGAGTAGTTCTTTTGAGGTGGAGTGAACTTCTTACTGTAATAAGATACAGGATGTTTAATACCCTGATCATCCTCTTGCAGCAAAACAGCCCCAGCTCCTGTATCACTTGCATCAACAGTCATCTTAAAAGGCTTAGCAAAATTTGGAGTAGCGAGCACTGGCTGACTTAATAGAATAGCTTTAAGTTTGTTGAAAGAGGATTCACAGTTATCGGTCCAGACAAATTTAACTCCCTTTTTCAGTAGGTCTGTAAGTGGTGATACAAGAATAGAAAAGTTAAGAACAAATCTCCTGTAATAACCTACCATTCCCAAAAATCTTTGTAGCTCCTTCCTACTTTTAGGTCTGGGAAGATCACTTATAACCTGAACCTTAGCTCCTGGTGGTGCAACATGTCCATCACCAATTACATACCCAAGGTACTGAATTTAAGCTTGACCAAACTCACACTTTGATAAATTAGCTACAAGATCAGCATGAACCAAACGGTCAAGAAATTTACTGACATGGCATAGGTGATCTTTCCAGTTGTCACTGAAGATTAATACATCATCAATATAAACAACACACCCTGCCAAACCCTCTGTTACAACATTCATGAGCTTCTGAAATGTGGCTGGTGCATTCTTCATACCATACGGCATTACAGAACATGCAAAAGCCTTTCCTAGTGTTACAAAACATGAGATCTCCCTAGCACGTTCAGTCATAGGTACTTGCCAGTATCCCTTTAACAAATCAAATTTACTTATGTACCTAGCCTTTCCGATCTTGTCTATGCAATCTTCCACACGAGGGAGAGGGTAAGTGTCTGTTTTGGTTATCTGATTAACACGTCTGTAGTCAATGCAAAGCCGCTGTGACCCACCTGGCTTAGGGACCAAAGTGACAGGAGAACTCCACTCGCTCTGACAGGGCTCAATCATCTTGTGGTCCAACAGGTAGCCAAGCTCCTTCTGGATGAGAGGAACGTTCACTGGGTTCACACGGTAAGGAGGATATTTAATTGGCTTTGCGTCTCCAACATCGACATCATACATCAACAAAGTGGTTCTTCCTGGAGTGGCACGGAACACTTGCGGGTACTCCTGCAGTAATGCCGAAAACTCCTGCCTTTCCTTGGGAGGTAGATGAGAAAGCTTAGTCTGGAGATCATTTATGATATCAGGATTCTTCCCCAAACTATCACTCAGGCTCATACTGCATGGGAGAGCTTCACTTGCAGACTCGGGTGGAACAGCTACAGTGCAGACCGGATTATTTTCGTCCCGCCTGTGATATAACTTTAGCATGTTGATGTGACATAGTTGCTTGTTCTTTCTACGATCTGGTGTGGCGATGACATAGTTGACATCACTGAGTTTCTTCTCCACGAAATAAGGACCACTAAACTTGGCTTGAAGAGGTTGCCCATGCACTGGTAGCAGAATCAAAACCTGATCTCCTGGCTGAAAGTGGCGTAACCTGGACTTCTTATCATACCAAGTCTTCATCTTCTCCTGAGCAGCTCCTAAATTCTCTCTCGCCAGCTGTAAAGCAGTGGACAGCTGTTCTTTGAACTTCATCACATACTTCAGCAGGTTGACGTCATCTTCCTCCGACAGCCAGCATTCCTTGAGTAACTGAAGGGGTCCTCTTACTTCATGGCCAAACAGTAGTTCAAAAGGTGAGAAGCCCAGTGATTCATTTGGAGATTCTCTTGCAGCAAACACAACGAATGGAAGACCTTTATCCCAGTCTTTCTGATGTTCCAAACAGTATTTCTTGAGCATCGATTTGAGTGTTTGATGATATCTCTCCAACGCTCCTTGGGTCTAGGGATGGTAAGCTGAAGATGTGATCTGGGTGATGCCCAACTCTTTCAGAGACTGCTTGAAAACGTTTGACATGAAATTACTTCCCCGGTCTGACTGTACCTCCTTGGGCAGACCAAACTTTGTGAAGAACCCTAGCATTTCCTTAACCACGTTCTTTGCTGAGATGTTTCTAAGTGGAATGGCTTCAGGATAACGAGTAGCCATATCAATCTTGGTCAACACAGAAGAAAATCCTGAAGAAGTCTTAGGAAGAGGGCCCACAATATCCACCAACACACGGGTGAAAGGCGCCTCAAAAGGGGGAATGGGAACTAGAGGTGCAACCTTTTCGGTCTGATTACACTTCCCGACAACTTGACAGGTGTGACAAGACTTACAATACCAGGAAACATCCCTGAAGATACCTGGCCAGTAGAAGTGTTTCAAAATGCGTGCCACAGTCTTCCTCACTCCAAGGTGTCCTGCCAAACTGGAATCATGAGCCACTCTAATGATATCCTGCCTACAAACACGAGGGATGTCAACTTGATGTACAACCTCCCATTCACAGTCGGCTGATGCTGTTGGGGGTCTCCACTTCCTCATAAGTACTTCTGACTTTACGTAATAACAAGTAGAAGCACCGGCTGACTCTTCTTCACTGTAAGCAGAGTTAGCCAGACCTTTTAACTCAGGGTCAGCAACCTGCAACTCAACCAACTCTTGACGAGACAAATTATCAACACTACGGGGTACTGCCTCATCTGGTGAGTGGTCGAAATTAGCAAGAAAAGTGTCAGCTAGGATAACATCATCATCATCATTATCCTCTAAATCACCAGTAACTTTAGACTTAGCCCTAGTGACAGCACATGCAGGGAACACATCAGGGACATCACAATCCTGGGACGCAGCCACTGGCTCACTAGACAACTGAGGAGCTGGACACACTTGACTTCCACCAATATCATTTCCAAGTAAGAAAGTTACACCTGACATTGGGAGTGTCTCAACCAACCCAACCACAACGGAATCATTAACAAAACCAGACTCTAAATTCACTCTGCACAGAGGGACAGAGAAGTAATTATTCCCTACACCTTGTAAGATTACAGTTTCATCAGAGGAATTAACATTAGAGCCTAGAACACTGGTCAGCATAAGGGATTGGCAAGCACCTGTATCACGATATATTTTAACTGATTTCCTGTCATTACTGTCCAGAGGACTGACAAAACCATCAGATAGGAAATTAGCACATGAACTCTTGAGAGTGTCACCCACGTTACTGCTCAAAAGAGGAGCTCCATCATGAGAATTTAAGTTACCCCTCAAAGCAGGTTCAGTTAACTCAGTTAAAGAATTCTGGGAACTCTCAAGAGTGGACACTAGACCAATTGACTGAATATTTAAAGACTCCTTTTTGTTCACATCACGCTGTCTCCTGAGACATCTCTCCGTAGTATGACCAAGCTTACTACAATAAGTACATTTACTTTTCTGAAATCTAGAGGTGAAGCTGGTATTTACTTCCTGAGAAACATCATCTTTATTCTCTTTCCTGTTACCTGTACTCTGAGTAGAGGCAACGTACTTACTCTCAGCTTTCCCTTTTTCTCTAGAATATCTCTTGTGAGTGAGAACATACTCATCAGCTAAAACTGCAGCATCAGACAAATTATCTATTCTTTTCTCATCAAGATATAGGCTTACATCTTTACTAATACACCTTTTGAAGTCCTCCAGCAAAATCATCTGCTTAAATTTACCAAAATCAGAATCCACATTCTTAGAATTTAACCACTGCTCTAACAGATCTTCTTTGATTTTTGCATACTCAACATGGGATTGCTTATCTTGCTTGTAAGTTGTCCTAAATTTTACTCTATAGGCTTCAGGAACAAGCTCATAGGCCTTAAGAATCAAGCTCTTAACTACATCATAATTATCAGACTGATCCTGAGACAAAGATGCATAAGTTACTTGAGCTTTACCGGTGAGAACAGTTTGAAGGAGTACTGGCCAATACTCCTTGGGCCAACTAAAACCTGTAGCTACCCTCTCAAACAACTGAAAATACTTTGTTAAATCAGATTCATTAAAAGGAGGGACAAGTTTAACATTTTTAGCCACATCAAAATCATCAGAGCTAGATGATCCAGTTCCACCTTGTTTCATGCGATACTCATGGTCTGCCTGAATCCTGGCAAGTTCAATTTGTGCCTGAGCCTGTACCTGTGCCTCTTGAATACGAGCATTTGCCTGAAATTCAGCCTCCTTAACACGAGACTCCGCCTCCTTAGCTTTAGCCTCCTGCAGGGCTAGCTGTAACTTAGCTAATTCAATATGCGTTTGCTCATTTGGAGGAGTTACATTAAACAAGCTTTCATTAATCATGTCAACAATCTTATCTTTAGAATGATGAGAGCGAACAACAATTCCCAATTGTTGAGCAACAAGCTTAAGTTCATTCTTTGTTCTGTTTTCTACATCACACACTGTTTGCACATTTGACAAAAAATCTTTGGCTTCATCAAGTGTAGTAATAGTAGCCATCATGAATATATCACAGTCACAAAATATCAAGCAATATCCTTATGATAATATCCTGAATATCCTGATAAGAGGTCGCCAAATTTATGTTACGGAACAGAGAAAGATAACGTACACTTTAAGTGAGAATACTAAGAGTCACTACTGTCCCGTAAAGTTCCAGGTTCAAAACAAAAGAGTTAGGTAAAATTACAAGTTAAAGTTTAATGCTCAAACTAACAACAAAACATTCAGGACTCATAAGGATAATGTAATGGCAAATAAACAGGTTAAATATATGGTTAACTGCAATAGCGTCTATTAACACGAAATTAGCAACAGTAAATTTATCTAAGTCAGCCCTGATAAAATGAGATACCAGATAATACTCAGTGAATGCCAGATAAATTATTACAGATACAAACTATTATCAAAAATGACTGACACAAAACCCAACATCAATCAAAAAACCTCACTAGGCCCAAGAATTAACCTTATGCTACACAGTACAAGAAAAAATACAACAGTTATACTCAAATTACACACAGCTGCTAGATGTTTGGAGATTTCTTGAGCACTCACAATAATAATATCTGTACAGGGGAGGACAGAGATGTGAACAAAATGAGGAGCAGATCTAAGTGGCAATGATGCAGAGATTGAGCTCATTATATAGGGGCCAGGAGAGCTTGATACAACTTGTAAGAAGGACGCGCAAATGAAGCCATGGGGACAAAGAGCTGAAAATCCTGCTCTGAATAACAGAGAGAACGACTTACTCTACTATAACGGTAGAAGGGGGGGACTGAGGCAGAACACGCTCGTGATCAAACATGCAGCAACTGTGCGTTAAAATTACACAAAGGATGATGAAATCATAGGCTATGTAACAATATATATTATATATATATATATATATATATATATATATATATATATATATATATATAAGACCAAGGGTTGGTGAGGGTGCCTATCATCCACCCACTTACTGTAGCAGTACTCTGTTCTTAGGGTAGATCTACACTGAGTGGCAAGACAAATGATTTCCTGTAAACCAGGAAATCATTTACAGTACTGGGCGGTAACCTTATAACCAACCAACACGCGATCCCTACATGACAACAGGTGGGTTGGAAGAGGGTTAGTGGCCGTCCCCGGAAAACAACTAACTAAAAATACAAACCAGAAGCCTCGGACCAGGACCGACCGACAGGTGACGACTAAGAACTAGACAAAGGACATGGAACGGATTGCAACATGGAATGTAAGGGGTGCAAAGCGAGAGAGATTGTCCAGGTGTTTGAGGGTGCAAAAGTGGATGTATGTGGATTAACTGAAACTAAATGGTGAGGTGACAGTGTGAGAGAATGGGAGTATGGATGGGGTATATGCGTGGGAGTGGGTGAGAATGAGAGGGCAAAGGAAGGAATGTGTTTTGTTCTGTGCAAGATATGGAAGGAGAATTTAAGAGAGTATGGATCAGTTGGCTTTGGGTTTGTTTGGGTAAGACTGAAAGTTGGAATACAAAAGTGGGTGATTGTGTTCGCGTATGCGCCAATGCAAAATTGTGCAAGCAGTGTGAAAGAAGAGTTCTGGACAAATGTGTAAGTGCACATGGAAAAATTTGAAAGGAATGAGTGTTTCTGATGGGAGATATAAATGGAAAAGTAGGGAATGTGAAGGTGGATGGAGTAGTTGGTGGACAGGGTGTGCCTGCATAAGTGGATGACAATGGCAGTGCTCTAGTGGACATTTGTGCTGGAAAGGGGTTGGTGATAGTCAATACCCTATTCAGGTACAAAGTGATCCACAGGTATACATGGCGAGTGATGAGAGGGTGGGTGGTGAACTGAATGAACGGAAGGCATTGATTGATTATGTGTGTGTGGATGATAGGATAAGAATGTGTGTAATAGATGCAAAAGCATATAGAGGATGGGGGAGTGGACTTTCTGACCACCATTTGGTGGTGGTGAGAATCGAGGATCAATTGAATGGAGGAATATAAGAAGGGAAGGACAGGAGGAAGTAGTTTATACAAAGAGGGTGGAAAGATTAGTACAGGATGGAAAAAAAGCAAAAGATAAGCGGGATGTGGAGGAGCGGTTGGGTAAATATGGACTGGAACAGATGGAGGATGTGGAAATTGTGTTCAAGATAATCACAGAAGAAATCTGTGCAGCATGTGAGGTGGTGTGTGGGATAAAGAGAAGACGAAATGAGGTGCAAGAACAGCATGGTGGAATGAAGAGGTGAAGCAGGCTGTGGCACAAAAGAGGAAAGCATATAGTGAGTGGATGAGAAACGGGTGTGGAAGTTGAGAGGTGGAAGAGTTAGTTGTAGGAAGAGAGAGAGATGAAAAGATTAGCATGAGAGAGTAAGCAGAGAGTGGATGAAGAATTTGGAAGGAATTTGAGTGTAAAGTGGAGGGAATGTAAAAAAAACGATCTGGAAAGAGGTGAAGAGATAAGACACGGTGTCAAAGAAGTTCGTCGGGGAGTGAAGGATAACAATGGTAATTTTTTTTTTTTTTAATGTGTTCGACTCTGGGCATTGGCTTCATAGCCTGCTTCCAAGGCTCAATAGTCCTCTTACGTACCGCACACCTCTACATATCACCACTTCGGCGCCAACACCCACCATCCATACTGAATACATGCTAGGGCTGTCTCATACAGGACTGGTGTATTGGTATTAGTGAGGGTATTTTTACGACATGTCGGCGAGTCTTCTGGTAGATCAGTAAAGTCTGATATTAATGAAATTCAAATCCTTAAACTGTTCCCTGCCCCAGCGGGATTTGAACCCGGGTCCCTTAGGACTGCAGGCCAACTCTCTATCGATTGAGCCAAAGTGAGCAGATGGAGAGAACACTTTAAGAAGTTGTTGAACATAGAGAATGAAAGTAATGCAAGTATATAGAGCTGGGGAATGGCTGGGAGAAGGAGGGATGTGAGAAGAGAGGAAGAAGCCAGTAGGGTGGAAGTTTTGGAAGAAATGAAGAAAGTCAAAACGGGGAAAGCCCCAGGAATTGATGAAGTGTGTCGTGAAATGCTGAAGCATGGGGGAGAAAGAGTGGTAGAATGGATGTGGAATATGTCCAGATTGGCCTAGGAGGAAGATATAGTCCCGGAGGATTATAAGTTAGGTATAATTATTCCCCTGCACAAAGCAAAAAGGGAAAAAAATGTGTGGTAATCATAGGGGGATTTGTCTTCTAAGTGTAATAGGAAAAGTATATTGTAGGATACTTATTGACGGAAAAAGGGAAATAACAGAGGAATTAGTTGGAGAAGAATAGGGAAAGTTTTTAGGAAGGGAAGAGGCTGTGTAGAGAAGATATTCATTCTTTGGTCTTCAGTGGAAAAGTTTCTAGAGAAGGGAAAAGAAGTTGTAAGCAGTCTTCATGGATTTTGAGAAAGCATATGACAGGGTGGATAGGACAGAATTTTGGAAAGTATTATAGGAGTGCGGCAATTCTGGAAAAAGGCCTTATTTAAGGAGATACCCCTCCCCCCGGTAGAACAAAATGAAAGTACATTTTTTCTAAAGGACATTGTATAAGAAGTTGTAAATGAATTGTTGTGGCAATTTATTTTGGTGGCAGGGCTATCCTACATGCACTTATATCAGCTTACTGTACACAATTACTACTCATGACTGTGTCCGGGACGAGTAATACTTAATAGCCTTTATTGTTTCAAAATCACATGAAAATCCCAACGGAACTGACCACAAAAGGTCACAGTATGAATAGATATACAGATAACTGAGACTAAATGCGCTATATCAAACAAACATACAAATGTCAGTGTTTTTCAGGTGGGATATTTGTTTTAAAATGTACTTAATACCAACATTTCCCAATTCTGACATGTTTAAACTTTATCAACAAACGTTAATGTTCTGTGTGCATTCAGTAGACAGGTAAGTATCATTTTTATCAGTTTTAGTAAGCTGCTGGACATTCCTACCTTACAAGTATTGAAATAGTAGTAAAACAATAACACAAATTTACAGTATGTATAGTATATGTTTGACCTTATAGTAGTACACTACAAGGTGTCCCGCCAAAGTCATTTCTTCACAATCTCAGAACTATAATTGCAACTCTGTATCAGAGTCTTCACGTTCATAGCTCTGTTCAGCTGGTTTGTTTGAGCAATTGGTGCAGGAACAATGCTCAATGCATGCCAGACCCACAAGCAGACGAGGGCAATTCCTGGATGTTGTACAACTCCGGTCACTGCAGAAGAGATGGGTAACGTTTCTAACCTCTATAGGAGCGCATTCCTGTTCATGCATGGTTGGTTTCAGACCCATTCTCATCCAGGTGCCAACCATGTCCAACAGGGTCAGGGATGTTTGGTTCCGGAACGTCACTTTGGCACCACACCCTTGTTTGCAGCATTGCCCGCAGGACATGCTGTTTGAACGCATCTTCAATTGGTGGTAACGTACTTGCTTCCTTGTCTATTGTTGACGTCAAGGTATATCTCAGTTCATCTAGATCACTGCACTCATTTCCCTTCTGTCCATATAGCGACAACACAAACAGGCGAGCTAGCTGCTGGCAGGCACTAGCCAACAAGGACAAGCCGAACTGGGAAAGCTGACCAAGCTGCACAATGTTTTGCGACAGCTTAGTAAATGCTGTTCGTTTCCCAATCCTGAAGAGTGCACAGGTGCTATCACAACCTGTAAGTGCATGCATAGATGGCAGGGCAGAACATATGTTGTCACCCAACATTCCTGCAATTGTATGGACAGGAATGTAACGTTCATTAGAATCTTCCAGAATGACCAGCATGCATGTAGACCTGAGTGGTTAGGCTTCCTTTGCAGTAAAAGTACAACAGAATGACCAGCACATCTGTGTCATCACAACGGATAACAATTCTCGCGTGTGTTTGTGAAAGACATACAGCATGCGAGACCATGCTGGTGTCTGCTTCCTCGTGCGTGGAGAATAATTAAGGGAGCAGGGTGACACCTGTTTTCTTCACAAGTTTAACGATCTCCCCATTGGTGAAACCTCCTGCTAGAACAATCGACTGGTCGTCTCTCAGTCGTGCAGGTGCCTTTGCAGCCAGTCTCACACACAAATGCAGCAAGTGCAGCCTTGTTTGCGGTCCCTTTCAGGAAGAGTCGGTAGTTTAGCACTTCACGTGGACCGCTGACTTGATGACTTTGGTTAATCTGATTAGCACCGCGCCGCTCTGGCTCCATTTGCTTGATTGACTTCTCTTTGTCATATCTGTCGAACACTATACTTATGACATCTGTGTTAAGATCTGCATTTTTCAGCAGTCGCAAAATCCTTTTCAGGATTTGCTCACAAAGATCATCAAATGTCTTGAAGAAAGACTCATTCATAGATTGGAGCATTGCCATTCCATCAATGACATAAGCTGTTCTCATGACTTCCCTAGATGGTGGAAAGCTGTAAACCTCATCACACACAGCTTCAAGTTACTTTGACAGTTCAGCCTTGTTTGTCTTTCGCATCGATCCATCATCATTGAACAATGCGGGTGGCACTGCAGCAAGCTCATATCCCAGCACGGTCTTGAGGTCGATGTCGCGTGTTTGAGAAACTGACAGCAGACGTTGGAAGAGAGCCTCTGAGGAGCACATCAGCTTCTGCTTGTCTGAGGGTAGTGTTTTCTTCATGTCAGTAAATGTAGGTGTTACAGAGCCTAAGTAGTACAGTGTAGTCCATCGGCTACTTCTCCCATCATCAGAATCTTTCACGAAAATCTCTTTTAAAATAGATAATGTGGCATTAAAGATGAACTTATTACATACTAACTAACATTACAGAGACTGGTGTACAGATGTCTCCTCACTGCAGTAGCTGCAAATGATAAAAAACAATTTCCATATCATTGTAACAATGATCCACGGTAATGCTTAAAATCTGCAAAATAATACTTTATAATAATATAAATGGTAAAAAAGTTGACATTGCTCTTCAGGTCGTATTGCGCAATGCCAGACACAATATTTTCCTTAAACTGGGTACAATACATATGCTTTCCTGGGCAGAAAAAAAAAAAGACCATGAAACTGATGTATGTATTCTCGGCAGCCCATACTGTAGTCATCAAAATTGGCCCACGGAGTACATCTGCCACCAAAATAAACCACCACAACCATCCATTTCCTACATCTTAAACATCATTCTTTCCAAAAAAGTGCATTTCATTTTGTTCTACCGGGGAGAGGGGTACCCGACCACTTTTCAGCTTTCGCCGCTAGGCTATTAAGAATATATTGAGTAAAGGGGAAGTTGTTGAATGCCGTGAAGAGTATGTATGGGGGTGCTAAGGCTGCAGTGCGTATGTATAGTGAACTAAGTGAATTCTTCTATTTGAAGATTGAATTGAAACGGGGATGTGTCATGTCTCCATGGTTGTTCAATTTGTATATGGATGGTGTTATAAAAGACATAAGGTAGGGCAGTGGATGTTGGATGGCCCGAATGACAGAATACAATGTTTGGAGACTCCCTGTACTGTTTTTTTCAGATGATACTGTGTTATTAAGTGAAGATGAAGGGAAAGTGCAAGGCTTGGTGAATGAGTTTGGGAGCGTGTGTATGAAACGGAGTATAACAATGTAGGGAAGAGTGAAGTTGACCTTCAAGAGAGATGACGTCAGTGAAAGTACACACGCCCAAGGAAGTGATGACTCGATTCCCAGTACCTTTCGCTCAGAAAGTGGTATCTGGCAACTGCCGCGGCCTAGTTATATTTTGAAAAATGAACACCGGAAAAAGCAGTATTCAGGTAAACAGCTCCAAAACGCAATATATACGAGTTTTTACCGTGTATATCTCGCATTACGGAAGGGGAAACCATAATATAATGAAGTTGAGGCTTAGCTGTACGAAAGAATGTGAAACGCACGCCCTATTGCTCAACGGTTTCCGAGTTAAAATACGGAGAAACTCTCGTAATACTTACTTTACATCCTAAATTAACAGTACTGATGGAAAAATGTCCCATAACATAAAACCCACAGTTAATGGCAATGTCGAAGTCACGAGTACCATCGAATCAGAAAAATAAACATCTAATCGCATATTATTATCCACATTTAATTCTCAATGCGGGATGATATTTACGCGGGAAAACCAGTGAGCTCAGCAAGATGGATCGTCAGACGTCAACATGTTAGCACAGCCTGTCGGTGCAAGCAGAGTATTGCTCTTTATTTAGCAAATATTCCAGTAAGACAGATATCCGGCAGCTTGACATCAAAAAGACAGTTCATGGACAGATAAGCGATATAGAGAGGTAGAACATAGGGATTTAATCCCCGAGCTAGGCAACTATGGCCATATAGCCCCGCAAGGTTACAGGAGCGAGGTAGGACATAGAAAATTTGCCAAATGGAGCCCCTCGTAGCACAAGACCAAGACAGAAATTATTGAACGTGCCCAACAACAGCCCCTAACCACTTGTGTCTATCAAGAAGCAAATTAATCTGCCGATATTCAGTGAAGTTGGTGAAACCAGTGCAATTACTGGGGGATAGTTAACCATTTTTATTCACACGAAATTCCAGCATGTAACAAAATATGTAGGGCAGTTCCATGAAGGAACTAAAGGGGGAGAAGGCGGTAGTCAAAAGCAGGCGTGCGACAATTGAAAAGAACTTAGAAGAAAAAAAAAAATTGTATAAATAAAGGGGGGGAGGGGGGGAAATCGTGACAAAGGCCGAGACACCCACCTCAACTCGCTGCGTGATGATGACTGACGTTAGGCCTGGCCACAGTGGCCAGTGGCCACTCAGGGCTTCCACGAGTAATTATTTTTTCACCTTAAACCTTCTCCCTAAAATGCCCTAAGAATGGGCACATTACCCTAGATTGATCAAATTGATATTAATAGTGGATTATTTCTTCACTGTTATTTTTAATGCTTTAGAGTTTTTAAAAAGTAATCTATCGATAAAAGACTACTGCCAGAATGCCTCAAATACGAATCAAAACAGCACACACACACACACACACACACACATATATATATATATATATATATATATATATATATATATATATATATATATATATATATATATATATATATATATATCATCCAATCCTACGTTGCCCCATGAAATGCGTAGAAGCCCGGGGCTAGGCAAGTTGGTCCTAACATTTCAAATGAGTGTCCAGCTTCACTCATCCCTGAGTGGCATTTCGTGAGCAATAAACCCCAACCATCCCTTTGATATAAACCTTCACCAGCTCAATCCGATTGGCGCGCCATAATTACCCACTAAACCCCCAGGCGCCAAAATTTGGTTATTTGGTTACCACCCAGCATAGTAAAAAGTTTCCTGTTGTATAGGAAATCATTTGGCTTGTCACTCAGTGTAGTCTCCTACAAACAGAAGAGTAAAGAATGAAAGAAAGACAGAAGAGGGAGTGCAAAGTAACCAGCAGGCAGAAGGACGAGAAAAGAATGAAGGAAAGAAAGAAGAGAATGGAAGAAAAGAAGGATGGAGAGGAAAGGGCAGACACCAGAGAGCAGCTAACATCAAGTAGCTGGATGGTGAGCACCCCTACCTATATATATATATACCGTATATATATATATATATATATATATATATATATATATATTTATATATATATCTATATATATATATATATATATATATATACATTTTTTTTTTGGGGAAGAAGGAACCAAAGGCCGCGAGCCCACAATTATTGTTCCTTCAAAGAAAAAAAAAAAATATACAAGAGAGAGCCAAATTCAAGATCCGATCATTTCGAGATGCCTGAACACACTGCGTTTGAAAGACTGGAGATCATAGGAAGCAGGAAATTCAGAGGGAAACAGTTCCAGAGTTGACCTGTTGCATAAATGAAGGACTGGGAGTAAAGGTTAACTCTTGCAGGAGAGATTTGGACAGAAAAGGGATGAAAGTTTGCTGCTAGACGGGTCCTACGTGCCCGTCTTAGAGGTGGAAGAATGCATGCAGACAGTTCAGAGGAGCAGTGACCACTGAAGTAGCGATAGAAAAAAGATAAAGATGCAACAGTGCAGCAGAGAGACAGAGGTTGAAGGGAGTCATTAGGAGGAGGAGAGTTGATGAGATGAAAAGCCTTTAACTCCACTATATTGAGAAGAGCTGTGCGTGGGGAGCCTCCCCACAGATGAGAGTTGTACTCCACCCAGGGGTGGATAAAATCTCTGTATAGAGTCAACAATTGTGCAGGGGTAAAGAAGGAACGGAGTCGGTTTAGCACACCTAATCTCTTGGAAGCAGATTTTACAAGAGATGTAATATGATCTTTCCAAGTAAGTCCAGGGTAAATGAAACCCCAAGCATGTTCAAGGATGATGCAGGATTAAGCTGAATATTATTAAACACTAGTGGATATACCTGTGGAAGATTTTGTCAGGCTGATAGGTATAAAAACTGAGTCTTTGATGCATTAAAAACAACCAGATTATATTTACCTCTGTGAGAGATACGAGCCAAGTCAGACATTAGGTGTGCCATAGCCCTAATGTCTGATATATATATATATATATATATATATATATATATATATATATATATATATATATATATATCACTCCCTGTACTGTTGTTTGCAGATGATACTGTGTTGTTAAGTGAAGACGAAGGGGAGCTGCAAGGCTTGATGGATGAGTTTGGGAAAGTGTGTAAGAAACGGAATCTAAAGGTGACTGTAGGGAAGAGTAAAGTGATGGTCGTCGAGAGAAGTGAAGTCAGTGAATGTACAGTGAGACTGGTTGGCGAGGAAATGGAGAATGCGTGCGTTTAAGTACTTGGGTAGTGCGATGAGTAAGGATGGAAGTTTAGAGGGTGAAATGCTTGAAAGGGTGCAACAGGGAAGAAAGGTTGCTGGTTCCTTGAAAGCAGTGATAATTAACAGGGAAGTGAGCATGGAAGTGAAAAAGCAACTACATGACAGTATTGTGTTACCAACTCTAACGTATAGAAGTGAAGCTTGGACTTTGTTGGAGGGACAGAAGTCAAGAGTGAGAGCAGTGGAAATGAGTTATTTGAGAGGAGCATGTGGAGTCACATGGAAAGACAGACTGACAAATGAGAAGGTGAATGACTGTTGTGGTGTGGATGAGGATGTAATAGGAAGCGTTAGGAGAAACACATTAAGGTGGTTTGGGCATGTGGAAAGGATGGAGAGTGAGTGACTGACAAAGAGAGTGTATGTGAGTGACGTGGAGGGGGGGAGAGGGAGGAGGAGGCCAAGGATGAGATGGGGGAATGGAGTGCAGAGGTATTTAAGAGGGGGGGGGGGTGAGCTGGGAGCAGGGCATGGAAATCACGGGGGACAGAGCGACATGGAGGCGATTTGTTTGTGGTCACCCCTTACGGGATTAAGGCGTCTGACAATAAATAGATAGATATCGAAGAGGCAAAACAAATAAACAAATATGGTACCTTTCCTAAGACAACATACTGAAAATCTGAGCATTTCCTCTTGAATATGCACGTACAGTCGTGGCCATAAATAATCACCTATCATCCTGTACCCCCTGCCTCAGACTGGCTCCTTTATGCGCGGCAAGTCACACTGGAGTAAGAGGGGCTGAGAGGGAGGGACCAGAGAGAGAAGGGTGGGAAAGTGGGGGGACGAGCAATGGTGCTGGGGTGGAGTAAGGGAGGGGAGGGTGGATAGGTAAGGGAGGGTGAATGAAATATGAAGTTGTGGCCACATAATTTGTCTCTTTTCTTTCATTCAGGACATCATATAAAGGAGTTACTATTCGGTAGATAATGCTGCCTTACACCTTGTATAGCGGCGTCAGATAATAAGCTTTAGATAGGTGGTGATATGAAGGGCTGGCTCGTGAGAGAAATATGCTGACGTGGCATTAAAATTTGTGCAGAGCCAGATATTTGTGTTTATCCGTGTATTTTGACTTCGGACGCAGAATGGAATCTGGACGGTTTTGACTTCCGTAATGTTCGTGTAAGGAACGTCCTCTACCCTTACATGTAATTAATTTTTGTAACTAAATATTATATGCAACCTTTGACATGGCTGTCCACCATAAATATGATCACCCTCGCGGTATACACTCCCTCTATACAGTCACCATCATGTCAGTTCAATAATTATTTAATGACATCTCTATATCAAAAGGCTATTTAACACAATTGTGCATGAAAGGTAAATAAATTTCATGTCTGTGCTCATGGATGGATATGGTAACGGTATCTCTCATATTCTGTTAGAGGGAAAATGAAACAAAATCCCACCCAAACTCCCAGAATATATCTATGTCCATGTCTACCGACACTGGGCAGGCCAAAGCAACCAGGAACGCCTTAGTAAGTAGTCCAGTGGCCTCATGCCTTATAAACCTCATGCAGGGGTCGCGGAACCGGAGAAACAATGTTGTTGATGGTTTGCTGGTTTCGTATGAACAGCTCCCACTTGTCTTTGGTGAGTCAGAGGAGGCGGGCCCGTGTCCTCACGTTCTCTGGCTTCCACGCGTAAGGTGACCAGATTTATTGGAGCTAAAAGCGGGACATTATCACGTGTGTGTGTGTGTGTGTGTGTGTATGGAGAGAGAGAGAGACAGTGACATGCGAGTGACAGCGACGGCTGCTACGTAACACCTCACTTTGAGGGTGCTAATCAAACACTAACGTCTCAAACGAACTCCAGTGACCAATATACAGTCCGGTACGGTGAATTGGCCGGCCAAAGTTACCAGTTAGTATTACAAATTTTATATTAACAATTTGGTGTTTCACTTGGTTTAGATTATGCATAATTTTACTAATTTATCACAATTTCATAAAAAGTCATTTTATATCTAATGTAATAGTAATTTTCTAAATGCAGGACATTTTAGATGATATGCACAAAAACAGGACATTTTAGTCACAATTAAAAAAGCGGGACATGTAAAAAAAAAAAAAAAAAAGGCAAAAAAAAGGACACTAGGCGGGACTCTGGTCGTCTTATCCACGCGTTGACAATCTGGGCCGACAAAATATCGATGGTTCTGCACTAATATTTGATCTGTCATGTCAGTATATTTCTCTCACGAGCCAGCCCTTCATATCACCACCTATCTAAAGCTTGTTATTGGACGTCGCTATACAAGGTGTGATACAGCATTCTCTACCGAACAGCAACACTTTTATATGATGCCCTGAATGAAAGAAAATAGACAAATTATGTGGCCACAATATCGCATTTCATTCGCCCTCCCCTACCTACCCACCCTCCCCTCCCTCACTCCACCTAAGCACCATCGCTCGTTCCCCCACCCACCCTCCCTTCTCACTCTGGCCCCTCCCTCTCAGCCCCTCTTACTCCAGTGTGACTTGCCGAGCGTAAGGGAGCCAGCCTGAGGCACGGAGTACAGGAGGATAGGTGATTATTTATGGCCACGACTGTACCTGTAACCCTATGATTAGGATATATTTGTCAGGCTTACACATCCACAGAGAAGTGTATCAGTAAAAAGATTATATACCACATTATTTCACATTAATTCTTTTTTGTCTGTAGGCATTGTAAAACCATTTGGGACGCCATAACTTAAGGAAGATTTTGTGCATATGGCCCCTGGTTTATTTACCGTTTAAACATATTTATTAAATAATTAGTACCATATTCGTAATGTCGGATGCGGATTAAAGAAAAAGGAATACCGGTACTAGTAGTTATTAATATTAAACATATTGTTTCTTCTATCAAGAAATTAGCATACAGAAATGAATAAAGAAATTGTACTGCTGACAGAGCATTGCACCCCAGAAAAGATCAAATATTTACCTGAGAGGCAAGCAGCCCTAATCAACAATATCAACTGACCGGGTCTGGTGCGCGGTGCTCAGCTGATCAAAGGAAAACAAAGATCAGAAGAGAAAAAGCACAGTTGAGCTATGATAATGGGAAACTAGTCTGGCTTTACAGATGGCAACATATCCACAACAAATTACAGATTATTCTAACAATTTATTCCACGTTAGATTACTCTGTATGACTACCATGTTAGTAAATGGAAATTTTACAATTACCCTAAAATATGAGTGAAATACCCTAAGAAATGCTTGATTACCCTAGATTTTGCATATTTTATTCTTACCCTAAACGTTACCCTAAAGATGGTCAATATACCCTAAAATGGGGTATTTTACCCTAAAGTGGACGCACTGGCCACTGGCGAGGCTGGCGTGCAGTGTTGCCTAAGAAGTTATAAAAATCCGCTAGATTGGTCTCAGTAGTGATAAAAATTAGCCAGACTGAGAGAGATTAAGGGAAAAAACGCTAGACAGGACTTTAAAAGAACACCAGATATACAGAAAATATTTAAATTTCTACCAGTTAGATAGCTATTAAAACAGCTTTTAAAATGACTAAATTTAGCGGGGAAAATTATACATTGGTAATACTGCTAGTATGACGACTAGTGGAAACGTGCCAAATGTCGCTTTTTCACTTAATTATTGTTATTGACCTAAAACAAATAAACGTTAAACTTAACTAATACTTTCGCAAGATTAGTTTTCTTTTACACCATAAATAATGTTTGTAGGTCAGGCAAAGATTGTACATGAAGAAATCGAGTCATCACTTATTTGGGCGAGTGTCCAGTGAGGTTGGATGAGGAGGAAATGGAAAATATGAGTGCATTTAAGTACTAGGGTAGTGTGATGAGTAACGATGGAAACTTAGAGGGTGAAGTGCTTGAAAGATTACAACAAGGAAGACGGGCTGCTGGTTCCTTGAAAGCAGTGATAAGAAACAGGGAAGTGAGCATGGAAGTGAAAAATTTACTGCATGACAGTATTGTGATACCGTACCAACTCTAACGTATGGAAGTGAAACTTGAACCTTGTTGGGGTGACGTAAGTCGAAAGTGAGAGCAGTGGAAATGAGTTACTTGAGAGGAGCATGTGGAGTCACAGGGAGAGACAGACTGACAAATGAGGAAGTGAAGGAGCGTTGTGTGTGGATATGGATGTGATAGAGTTAGGATAAACACATTAAGGTGGTTTGGCCATGTGGAGAGGATGGAGAGTGTATGTGAGTGAGGTGGAGGGGGGGGGAGCGGGAGGGGGAGGCCAAGGATGAGATGGAGGCTTGGAGTGAAGAGGTATATGAGAGAGGGGGGGTGTGAGCTGGGACCAGGTCAGTGGAATGGCGGGGGACGTGGCGGTATGGAGGCGATTTGTTTGTGGCCACCCCTTACAGGATTAAGGCGTCTGGCAATAGATAGATAGATGACCAGGGGCTTCAGCTCTAGTGGTCGATAGGCAAAAAAAGAAGAAGAAGAAGAAAAAAGAAACATCAGGTCCAACATAAAGATGGAACAAGATAGATCCCAAATGTCGCTGACCTTTGGGGAAGTCCTAAAGAAACTTGAAGAATATCACCAAAAAATTGTTCGGCAAATAGAAACCGTACATAAAAAAATCAGTAAAGGAGAATGTGCCATAGCTTTTAAATTCGTAAGCCTCCAACTATATATATATATATATATATATATATATATATATATATATATATATATATATATATATATATATATTACTATCCACTCACTCGATGTAGTGCTGCTCTCGGGTGTCTGCCCTTTCTTCTCCTCCCTCCTTCTATCCTTCCTTCCTCTTCTGGCATTCTTTACTTCATTCTTTCCTCGTCCGTCTGCCTACGGGTGACTTAACACTGTCTCTTCTTTCCTTCATTCTTTGCTGTTCTTCTGCCTTTGGGTGACTCTACAGTGGGTGACAAGCCGAATGGTTTCCTGTACACTAGGAAACCATTTACTAGGCTGGGTGGTAATCATATAACCTGGTGGTTTAATGGATAATTGTGGCGCTCTGATCGTATTGATCCTGTGCAGTTTTATATCCAAGGAATGGTTGGGGTTTATTGCTTACGTAATGCCACGCAGGGATGGGTGAGGCTGATCATTCATCTTAAATGCCAGCACCAACTTGCCTAGCCCAGGGCTCCTACGCTTCTCAAGGGGCAACGTAGGATTGGATTATATATATATATATATATATATATATATATATATATATATATATATATATATATATATATATATATATATATATATATACTGTAGTCTCTTAGGTTTTGCATGATATGGTCTGCATAGAGAAATTTTAATCCGTTCATAACATGTTCCCACTGATTAACTACATAATATATATATATATATATATATATATATATATATATATATATATATATATATATATATATATATATATATGTATAAATAATAACAGAACAGAGAAAGGAAAAACAAATGAGTAAAAAAAAAATAATCCATACACCAGATTACTGGTGTATAGATTAAGTGTATTACTGGTGTATGGATTAACTGTATGGAAATAACTGCTGTAGGGGGAAAAATAGGTTGTGCAGTGTATACGTGAGATATCTCTTGACTCCCCATGATACTACCAGTCTTCTTTCTCCACGCCGCTGCGGGCTGCTGCCTGGATGGGGGTTTGAGCGGTGCTGGGTGTGAGTTATGTTATATGAGAATAACGTGGAATTGGGAGAAGTGGAGTTTGATTCTCGGGACGACCCTCATGTAAAGGCAGATGTTTCAAGTAATATTCTGCGGAAAAGAATGGGACTCAAAGGAAGATAGTTGTCTTCCTCAGTTCCCCATGTGCAGTCAATACAGTATATTTTAACCCAAGTGTTTGTAGTAGAGACCGGTAGATTTTAACCTAAACCATCTTTGTAGTAGATAGGTTTTAACCTAAGCATTCTTTGCAGTAGATAGGGTTTTACTTAAGCCTTCTTTGTAGCTGATAAGTTTCAACTTCAGGCTTCTTCGTTTGCAGCTAATGGCTTAGGCAGTGATAAGTAACTGCTCATAATACACTTGCTGAGAAGAAGAAGCACTCAGAGAGTACTTGAAACACTCCCTCCCTCCACACGATCAATGGGCACCAGTTATATGGAAGATTGGAAATGTTTAGGAAAATTCCCGAAGATGAGGTGGAGGATCTTGGGGCAACTGAGTCAAAATCAAAGCTAATTTCATCCGTCTGTTCGTCAATCTACTCGTGCTGTACAGGTCGCGATTATGAACCAATACTGGCTAATGAAATTGTTATGCTGAGTGTTTTTAGGTCGACTTCTCGTCCTAAAAACACTAGCGACTGAGCGGGGTCCTCTTTCCGGACCGGAAGTAAAGCACCAACAAAGGAACAGGACATAAAAACCAGGCAGTATACCTTAACACATCTATTGCCTTAATTCTACACCGTTACAATATGACACAGAGTGATATTTAAGATACAGGAGACAGGGACACAGAGTTAGACTTTGATACCACAAGATACAGTTACACTTAGCACACGATATGATACATGTATACCAATGTCTTTAATTATATATGGAGATACCCGTATTTCATTTAAAGCCAAAACATTTATTCACTTGAGAACAAGAGGAATAAACAAGGTTAAGAGTCCATGGAGGGAATACTACTATAAAGAAGACAGGGTGCGGATCGCGACACTTGACACAGTCACCTAGTCGCGGCGGACTTTACATACTCTTGATTCTCCCGCGCACCGTGGTCTTCGTTCACAATTACTGAAAGTTCTTTTATTCTGGGGCTTGTACAATTACTCTAACTTCTATTATTGGCTGTCCAAGTACTTTTCTATCCTGCCGGGTATGGAGTTCTTTTAGGTTAATAACAGTTGTCACTGGTTTTACATTAGTCTCACTCGGTCACTGTTCACTGTTCTTTTCCCCTGGCTTATTCTCGGTATAAGGGGCGTCACTTATTTACCCGTGTTTCCTGGGTGGGGTACTCTCTCTCGTCGGGCGTGAGGAGAGGGCCCTAGGGGGACTCTGCCTGCAAGGGGCAGCACACTACCTGCAGGGGAGTCACTGCCCGGGTCCTGTTCGTTGGTGAGGTGCAGGGAGGCCTTCCTGTCTGGGGGCCTCGACCTGAGTGGAGGCCCTTCCTTTGGGACCTCGTTGGTGGGGTGCAGGGAGGCCCTCCTGTCTGGGGGCCTCGACCTGAGAGGTGGCCCTCGGGACTGGGGCCAAACAGCTGGAGGAGGCTGGCCTGTCGTCTGCGGCTCCGCGGGGTAAGGGAGTCTGGGTTGCCCTTGCCTGTAGTCTGCTGGTCTCGCCTGGAGGTCCTGGGGGTGCGATCTTCTGCTGGGAGAAGCGCCGACAGGGTTGGGCTGCGGGCTCGTCTCTGTCTGGTGTCTGTAAAGAACAGAGATTTCCCAGGCGTGGGAGGCAGGCCCGGTCTCGGTCCTTGCCACCACTCTGGCGACACCTCCAGGGCAACACTCCCGGGTGGTGACGAAAGGTTCCCACAGGGGAACGAGGTAGGAAAAGGGTCCACGGAGTCCGTGTCCTCTCCTATGTACAGGGAGAGAAGCACAGAGGCGACTCTCTCTCCTGGATTTTCTACAGCTGTGGCTAAAGGTCCTCTTACCCTGTTACCCACTTCTAGCTGTAGTCTAGGGCCTCCTGCCCTTGGAGTGGCTAAGGGCCCCCTTGCCCTGGCGCACTCTTCTGGCCGTAGCCTTGGGCCTCCTGCCCTGGGAGTGGCTAAGGGCACTGCCGCCCTGGTGCACACATTAGGCCATAGCCTAGGGCCTCCTGCCCTTGAAGTGGCTAAGGGCACTGTCGCCCTGGTGCACACGTTAGGCCGTAGCCTAGGGCCTCCTGCCCCTGAAGTGGCTAAGGGCACTGCTGCCCTGGTGCACACGTTAGGCCGTAGCCTAGGGCCTCCTGCCCTTGAGGGTGTAACTATGGCCGTCGCCAAGACGTTACTTGGGACTGAAGCTTGTTCAGTCCCACCCCAATTCTGGTGATGGTTGTCCCGCCCGCAAGGTCGTTGGCGTTTTCCGGTCACCTGGTGTCGGGGTAGTTGCAGGGAAAAAGGGCTCAGGACCGTAGTGTCCCGGTGACTCTCTTGACCTGGGTCACTAGCCACACCGTTGTGTCCTCCTGGGGTGGTGGTGTGGTAGCGGCCAGGTGGTGGGGTGGGGGGTGGCGGGGTGGGTGGTCCGGCGGCGGGCATTTTAGAAATGACAGAATAAGAAGGTATGTAATGGATGCAAGAGCATACAGAGGTTGGGGGAGTGGACTTTCGACTATCATTTGGTGGTGGTGAAAGTCAAGGTTCAAGTGCAATGGATGAATAGAGGGAGGGATGGACAGTAGAAACTAGGCCATACAAGGAGGGTGGAAAGGTTAAGAGGATGGGAAGAAGGCAGAATATGGGAGTGACATGGAGGAGCGATTGGGTAAATATGAGTTGGAGCAGATGGGGGAGGTGAAAGGTGTATGCAAGATAATCGCGGAAAAAAAAATTGTGCATCATGTGAGGTGCAGAGAAGACGAAACGGGGTGCAAGGAACAGCATGGTGGAATGAAGAGGTGAGACAAGCTGTGGCGCAAAAGACGAAAGTATATAGTGAGTGGATGGCAGGGAGAGGCATGGAGGAAGTTGAGAGACGGAAGACAGTTATGTGTAGAGAGAAAGAGAGAGGTGAAGAGACTAGTAAGAGAGATTAAGAAGAGACTGGATGAGGAATTTGGAAGGAATTTGGGTGTAAAGTGGAGGGAATGTAATAAAATGCTCTAGAAGAAAGTATAGAGAGATAGACAGGGTGATAAAGAAGTTAACTGGGGAGTGAAAGCTAAACATGGTAGACTGATAGTGGAGAAGGGAGAAAAGGTGTGCAGATGGAGAGAACACTTTATGAAACTGTTAATCATAGAGAATGGCTGGGAGAAGGAGGGAGGTGAGAAGGAAGGAAGAGATCAGTAGGATGGAAGTACTGGAAGCAATGAAGAAAGGCAAAATGGGGAAAGCCCCAGGAATTGATGGAGTTTTCTTTCTTTTTTTTTATGCTAGGAAGAAGGAACCAACGGCCACGAGCCTGCAATAACCGTTCCTTCCATGAGAAAAACAAAATACAAGAGAGAGCCAAATTCAAGATCTGATCATTTCGAGATGCCTGGACACAATGCGTTCGAATAACAGGAGATCATAGCTAGCAGGAAATACAGACAGAGGGAGACAGTTCCAGAGTTGACCTGTTGCATAAATGAAAGGCTGGGAGTAACGGTTAACTCTTGCCATTAGCGAGTTGGACAGAAAAGGGATGAGAGTTTGCTGCTAGACGGGTGCTACGCGCCCGTTGTAGTGGTGGAGGAATGCAACCAGACAGGTCAGAAGAGTAGTGACCATTGAAGTAGCGACAGAAAAGAGATAAAGATGCAACAGTGCGGCCAAGATTTATGCCAGACTCGATCGAAAAGTGCAATGGCAAAGCTTTCACCAAAGTTCCGAAGAGAGGATGACCAGGAGTCTGAATGGTAGGTGAGAAGATCACCAGTGGAGCGTCCCTGACGGAACCCATACTGACGATCAGAAAGAAGGCTGTGATAGGAAAGATGCATTAAAATTGTTCTATTAAGAATTGACTGGAAAACTTTTGAGATACAGGATGTTAAAGCAATTGGACGATAGTTAGAGGGTTGGGAATGGTCACCCTTCTTTGGGACTGGCTGAATGAGAGCAAACTTCCAGCAAGAAGGAAAGGTACAATTTGATAGACAAACGTGAAAGAGTTTACCTAGGCAGGGTGTAAGCACTGAAGCACGGTTCTTGAGGACAACAGGAGGGACTCCTTCAGGCCCATATGCCTTGTTAGTACTGAGTTCTGTGATGACAGAAAATACATCAGCTGAAGAAATTTTAATGTCAGCCATGAGGAAGTCAGAGGGGGGAAGTTATGAAGGAACAGCACTGGAATCGTTTAAGGTGGAATTGGAGGAGAAAGTCTGAGCGAAGAGATCTGCTTTATCAGTAGAAGAAATAGCTACAGAACCATCAGAGTAGAATAGAGGAGGGAAGGATGATGAGGTAAAGTTGTTAGAAAGGTTTTTGGCAAGGTGCCAGAAGGAGCGGGAAGGATTCGATTTGGAGAGTTGAGAGCATTTAGTACAGATGAAATTATTTTTAGCAGAGCGAAGAGCAGACTTAGCACGATTCCGGGCAGAAATGTAAAAAAGATGTGATTCAGGGGTGGGTTGGCTCCGGTACCTTTTATAGGCCCTCTCCTTGTTGCGGACAGCATTAGAACGAGAGTGATTAAACCAAGGCTTTCTTGCATTAGTCAAAGGATATGAGAAAAGAATGTATGTTTCCATGCCCGAGAGAATAACCTCCGTAATGCGCGAGGCACACTCAGATGGCTCCAGGACATGGAAGCAATAATCATTCCAGGGAATATCAAAGAAGTACTGCCTGAGGGCCTCCCAATCCGCAGCTCCAAAGTGCCACAGACGACGTTTCTTTGGAGGGTCCACAGGCCGTACCGGAGCGATAGGACAGGTTAAAGTAATAATGTTGTGATCGGAGGAGCCCAACGGAGAGAAGAGATTAACAGTGTAAGCAGAAGGATTAGTTGTAAGGAAGAGGTCAAGTATGTTGGAGCTCTCTCCAAGGTTGTCCGGGATACAGGGAAGGTGGTGTATAAGCTGCTCTAAGTGTGTGGTGAAATGCTGAAGAATGCGGAGGAGGTAGTAGTAGAATGGATATAGATAATGTGTAAGTTGGCCTGGGAGGAAGGTAGGGTCCCGGAGGATTGGAAGTTGGATATAATTATTCCCATGAACAATGGAAAAGGGGAAAATGAAGTGTATGGTAATCAAAGGGACATTTGATTTCTTAGTGTAATAGGTAAAGTATATGGTAGGATACTTAATGACAGTTAGTGAAATAACAGAGGAATTAATTGGAGAAGATTTTGGAAGGTTTAGGAAGCAAAGAGGTTGTGTAGATCAGATATTCATCCTTAGGTCCTAAGTGGAAAAGTTTCTAGGGAAGGGATAGCAGTCATATGCGCCCTTCGTGGATTCTGAGAAAACTTAAGACATAAAAAATAGACAAGGAATGTGGAAAATATTTCGAATATATGGAGTAAATGGGAAGTTGTTGAATGCCATGAAGAGTGTGTATGAGGATGCTGAGGGTGCACTGTGTGTGAATAGTGAACTGAGTGAATTTTTCTACCTGAATATTGGATTGAAACAGGGATGTGTCATGTTTCCATGGCTGTTCAGTCTGTATATAGATGAGTTTACAAAAGCGATACAAGATAGGGCAGTGGATGTTGGAGTGGCCTAAATGAGACACGGCAACGTTTGGAAACTTCATGTACTGTTGTATGCATATGATACTGTATTGTTAAGTGAAGACGAAGGGGAACTGCAAGGCTTGGTGTATGAGTTTGGAAGCGTGTGTAAGAAACGGAATCTAACGGTGAATGCAGGGATGAATAAGGTTATGGTCTTCGAGAAAAATGAAGTCACTGAATGAACAATGAGTTTGGATGATGAGGAAATGGAAAATGTGAGTGCATTTCAAGTGCTTGGGAACTGTGATGAGTAAGGATGGAAGTTCGGAGGTTTAAATGCTTGAAAGGGTACAACAAGAAAGGAAGGTTGCTGGTTCTTTGAAATCAGTGATAAGGAATAGGGAAGTGAGCATGGAAGTGAAAAAGTTGCTGCATAACAGTATCATGATACCATCTTTAATGCATGGAAGTGAAGCTTGGACCTTGTTGGAAGGAGCCAAGTCAAGATTGACAGGAGTGGAAATGAATAGTTTGAGAGGAGCACATGACGTTACATGAAGAGACAGACTGGGAAATGAGGAAGTGAAGGAAGGTTGTGGTGTGGATGTGGATGTGATAAAATGCGTTAGGAGAAATTCACTGATGTTGTTTGGCCATGTGGAGAGGATGGAGAGCGAGAGACTTACGAGGAGAGTGTATGTGAGTGACGTGGAGGGGGGGGACAGGGAGGGGGAGTCCGAGGATGAGATGGAGAGATGGAGTGGAGAGGTATATGAGAAAGGGTGTAAGCTGAGGGAAGGGCAGTGAAATAGCGGGGGACAGACCGTGTGTGGGACTTACTGCAAGATCTTCAGCTCTGCTGTGGACTCTTGAGCTTTGACTGGTTGCCCTCAAAATCGAATCACTTCATCCTTAACTGACCCTGAAGACAATCACCAATGTTAGTTTATATCCGATGGAAGGATTTCTAAGCTGACTTACCTTGTGATGTAAACTTTTATCCTGTTGTACTAAAAACAGAACACTTTTATTCTTGACATACATTAATTCATTCAACGAAATTTCAATACATCGTATATAACTTATTTTAGCTATAAAGACCAAAGTTTTGACCTTGCCCTGTGACCTTTAAGTTTGACCAATTATTCTCAAAACTGAATAACTCCACCCATTTCTATGCCTCAAATATTCCATCAAGTCCGATAAAAATCGAACCAAACTGTTTCAGTCGACATTGCCCGATACAAATGATCTACGACCTTTGTCAATCAAAACTAATCTCTTTTTCCTCTGATGGGCCTCGATCATTATGCCAGATTTGTGCAACTTCGTTCAGTAATTTGTCCATTATCTTGCTAAAAGACAAAAGATACAGACAGACCGAACTAAACACATATCCCCCTCTCAGCTTAGCGCACGGGTGTTAAAAAATAATGAGTCTCAGTGCAAGTCTCTTAACATGTAGTCCTGCCTACAGATATTCCAGTAATTTCTTCAAGGTTCACTAAAACTGTCCTTGTCTATTTTACCCTCAAGGAGTACAGTTCAGAACTCCATGAAAATAACCTTTAATTGAACACTGACAATAATAGTTCACCTGAAGTTCCTGTTGAACCTCAAGGCAGAACCTAATATGGAAAACCAGCACAAGACTTGGAAAATTCGTATAGAGCATCTTGTCATGGTTAACAATAGAACAACCGTTTAACATGGAGCCAAACGTACAAAGAGTCACCGCTCACGCAACAGCACTCCATCAGGTACCAATGAATAGGGCTTACCCTTTGCTCATGCTTACCTTCAACCATTTAATCACCTAAGATCGACCCACTGGGTAGTGCAGGACAACATTCACAGTCGTATCCATACTCACCACAGTCACCAGCTCGTTAGTCCTGCAAGCCAGTCACTTAAATGCAAAATTATGATGCTACATCACCTAAAGTTTGTGGTAAGGGCAATCACCCATTTCATCACCCGCAACTGAGATTCAGAAACTGAAATCTGTGGCAAATACTGTACAGTCATCTGCTTTCTCACCAGTTACTGTTTAAAGGCAAGTAAGCTGCACTGGATCTTATTACCCAAAGCTAAATTATTCCAACCTCTCACAGATTCATGTACGTACTGACTAACTGAGTGACACACACACACACACACACACACACACACACACACACACACACACACACACACACACACACACACACACACACACACACACACACACACACACACACATACCCTTGCCAAAAATATATTTTACCTCTGACATATTTTATAATACCAGTATTTTGAACGCATGTACAGAGACGAGTGTTGGTACTACGTGAACACATCGGACGGGATAGTGTGGAAAGAGAGGTGCTCACAGTGGGACTTCGACCACTCCACCTTCGGCGACACCCTCACCTCAGAGGTTATTATCACCACTTTTACCAGGAAAGCACACCTCAGCTGCCTACTCATGGTACAGTTGAGGTGTTTTGGTAATCAGGTAGTATATATAGACAGCTAACTATACGACTTAAGGATTAGCTTGATTCTTCATCTTCGAATCCCTAAATTACACAACCCCTCAATGCCCAGATAAAAATGATAATAACAGCATATCCAACATTCCCAAGAGAATGCAAGGTTTCCATACAGCTGAAGTACATTGACATGCTTCTTTGAAAATTGTCATGATGATTAACCCACTTGCGCCCAGTGTCCTCAGCATAGGACGGAGGTGGGCGTTTTCAAAATTTAATGAAGAAGAGAACCCCGGGGTGGGGACCTAATGAACTTCGTGATTATGAGCCGATTGGCGGAGGGTGGTACGCTTAGTACCCTTCCAGCAAGATCCCCCGCACAGGAGCTCTGGATGCTTTGCTTATGGGTTAATGAACGTAAATACACATAGGACCTCAAAATTTGCATGTTTATATCGTTTAATGTTTGACAACATAAATCCCCTTACTATGCTTAAATAAAAACAAATGAAAATGGTGTCTGGAGCTTTCGGTCCAAAGAAAACTGTGCATGGTTTGAAGAGTCGTTAAGAAATAAAGGAACTGTGAAAAGTTGAAAGAGCATTTAGAAGAACGAAGAAAGAAACTAAGGAAATACAGTAGCTCTCCACATCTTGGTGTGGGGGCATAATAATAATACTCGTAGTAAAAATAATGATTATAATATAATAATAATAATAATAATAATAATTATAATAATAAAAATAATAATAATAATAATAATAATAAATAATAATAATAATAATAATAATAATAATAATAATAATAGCAATCTATCTATCTATCTACCTATTGGCAGACGCCTTAATCCCGTAAGGTGCGGTCACAAATAAGTCGCCTCCATGTCGCCATGTCCCCCGCCATTTCATTGCCCTGCTCCCAGCTCACATCCCTCTCTCTCATATACCTCTCCAATCCATCCCTCCATCTCATCCTTGGCCTCCCCCTCCCTCTCCCCCCCTCCCACCTCACTCACATACAGTCTTCGTCGGT
The DNA here is from genome assembly GCF_032717465.1 of Coenobita brevimanus. Lineage (NCBI taxonomy): Eukaryota > Metazoa > Arthropoda > Malacostraca > Decapoda > Coenobitidae > Coenobita > Coenobita brevimanus. The sequence continues at coordinate 14,405,237 of NC_136981.1, forward strand.
CTCTCACTCTCCATCCTCTCCCCATGGCCAAACCACCTCAGCGTGTTTCTTCTAATGCTTCTTTTCAGATCCACATCCACACCACAACACTCCTTCACTTCCTCATTTGTCAGTCTGTCTCTCCATGTGACTCCACATGCTCCTCTCAAATAACTCACTTCCACTGCTCTCACTATTGACTTCTGTCCCTCCTACAAGGTCCAAGCTTCACTTTCATAAGTTAGAGCTGATATACAATACTGTCATGGAGTAACTTTTTCACATCCATGCTCACTTCCCGGTTTCTTATCACTGCTTTCAAGGAACCAGCAACCTTTCTTCCTTGTTGTACCCTTTCAAGCACTTCACCCTCTAAACTTCCAACCTTGCTCATCACACTACCCAAGTACATAAACGTACTCACATTTTCCCTTTCCTCCTCATCCAGCCTCACTGTACATTCACTGACTTCACTTCTTTCGAAGATCATAACTTTACTCTTCCCTTCATTCACCTTTAGATTCCGTACTTACACACTCTCAAACTCATCCACCAAGTCTTGCAGCTCCCCTTCGTCTTCACTTAACAACACAGTATTATTGGCAAACAACATTACAGGGAGTTTCCACACACTGCCCTCTCTCATTAGGGCAGCTCCAACATCCACTGCCCTGCCTTGTATCTCTTTTATAACCCCATCCATATACAGACTGAACAGCCACGGAGACATGACACATCCTAGCTTCAATCCAACTTTAAAATAGAAAAATTCTCTCAGTTCACTATCCACATGCACTGCAGCCTTAGCATCCACATACATACTCTTCAAGGCCTTCAACAGCTTCCAGTCGACTCAATATACAGTATTCTTAATAGTTTCCACAATCCTTGTCTATCCACCCTGTCATATGCTTCCTCCCCAAGAAAGCTACACACAAGTTCTTTCCTTTCTATGGAAACTTTTCCACCAAAGATCAAAGAATGAATATCTTCCCTACACAACCTCGTCCCTTTCTAAAACCTCCCTGTTCTTCTCCAACTAATTCCTCTGTTATTTCCCTAACTCTGTCAATAAGTATAATAACATATACTTTTCCTGTTAACTTAGAAGACAAATGTCCCTATGATTACCACACACTTCAATTTCCCCTTTTCCTTTGTACAAGGTAATAATTATACCTGACTTATAATCCTCAGGGACTCTACCTTCCTCCCAGGCCAATCTGCACATCTTCCACATCCATTCTACTACTACGAGTATCTCTCCCCCATGCTTCAGCATTTCACCACACACTCCAACAATTTCTGGGGCTTTCCCCATTTTGACTTTCTTCATTGCTTCCACAACTTCCATCCTACTGATTTCTTCCTCTCTTCTCACATCCCTCCTTCTCCCAGCCATTCCCCAGCCACTTATACTCGCATTACTTTCATTCTCTATGTTCAACAATTCTTTAAAGTGTTCTCTCCATCTGCTCACTATTTCTCCCTTCTCCAATAGTAATCTACCATTTTTATTTTTCACTCCCCAACTAACTTTTTTTTTTGGTACCCTGTCTAACTCTCTTTAGCTCTTTCCAGAAAATTTTCTTACATTCCCTCCATTTTACACTCAAATTCCTTCCAAATTCCTCATCCACTCTCTTCTTACTCTCTCTTACTAATCTTTTCACCTCTTTCTTCCTCTCGCCATACAACTCTCTCTTCCGTCTCTCAACTTCTTCCACGCCCATGTTTCTCATCCACTCACTATATGTTTTCCTTTTTTGTGCCACAGCCTGTCTCACCTCTTCATTCCACTATGCTGTTCCCTGCACCCCCATTCGTCTTCTCTTCACCCCACACACCACCTCACATACTGCACTGATTTCTTCTGTGAATATGCACACACCTTCCACGTCCCCCACCTGCTCCAATCCATATTTAACCAATCGCTCCTCCACTTCCCTCTTATACTCTGCCTTTTTTCCATCCTCTTGTAACCTTTCCACCCTCTTTGCATGTACTATTTCTTCTCCTTCCCTTCTTATGTTTCTCCATTTCATTTGGACCTTGATTCTGACCACCACCAAGTGGTGGTCAGAAGATCCACTCGCCCAACCTCTATATACTCTTGTATCCATTACACACCTTCTCATCCTTTCACCCACAGAAACATAATCAATCATTGCCTTCCATTCATTCAGTTCACCACCCTCCTTTCTCATCACTCACCACATATACCTATGGATCATTTTGTGTCTGAAGACGGTACTGGCTATCACCAACCCCCTCCCGGCACAGATGTCCACCAAAGCACCGTCATTCTCATCCATCTCTTCAGGTACACCCCACTCACCAACTACTCCACCCACCTTCATATTCCCTACTTTTCCATTCACATCTCTAATCAAAAACACATTCCTTTCAAACTTTTCCATGCATACTTCTACTTTTGTCCAGAACTCTTCTCTCACGCTGTTTGCACGATCTTGCTGTGGCGCATACACGCAAACAATCGCACACATTTGTAGTCTGACTTTGAATCTTACCCGCACAGTCCTTGAGCCAAGTGTTCCATACTCTCCTATACTCTCCATCCATCTGTTACTCACAACAATACACACTCCTTCTTTTGCCGTCTCATTCTCACCTACTCCCGTGGATATGCCCCATCCATATTCCCATTCTCTCACACTGACACCTCACCATTTAGTTTCAGTTAGTCCACATATATCCACTTTCGCACCATCAAGCACCTGGACAGTCTCTTTCTTTCACCTCATCATTTGCACCCCTTTCATTCCATGAAGCTATATGTACCATGTCCTTTGTTCAGTCCTTAGTCGTCACCTCTTGGTTAATCCTGCCCTGAGGTGTTTTGTTCGTATTTTTAGTTAGATGTTTTCCGGGGAGGGGCACTAATCCTCCGCCATAATAATAATAATAATGATGATGATGATGATGATGATGATGATGATGATAGTAATAATAATAATAATAATAATAATAATAATAATAATTATTATTATTATTATTATAATCCGCCCATCCATTATCCAGTCCTATGTTGCCCATGAAGAGCGTAGGAGCCTTGGGCTAGGCAAGTTGATCCTGACATATAAGGTGAGAGTGACCACCCTCACTCATCCGAGTGACATTACGTGAGCAATAAAGCCCTACCTCTCCTTGGATATAAACCTGCACCTGCTCAATCCGACAGGAGCGCCGTAATTATTCACTAAACCACCAGGCGTCATAATTTGTTTATATGGTTACCACCCCGCATAATAAATAGTTTCCTGATGAACAGGAAACCATTTGGTTTGTCATTAATGTAGAGTCACCCGTAGACAGAAGGAAGAGGACAGAATGAAGGAAAGGAAGACAGAAGAGGAAGGAAAGAAAGAAGAATGTAAGAGAGGAAAGGCTAGTCACCGGAGAGCAGCACTACATCGAGTGAGTGGATGGTGAACGTCCCCACCTACCACATATACTAATAATAATGATAATAATATTAATAATAATAATAATAATAATAACAATAATAATAATAATAGTAATAATGATCATAATCATAATAATAATAATAATAATAACAACAACAACAACAATAATAATAATAATAATAATAATAATAATATACTTTAATAAACGTAATTGCAAATTCGACTTTACTTAACTTTTTTGCAACGCTTTCTTGTTGTCTGATGGCTCGTTTTGCTTCCCCCTGAAGCCTAGCGATGATTTTTTCTTAGGCGGCCATTACCTCGGTTCTCATGGTACCATCTATGATGTAGTTGCTTTACTTCGGAACAGAAGTAAAAGAACCATCAGACAAGAAAGCATTGAAAATGTTATGTAATGCCGAACTTCCACTCACGTTTAATAGAGTATGTCAGAAAGTCTACTGCCTGTATATATATACCTTCATTAATAATAATAATAATAATAATAATAACCATCTACATTATAATAACCTAATTTCTGTATGTATGTTTGTTACCGTAACACAGCAAGAACGGCGCAACTTAGAGCAATTTTTGTTAGAGCAAGGAAGCATCAACATGCTATAACTTGAAGAGAAAAACAATTTCCAATCCAATCGGACCGTCGGTTCCGAAGTTGTGACCAATTTCCGGCCTTTTGCTTCAATTTTAATGTTTGCTTTTATTGAAGGGGATGCATTCGTTCTTGGTCCAGCATTGATATTACCAGCATGACAAGAGAGAACAGTGACGTGTTTGTTGTATTATCACTCTCGCCTCTCCTTCCTCGCTCATCATACTCCTAAAATTGTATACTATAATGTTATAGTATGATTTAGTATAATAACAAACACTCCTATAATGCTTCTCTCTCTTGAACGGATGTCCCAGCAGGATAAAAATAAGAAAAAATTCCTCGCTCCATCTCGCTCACGGCATGAGTAATTGAAATTTTTGTAACCTTTCGACTGTAAATTGGAACTGACTTGACACTGAGATGAGACCGCCGAAGGCGGCCTTTATACGGCTAGTAAATAATAATAATAATAATAATAATAATATTATTATTATTATTATTATTATTATTATTGGAAGTTTTCCTGCATTGAGAGGTCCTGTGTGTGAGCGCTAAATACGTACCTCCTAGATATAATTATCATAAGTTAGAAGCAGAGCATTTCACTGCAAAATCTACCTATCTATTGCCAGGCGCCTTAATCCCTTACGGGGTGGCCACAAACAAATCGCCTCCACGTCGCCATTGGCCTACTCCCAACTCACATCCCCCTTTCTCATATACCTCACCACTCCATCCCTCCATCTCATCCTTGACCTCCTCCTCTCTCTCTCCCCCTCCACCCCACTCTCATAACTCTCCTCATCAGTCTCTCACTCTCCATCCTCTTCACATGGCCAAACCACCTCAGTGTGTTTCTCATAACGCGTCCTATCACATCCACATCCACACCACAATGCTCCTATACATACTTATTTGCCAAACTGTCTCTCCATGTGCCTCCACAGGCTCCTCTCAAATAACTCATTTCCACTGCTCTCACTCTTGACTTGTGTCCCTCCAACATGGTCCAAGCTTCACTTCCATACGTTACAATAGGTATCACAATACTGTCATGTAGTAACTTTTTCACGCCCATGCTCACTGCCCTGTTTCTTATCACTGATTTCAAGGAACCAGCAACCTTTCTTCCTTGTTGTACCCTTTCAAGCACTTCACCCCTCAAACTTCCATCCTTACTCATCACACTACCCAAGTACTTAAATGCACTCACATTTTCCATTTCCTCCTCATCCAACCTCACTGTACATTCACTGACTCCATTTCTCTCGAAGACCATAACTTTACTCTTCCCTACATTCACCTTTAGATTCCGTTTCTTACACACTCTCCCAAACTCATCCACCAAGCCTTGCAGCTCCCCTTAGTCTTCAATTAACAACACAGTATCATCTGCAAACAACAGTACAGGGAGTTTCCAAACACTGCCCTCTCTCAATAGGGCCACTCCAACATCCACTGTCCTTCCTTGTATCTTATTTATAACCCCATCAATGTACAGCTTGAACAACCATGGAAATATGACACATCCATGTTTTAACCCAACCTTCAGATAGAAAAATTTCACTCAATTCACTATCCACATGCATTGCAGCCTTAGCACCGTCTTACATACTCTTCACAGCATTCAGCAACTTCTCATCAACTCCATATATTCTTAATACTTTCGACAGTCCTTGTCTATCCACCCTGTCATATGCTTTCTCCAAATCCATGAAGGCTACATACACGTCTTTCCCTTCTGTAGAAACTTTTCCACTAAAAAAAAAAAATATCTGATCTACACAAGCTCTTCCCTTCCTAAAGCCTCCCTGTTCTTCTCCAACTAATTCCTCTGTTATTTCCTTAACACTGTCAATAAGTATCCTACCATATCCTTTTCCTATTACACTAAGAAGACAAATGCCCCTATGATTACCACACACTTCTTTTTCCCCTTTACTTTTGTACAAGGGAATAATTATACCTGACTTATAATCCTCCGGAACTCTACCTCCCTCCCAGGCCAATCTGCACATCATCCACATCCATTCTACTACTATCTCTCCCCCATGCTTCAGCTTTTCACCACACACTTCATTAATTCCTGGGGCCTTCCCCATTTTGATTTTCTTAATTGCTTCCACAACTTCCATCCTACTGATTTCTTCCTGTCTTCTCACCTCCCTCCTTCTCCCATCCATTCCCCGGCCACTTATACTCGCATTACTTTCATTCTCTATGTTCAACAATTCCTTAAAGTGTTCTCTCCAACTGCTCACTTTTTCTCCCTTCTTCACTAATAATTAACCATTTTTTTCTTTCACTCCCCTGCTAACTTCACTTCTCTTATTTTCTGCCTTTTTCTCATCTTCTTGGAACCTTTCCACTCTCCTTACATCTACTCCTTCCTCCTGTCCTTCGCTTCTTCTATTTCTCCATTTTACTTGGACCTTGATTCTGACAACCACTTGGTGGTGGTCAGAAAGTCCCCTCCCCCATCCTCTGTATGTTCTTGCATCCATTACACATCTTCACATCCTTTCATCCACACACACATAATCAATCATTGCCTTCCTTTCATTTAGTTCACCACCCACCCTTCTCATCACTTGCCATGTATACCTGTGGATCATTTTGTGCCTGAAGCGAGTATTGGGTATCACCAACCCCCTTCCGGCACAAATGTCCACTAAAGCACTGCCATTCTCATCTATCTCAGCAGGCACACCCCGTTCACCATTTACTCCATCCACCTTCACATTCCCTACTTTACCATTCATATCACCAATCCAAACCCTCTCAGTCCTTTCAGACTTTTCCATGCACACTTCCACATTTGTCCAAAACTCTTCTCTCACTCTGCTTGAATGATCTTGCGGTGGCACATACACGCACACAATCGCCCACATTTGTAGTCCAACTTTCAATCTTACCCACACAATCCTTGACCTAATTGATCCATACACTTTTATATTCTCCTTCTATCTGTTACTCACAACAATACACACTCCTTCTTTTGCCCTCTCATTCTCACGTACTCCTGCACATATACCCCATCCACACCCCCATTCTCTCACACTCTCTCCTCTCCATTTAGTTTCAGTTAATCCACATTCATCCACTTTCACCCCCTCAAGGACCTCAAGCACCCTCTTTCACCTCATTATTTGCGTGTCTTACATTCCACGTCGCCATCAGTATCACGTCTTTTGTTCGATCCTTAGTCGTCATCTTTTGGTCAGTCCTGGTCCAAGGCTTCTTGTTCGTATTTTTAGTTAGCTGTATTCCGGGGAGGGGCAATAACCCTCTGCCAACCCACTTGCTGTCTCGTAAGTAACACATGTCGGTTGGTTATAAGGTTACCACCCAGCGTTGTAAATGCTTTCCTGGTTTACAGGAAACCATTTAGCTTGCCACTCGATGTAGAACTAGCCTAAAAACAGAGTCCCACTACACTAAGTGGGTGGATCATGGGCACCCCCACCTACCGCAAAATGATGGTTCCAAATGGTTTTTAAACCCCACAGCTGGTTGCTTTGCTGGTTAGTGGTCCCTTATATATACCATAATATAAAATGTTACTGCGTCTGACAGTTGTATTATAAATATAATGTATAATTTGAAGAAAATGAATTGAAATAATAGGCATAATGAGTGGAGGCAAAATCCATGTGTTAAAATTCACGCATCCATGGACGTGGAACTTTCCAGTAAGAAAACGGGAAGATGTCCAATAACACTAATATTGTACTTAGTAGCAGCTAACTCCGCCAACGAAGGTGGAGGTTATGAATTCACTTATGTTAATCTGTTTGTTTGTCCACACAATATCTCCAGAAGTTTTCAGTGAATTTCAATGATATTTTGTAGAAGGGTGGGCCATGGGCCAAGAAAAAATTTATTAATATTTGAGGTGGATCCGGATCCGGATCCTGTGTATCCCTCCCAATATCTTCTAAAGTTCTCAATGAATTTCAAGAAAATTTTGCGGAAAAGTGGACCTTGGGTCAAGGAACTATTGATTAAATTTGGGGGAGGACCAGGATCCTATGTATTCCACACAATAAAATCACAGATCCGGATCCGGATCCTTTTTTAATGGTAAGGACATTGGCGGAGGTATGCGCTCTCTGATGCTTTCTTGTTTTCATATTAAACTTAACGAAGTTCATGAAGCAATGTTTATGTTGTTCATTTCATGAAGTAATAAACTGTAGTTCTGAATTAGTAAATCATTTAAGTACTAATTGGAAACTCCGACGACTCGGATCTGTATCTACTTTATTCTCCTCCACATTCTCAGTTTGGTGCATCCTGAGATGTATCCTGTCAAGACACAGACTAACTCAACCAGTGTTGCTCGTGCCACTCGCTCTACTTCTTTATCTCAGCCTCCTGTCCGTTTCATCTCACACACATCGCTGTTGCTACTTCCTTCTCTCAGGCTGTTGCTGCTTCTCAGTCAGTACGACCAAAACAGAAGTCTGATTTATCAGACCAACATTATAATGCAGTCCCGTCCTCATGTACTTCCTGCTTCTGCTCCAGTGAGGGAGAGAAGAGGTAACTGTTCCTTGAGGGAGTCTGAAAGTCTTGTTATGGATCAAAGAAAGGAGATGTTCATTAGCAAGCACGTGGAGAAGTTTCCCGGTAGTCACTTGCCACGTGGAGGGTGGCATTGAAAAAAAAATAAAAATATGCTCAATAGCCCATCTCATAAATCTAAAACCATTGTAAATTGTAGGACTCCTAGGAATAAATTACACTATTTAGCAAACTTGTTAACATTACACTGCCCAGACGTTGTTTGTTTACAGGAGACGCCCTCGCAGGATCACCCTGATCTCCCACAGTTCAAACCATACCCTTTGCATAGTACATATGATGGTCACAGAGTTGTCATATAGCCTACACACGCAAAGCATGCCCACAAACAAAAGTGGTTCTAAATTCTGCTTTGAAGGCTTTCGCCTGCAGAATATAATTCAATAACACTCATCTGTCTATCTGCTCTCAACCGTCCTCCACATGATGATGCTTTCAATTCAGTTTTTGACCACTTTCCTGAAAAATAAGTTAGTTTTGGGGAACTTTAACGCCCTCCAGTATCACTGGAGTAGCTTGAGGATCAATGATTGTGGGAAGCAAGATAGCTGACATAATACTACAGTCCAACCTCTGTCTTCAGAATGGTAGTAGAGCCATGTGTGTAGATGATCATATTGGTGATTTTTCGGCCTTCCCAGGTACACACCAACATTTCTTGTGGAACCCATATGACGACTCCGTGGGAAGTGATATTTATCCATCTGTCTTTCTTACACACACAACATTTTTTTGGACCCTCCACTTCCGAAATATACCTTTAATAAAGCAAATTGGGGAATCCTTCTTAACTGTCGCCGATTTAGATATATGTTGGAGGACAATAGCTGTAATAGTTCAAAATTACACTAACTTGACTTTACACTTGGCTGAGGCTGCTATTCCCATGACTTTTTCCATACATGCAAAGCATAGAGGTCACTGATGGACGCCGGATAGCTGGCAAGCATTAAGGGAAAGGATTATGAGATATAGGGGAAAACTTTATTGCATACAACTAGGCACGGGCTGAAGCAAGAACTATTTGAAGGGCTAAACGTGACCCTTGGTATGTGTCCACGGTGAATCACAGTACCCCTTTGACTAAAGTCAGGTCCACTAGCAAAATATTAAAATAAAGGCCTGTATATCCCTGTGACCAATCTACTAGTGGATAATAACATCTGTAACGTTCCCGTGGACGCAGCTAACATCCTCGCCAGGAGCCTTTCTCATGTAAATCAGCTAATTAATTCCGGCGTTTCCAAGACCATAAATACATAGTTACAAGTCTTAGACTGTCACAGAAGGCGTAGACTTCCCATAAACCAAGAGTTTACGGTGAATAAACTTCTCCTTGGCCTTAAATCCTATAAAGACACCAATCTTGGACCAGATACCATTATAGACGGTATGATCGAGCATCAGGAAAACCTGATTGAGTTGTTATTATTGTAGCTTTAGGCGTCTTGGACGTTTCCAAACTCATGGCACTTTGCACACATCATACCGATATCTAGACAGGCTCGTCGTCCAATGAATCCCACATCTTTTCGTCCTGTTGTGTTGACTTACTGGCTATCTAAAGTCATGGAACGAATGGTTAGTAATAGGTTCTTTTTGGTTTAGAGTCTAACAATTTGTTAAATGATCAATAGTGGTTCCCATAAATACAGAAATACACTAGATCATTTAATAAATTTGGAGCATTGTATTTCGGAGGCCATTGCCAATAAAGAATTCATGATACGGATGTTCTTGTACTTCTATAAAGCCTATGAAACGACGCAGCAACAAGTTATACATATGAAGCTGTATGCTTATGGTTTCTTTCCAGTTTCTTATGGGGACAGCTGTTTCTCATATTGCCCGTAATATAATGTCTGATATATTTATCCAAGAAAATGGAGCACCCCAGGGTGGTTTTCTTAGTCCTACTTTATTTAGTAATACGATCAATGATATTATGTCATCAGCTCCCATCTCGAGGAATCATAATTACTGACTCTATGCTGACGATTGTGCAATATGACACTCGTCCCGTAATACAAAAATTTCGGCTGGACGGATTCAAGGGGCCATTGCTCCCGGCCACTCATTGGCCTTGCAGTGGGGACTTATGTTTTCCACCCCTAAGTGTACCACGATGGTTTTTACCACCTTTAGTGTCCCTGACTTAAATGTGATTTCAAATATTCAGCCAGTACTTTTTCACAATTCTATGATTCTGGAGGGGCCTCCATTTTGATCATCAATTAAACTTTCAATTTCATGTTAAGATTTTACTTGCTCATAGTGATAAACCAATTGATGTCCTTAAGTTCCTAGCTGTACTACTTGGTGATCCAACAAAAAATATTTATTGATGGTGTGTGTCTTTTTAGATGAAACCTTGACTATGGCTCACAGGTGTATGGGTCACCATCTAATGCCACTTTGAGGGGGTTGTATATGTTGTAGAATAATTGTTTGCGAATGTATCTTGGAGCCCTGAAACGTATGCATGTAGCTCATATGGAAGTGGAGCCGATTGTGCGTTTCCTTCACATCCATTGTGACCACCTGCTTTTGTCATATGACATAAGAACCGTTAGGGAGTGTGATATCAGCATTATGACCTGCACCTCCCTTGCAATAACATTAATCCGGGGTAGAGGGGAGTCGTAGGCAACTTGCTGTTCGCCTCCACTTACTGATCCAGGACCTTGGGGTGGATTTTAGCAGATGTGACAAGATGGAGCTTAAAAAGTTAGTGCTTTGGGAGCCACCAACTTTGCTGTTGATGTTTCTTGGCTCCCAGCACCGAAGACCAAGGCATTGGAGGCGGAGGTCTGCTACTTGTTTGGTAACATCATCAGAAACCATTTTGGGTCCCACGAATTGTATACCGACAGCTCCAAGCTGAGTGAATGTGTGGATGTTAGTGTGTGGTCCACTGAATGTGCCCTCAGGTTTTGATTATCAACTTACACGTCTCTGTATACCTTTGAACTTTTCCATGTTGAGAAAGTCAAAAGCTGTATTATTAATTTTCAACATGACTCATTTGTTATGTTTTCAGACTCTCAGTCAGCCCCTCAGGCAACTGCTTCTTGCACAGATTCTCATGATCCAGGACTTCACTGTTAATGAAATGCATTCATGCTATATGTCCTAGTTGATGTGGGTGACTGGTCACTGTGGTGTTTGCAGCAATGAGCAGGTTGACTTATATGCGAATTCAGATATAGAGCTCGAGGGGACTTGAGACGTTCCCAGTGAGATATGGTCGAGTCTCTCTCGGAAAGAAATCAATAAATATTCTGCTGCAGGACAGTGGACCCAAACTGAATATTTCAACGTGCAAGTCACCCTCTGGCGACTGGGATTATACCAATTGTTCCAGTCGTCTTGAAGAAAGGATATTGGCACGATTAAGGTTGAATTTCAAACCCCACTATTATCACGTATATATTGCCATATCTTAAGAAACGGCTTCTATCCCTGTGTGACATCAATGTTGCGGTGTTATCTATCGGTCATATCTTTCTGTGCTGTCGTCGATCACTTTGTAGCTTATAAATTACTGCAATGCAGCAGACGTCCCCTTCACCTTCTCCACCATCATAGGTGATGGGAATCTTGTTATGCCTTATGAACTGATAGCTTGCTTGAAGGAGACTGGATTGACAACAGTGATGTGATTTTTTTACTCTGCTTGGGTGTGATTTTTATAGACTGTAAATTTGTATATACTCTACAGTACGATTGAATCTGGGCTGACAGTTGACATATTTGGAATAATTCCTGCTTCTGATGGTTCTGTTCCTTAAACGGATGTACCCTATACTAGACCATGTGCCTCGTCTTACAGCTACCAGTTCATGAGTGAGGGTGTGCAATATGCAGAGGTATTGGGCACTTTCAGTGGATGGTATTCCACTTGTATATGTTCCCTTTATTAGCTCTGACGTCTATAGAGTAGTTCCTGACTCAACTGGCTCTATTTCATATATTGATGTCCCCCATATTATTGCATGTGCCTCACCTGGCAGTCAGCAGGTGATGTGTGCAGGTGTGTAATGCTGAAAAACATGACGCCTTCATCTCCAGTTTCCTTTCTGGTCGTTCTATAGCCGCTGTTGTAGACGGCCATCGTTCTTCTTCTAGATCTATTAACAATGGTGTTCCTCAGGGCTCTGTCCTATCACCAACTCTCTTCCTTTTATTCATCAATGACCTTCTAAGCTGTACATCTAACCCTATCCACTCATACGCTGTTGACTCCACCCTTCATCTTTGCATTCGGTTCCCGCAACGTCCATCTCAGCAGTTACTTCAGCAAACAAGGGATGAGGTTATGGCTCGCTTAATGTCTGACTTGGCTCGTATCTCTGACTAGGGTGAAAATAATCTGGTTGTTTTTAATGCATCAAAGACTCAGTTTTTACACCTATCAACCTGACAAAATCTTCCAGAGGTATACCCACTAATGTTTAATAATATTCAGCTTAATCCTGCATTATCTTTGAACATGCTTGGGGTTTGATTCACTCGGGACTTATCTTGGAAAGATCATATTACATCTCTTGTAAAATCTGCTTTCAAGAGATTAGGTGTGCTAAGCCGACTCCGTTCCTTCTTTACCCCTGCACAATTGTAGACTCTATACAGGGGTTTTATCCGCCCCTGTGTGGAGTACAACTCTCACGTTTGGAGAGGCTTCCCACATACAGCTCTTCTCAATAGGGTGGAGTCAAAGGCTTTTCGTCTCATTAACTCTCCTCTCTTACTGACTCCCTTCAACCTCCGTCTCTTCGCCGCACTGTTGCATCTTTATCTCTTTTCTATCGCTACTTCAATGGTCACTGCTCCTCTAAACTGCCTGCATGCATTCATCTACCTCTACGACGGGTGTGTAGCACCCGTCTAGCAGCAAACTCTCATTCCTTTTCTGTCCAACTCTCTAATGCAAGAGTTAACCGTTACTCCCAGTCCTTCATTTATGCAACAGGTCAACTCTAGAACTGTCTCCCTCTGTCTGTATTTTCTGTTTCCTATGATCTCCAATCTTTCAAACGCAGTGTGTCCAGGCATCTCGAAATGATCGGATCTTGAATTTGGCTCTCTCTTGTATTTTGTTTTTCTCTTGGAAGGAACAATAATTGTGGGCTCGCGGCCTTTAGTTCCTTCTTCCTCACATAAAAAAAAAAAAAAGTTGATGGTTTTCTGCTGGTCATTATATATATATATATATATATATATATATATATATATATATATATATATATATATATATATTGTGTGTGTGTGTGTTTAGGCTTAAGTGTAGGGTAGCGATTTAGCAGTGTTCGGATGTTATATTAGTTTTTAAATGTAAGTAAGCAAATGATATCGTTCATAACGTGCAAACAAAATTAATAAAAAATAGAAGTGAAACAAAATATAACAATAAAATACTGGTCCGTGGCTTTGGGACAGTCGTCAAAAGAAAAAGTGTGGACAGCGATAACAAAGCAACCCTGGGCTCTTCATCCACGTCCCACAAACCAAGGGGTGGATTCACTAATTGCCGCTGGGCGACAGGTGGGTACGATGACTCAGGAAAACCAGTGACTACCCCCAAAGGGCTATTCACTAATGCTGTGTTTAACTCCTTTCCGAGTCTCTTCCGCGGGGAGCAGGGAATTCGGTGGGTAAAATTTTCTCGACCAATCATCAACCACCGAACTATCATACGACTGGATTAAAACAGCCACAGTCACAACCCCAAACTACCTTCCCCCTTTTTTACTCCCTTCCTCCTTCTCTCCCTCCCTCTTTCCACAAAACATATACGTGCTGTACATAAAATACAAACGTACAGTACATATTATGCATTGATGCACGTAATCACATACCTTCCGCCAGGGGTTTCCGGCCGTCGTCCACTCCTTCTTAAGCGGGCCATACACACACAGGGAAGCCCACCTGGTGGCCTGAAGAGGCCGGCCCATGCAGGCAAACCTGGGCATGTGTGGGTAGGGAACAGGCGCCTGCACAGGCGGCCTCAACAGTCGTCCTGGAATCTGTCGTGGACAGATTTTTGTGGCAAGGCTCCGGTCAGGTTCATGCAAACTGAGCATGTGTGGGGTGCCGCAGGCCGTCAGGCATCAGTCCTCTGTCAGTTGTGTGGGAGTGGAGGCGTTCGCAGTTCTTTCAACTGAGTCAGTTGGGACAATTTACTCCTTCTCATCAACCAATCTCTTGCCCATTTGGTCCGTTTTTTCCTCCTCTTTCTATTATTTGCAATATAGGCTGCGGCAACAGCCCTAATAGCGCTACAGCTCCAGGTCATCTGTGAGCAGTGGAGCATCCATGACCACCCTCATGCCATGGCGTTTCGTTTGCAACTTAGTTGGAGACGTGAGGCCGATTGAATCGTGTGTGGGCACAGCATTGTTTGTTGAGGCTGGCTTCTTCAGGCCACCGGACAGGCTCGCCTGTGTGTATATGGCCTTCTTAATAGCATACAGCTCCAGGTCATCTGTGGGCAGTGGAGCATCCATGGCCACCCTCACGCCAAGGCTTTTCACTTGCAACTGAGCTGGAGACATAAGGCCGACTGAATCGTGTGTGGGCACAGCATTGCTCGTTGAGGCTGGCCTCTTCAGGCCACCGGACGGGCTCGCCTGTGAGTGTATAGCCCGCTTTACAGGGAATTTCCAAGATTCTGGGAAAAATACCCTTACGTCAAACCCTGATATCTGCCAAACTATAATAGCTAGAAAAAAAATTAAAAGTACATAAGACATCCCAACTCTTCCTCTTTCCAATGAAGGTATCCCAAGGTCTCCAGGTTGTCCCATCGATGAGTAAGGAAAAGTTGAAGACGACTAGTTTTACACGAATGACTGGCTAGTTCTGAGCGCAGGCCACTGGCTGTGACCTTGGACTTGCTGGCTAGTGTTGGCAGCACTGACCAGAGGGATGATTATAACACTACCCAGGCGTCCTTGGTTGGAATATGTAAGGTTCCATTCGTTTTTCGACTTCTCCCTACTCACCGTCGTAAGGATGAGTCATCATCCTGTCCATGTGGCTCCCCAAAGGGTTTTCCGCCCATTTCATAGTGCCGCGATGCCTCGTAGGTGTGTGGGAAAGAAAATAGCTCTTTGTTTTTCTGTACTGACTTCTTGCATCAGTTTTATTAAATTCCCTTTGCTACGACACTTATAATTGCACTTGACATCACGATTACGGGTAATTGCACTTTGACAAGTAAACACAGTGGCTGTCTCACGCAGTATGGTTGAGTATGAGGTAATTACCTGTATTATAATTCTGACTGATTTGTACTAATCAGGGACATCATGAAAATCTTACAAATGTTATACACAACTTAAATTATTTGTACTTCACATCACAAATACACTTATGCTCACATATTTAGCACCTTTTTCATGAGTATCGAGTGAAAAAAATTAGTTATAGCCAACCAGGTAATTTTCTTTCTGACCAGCTCACAAGTGGTTTTCTTTCATGTGACGGGTAGGCTAACTCAAGGTATTTCCAATAACTTTTTTCACCAACATCCAAAAAACAGTAACATTTATTGCATTGCACTTGTAGAGCTTATTATAAAACATATCATAGCATTTATTAGAAATCAAAAATAATATTCAACATTTCACCTATTTGTAATAATACATACACTTGTGCATACCTGTATACTATTTACACTTTCACACACGCCTGCTCATTAATCGTGCTCGGAGTGATACTCGGAAAAACATTTAGGGCATAAGGGGACCTTGCACTCTGCACTGTGGTATAGGCTGTCTCTTTTCGTGCTGGGGGACGGCGTTTGGTTGCGTTACAGACGTGGCATCACCTGTATGTCTGACGACCTGCTGTGGTACAGCCAGTCTCTACCAGCCTGTGCCACCAGAAATATTTGGCACAGCTAAGCCTGTCCGCTGTAGCCGCTGTCCCCTGCCTAGCACCTGGCACCTGTGCAGTTGAATATTCTTCAAGGAGTTTGCATGCAAGCTCTCTCTCAAACTATTGTAGAGACAGAGGTTTCCCGACGAGCTCCTTGAATAGAATGAAACTGTTCAGGATGGCGATATAAAGGTGTTAAAATGTCTTCTTGTACCACCTGCAGGACTTACCCAGGCAATCAATTTCACCAGTTTGCATGTCCAATTTATCAACAAGCCCCATGTTGATATTATAATCGACACGGCTTCCCTGGTCCTGTCGATTGTTTTTCCAGTTTCCTCAAACACATTCTTATGTACTGTAGACAACATGTTAACCCATCTCTTGTTCATGCCAGAGAAGGGTTACGTGGTGCCACATTTCTTGGTAAGGGCTCCTTTCTCAGTATTTGCTGGAAATACAGGGAAATTTTTTCTGTTTACCCCAACAGTTCCACAGGACCCAGTACGTGTTCAAGCAAATATTTAGTCAATGCCGGGGCAGTGTAATAATTATCGACATACAGAATGTGGTGCCTATTGAAATACCTTTCCAATAGCACTTTCACGACTAATGCCGAGAAACCGTGAGGATCGTCACTGGGTATATCAACATCTGTTGCTGAATAAACTATCACATCAAGCACATATCCAGTTTTGCAGTCGCAAAAGACAAAGAATTTCAAGCTAAAGCAGTGATGCTTGGACGACACATACTGAATAAATGCCTGAATAACACCAGCGACTCGTCAGTTACCACGCTCTGAAACGGACGAAACACCTTGGAAAATGGCTACTTGAGCATTGTTAGGATGAGTCTAATTTTCCACAACCTGTCGTTCGGTGCAGGCCATAATTTCTATTGAAATGGAGGAACCTTAGGATGGCCAGGTCATGGGCCATATACTTACCAAAGACAGGTGTGCCCATGAGTTCATCTAACGACCAATAGTCATGGAGCAAATGTTTTCTTACATGCGCCATCAACATGGTAAGGGCTAGCCACACAGACAACTCCCCCACCTCCACAGGTTGCCAGTCCCGCACTGGCAGCCACGTCCAGCCACCGCACACACATAGCCTGGTGGAAATTAATTCTTCCAACAGGTACTGCATTATTGCAGTCGTGAATATTGCCCTGAATATACTGCTAATAGTCCAGGGCCTGATAGGAAGCTCATCCTCTTGAACACCTGCTCCTTCATTATCAAACACCGGCACAGACGGCTCAAATCCTGCTCCATCCTCCCAGATAAAGGTGTCCACTCTACCCACATACGATAAAGCAGCCCGTCTGCCATGCGTAAGACATTTTTTCTGCGTGTGTGCACGCCCATGTGCACATCCACAGGCAGGGGATGAGGGGGAAGGAGAGGGAGAGGTGTGGGAGGTGGAGTAAGTGGGTGATGACTCACGTTACGTGGGCCGTCCCTAGGGAAATGCATGGTGCTGAGTAACACCGCGTGGGGCCTGTGTGGAAAATTCCACTCCTGAAGGGCCTGGTAATGATGATTCCGCCCATGAGGTGCTTGGCTGAGGTGACGGTGAACGTTCGAGGGCAAGACGTTGGCGAGCAGGCGGCAAGCGTGATGGTGAAACTGCTCGTCAGCATTCATTCAGCAGATGACCACCAACTTCACGCTCACCTGCCCGGGGTGCTGGGTCATCTACTTTTTCCTCCTTGAACTACTTTTTCCTCCTTGGTGAACTCATCATTGTTGAAGGCCCTATCCTCCTCCTGCAGGAGTCTGAAAGCCTTCTCTGGCGTCTGAGAGGGGGTAGGGATAGGAAGGCGAGAGAGGTTGCTCTCAACATGATACTTCTTCTCTCCTCCGAGAATGTGCTTTTACTAAATGTCCGTGAGGACACGGTGTCATCCAAGGCACGACCAATGGCACTATCACAGCCCTTTCCCCAGCACTGAAGGCAGAACTTTCACAGGGGTTGATGAGGCTATCGGCCCTGCGCGCAGTGGAACAGAATCGGACGATGATGAAGAAGAAGACATGGCTTCTCACGCTACTAGTGCTGTGCACAGACTTAGCAGTGCATCCATGGGGTACCTGGGGGTCCTACCTATCCTATGGGTGTTAGATAATGGTCGTGAGTTCAAAGGGTGGCGGGAAGGTGCAAGCAGTATATACCCTCAGCCGGCGGCACTCCACACCCTGAGACATGACAGCTATACACATATGCCGGCACTTAGGGGTTAAGGACAATTAATGTATCCAAATGTGTACTTAAGTATTTACGTAAATACGTACTCAGGTATTCATGTATATCCTTGGATAGGCATAGGTCTTTTTTAGTAACACCACAGGCATACCTGGGTATTATTCACCCGGCCCTGGAGGAAAAAAAAAATGCTTCTAATCAATATTTATTCATGAAACTTGGTATGAGTGTGGAGTAACCTCTCGTTCACACTGATATAAGTAAAGAAAAATAATGAGAGGTAGCAATGTAAAAAAGTCATGATATCATTTCTGAAAAAAAAGTAACCAAGTTCAAGAGTTGATAGCGAAATATATGTCCTTATTTTATACTCCTTGCCTGCATCCTCAAAACCTCCCAAACACAGGCTGCTAGCTCCTCTTTTATCAGAAAACCATTGGTGAAAAATACTACTCACACAATAGGCATAGTCTGGTGAAAATCGCCTGACCACTGTAAACAATATATGAAGACCGAGGTGTAGAGTGTCACCCACTCACCTAACACCGATTCTCAACACAATGCAGCTACTGAGAGAATGTTCTGGAGATAAAGGATCGATGTGTTTAATACAGTGTTGCAATATCACAGGGTGAATTTCACCCAGGTGTGCCTGTCCAGGGATATACGAATGTACATGGATATGTGTAGGCCTATGCCAATGTACGCAAATACAATACGTACGTAAGTGCGTACTTACGGAAGTGCGTATGTACGTACCATGTGCACTGTGGTCTTGCCTACATATGTACTTAAGTATATATATATATACGTATGTACGAGGCGGTGGCTGAATCGGTAGAGAGGCGGCCTGCGGTCCTAATGAACCCAGGATCGAATCCCGGCTGGGGCAGGGAACAGTTTAAGGATTTGAATTTCCTAAAAAGCAGACTTTCCTAATCTACCAGATGACCCGCCGACATGTCGTAAAAATACCCCCGCTAATACCAGTACACCAGTCCTGTATGAGACAGACCTAGCATGTATTCAATATGGAAGGTGGGTGTTAGCGCCGAAGTGGTGACATGTGGAGGTGTACGAGGACTACTGGGCCTTGGGATAGCCCACTATCCCCAAGAAATAGGCCCTGAGCCTTCGCCCAGAGTCGGACACGTAAAAAAAAAAAAAAAAAAAAATGCATGTACGTAACTAAAGCATTTACGTGCATACGTACGTAAACACTACTTGCTTAAAAACGTACATGCTTAAGTACTTATGTATGTAATTGTACGTAATTACTGAAGTACGTATTTAAATACGTAAGTACATCCATAAATAAGAGAAAATGTGTGCATACATAACGTAAATGTAAGTACATAGGTATGTGTATACGTGAGTACGTACATATGTATGCAAGTACGTACTCACGTAAGTACATAGGTAGGTACGTAAGTACGTACATAGATCCTTACTCCCAGTCCTTCATTTATGCAACAGGTCAACTCTGGAACTGTCTCCCTCTGTCTGTATTTCCTGCTGCCTATGATCTCCAGTCTTTCGAACGCAGTGTGTCCAGGCATCTCGAATTGAATGGATCTTGAATTTGGCTCTCTCTTGTATTTTGTTTTTCTCTTGGAGGGAACTCTTACTGCGGGCTTATGGCCTTTGGTTCCTTCTTCTTCGCATAAAAAAAAAAGTGCATACACAGGTACATATATACGTAAATAGATGTGTACGGAAGTTGGTGCATACGTAAATACATATATAGGTACAAACATATGTACGTACATAGATGCATACCTAATTATGTATGTAGGTGCATATGTAAGTATGTATACAGTTGAATACATCAGTGCGTACCAAGGTGCGTACGTAAGTACATACATAGATGAGTATGTAAGCACATACATAGGAGCATACATAAGTACGTACATAGATGAGTAAGGAAGAGTCATGTGCACTCTCACCTGGAATATTGCTTACCCTTCTGGAATGGATGTGGAGAGGTTGCACTAAAACAACTAGACAAAATTTAGAACAAAGCTGTTGGAATTATTTCAGTAACAACACTGCTATTATAAATAAACTACCTCCCCTACAAGTAAGAAAGAATGTTGCCTCCCTTGCATTATTTTACAGATGCTTTTACAGCAAATGCTCAGATGAAGTTGTGTCCATTGTGCCACCTCTCCATGCCTTCCCCCGTGCTACACAGGCATCTAGTAGCACTCATGACTGGAATGTCACACAGCCATATTGCAGAACTTCTATCAGAATTCTTTTAATCCCCGAACTGCATATCTCTGGAACTCGCTTCCCTGGAGTTGTTTCTCCACAGACTTCAACTTACAGCTGTTCAAGTCCAACTGTCACAGATTTTTTATGAATGGAGTATGCCAATAATCTCATGTACGGCTTATTTTTTATTCATTTGTTTTTCCTTCCTCTGATATGTTATTACAAAAAAAAAAAAAAAGTACAGGTATATGCATAAGTACATACGTAGCTGTCTACATGAGTACATACACAGCTGCATATGTAAGTATCTACATAGGTGATTATGTAAGCACATACATAGGTGCCTACATAAGTACGTACATAGGAGCGTACGTAGTGTCCATATGGAAATAAGCACCACGTCGCAGATAACTCACCATGTCAGGAGTCATGTAAATAATGTTATGTGCCTCTATTTCCCAGATACGATCCTATAAGAATGGTATGGAGGTTCCTTAGAGAAAGGGAGACTGTACATCACAAAGACAGAGACCGACACAATTTGTGCATCCCAGTGTAATGCTGAAAGTAAGCGGCTCGGCCGGTAAGATAGGCTTCAAGAGCATAGGACCTTACTGAATCCGGGACCAAACCCACGGATCGTACGACCTCGTCAAGAGATCGACTCCAAATAGCACCACTCCGTTCTAGAGCTGTCATTCTATACTTAGAAGTAAATTGAATAGGATCGGGAGTGGTGAAAATACATAGGAACAACCTGCAAAGGTTATTACACGGTAATTACAAACATCCTTCCAAAACTTATTACATATCTGGTGTGCCTTGGAGCGAGGAAACTCAATGTGTGCGGAGGCGAACCGGAATGATTTCAGATTGTTTTGTGGGTCACATAATTAATAATTCCTGAAACGGGTACGATCAAACGTCAGGCTAGAGATGGTGTGTAGAAGTTTGCTTCAGATCACAAGTCTGATATAAATATTCGTCTCGTTTTATTCAGATTCCAGATTAGCAGGATTTGGATTTGCTTCCCATAGATATCGTAAATCTACTCTCCACGAGAAAGAAAATGCAGGTATTCAGAGAAACTATTATATTTCGCCCGTTGCAATAGGGACTTATGTATTTTGAGCTGTTTATAAACCCAGAAGATAGAAAAATAATGTTCAACAAAATTTAATAAAATAAAGATGTTCATTGAATTATTTAAAACTGCCACGAGTCACAAATAAGGGTGAGAAACGAGAGCCATTTGTGGCTGGCAGCTAAAGGGGCGTTCACACATTCAGGAGTCGTACAAAGAATCGCCACGAGTTCAAACTCCTCGTGGATTCCTGTCAATTTGGCCAAGAATCCAACAGTCTAGGAGTGCACCAGGTGGGCGCTACAAGTAGCTACGTATATCTTACACATTGTTACATGTAGGAGTTTCCTAGGGCAGCGCTATGAGCAGGTAAGAGTCACTTCACGTCCGTAAAGGTCTACGAGTAGTCATGAGTAGCTAAGAGTAGCTTGGAGTAGCTAAGACTCCCACTAGAGTAGTTACGAGTGGACTACGACCATCAAGAATTTGGTGCAATTCTGTCAGGAGTGTCGGGCGAAAAAATATATACTGTATGTATATATAAAGGATGTGATGCAGGTGGACTACTCATTCAATAGCGAGCCTGCATTCAGCATAGACCTATGTATCCTCAACGACCATGGCCGGAGGTGCCCGCGAATTGAAACTATTGAAGCTACAGGTGGAATTTTCATGTGAAGCGGCTGACATCAATGTGGCAATATGTAAGCTGTTACTTGAGAAGAAGAAATGGAAGCAAAAGAGAACCTTTAGAACAGGTTGTGGCTGCTACGACGTCCTATGTACGGGCAGTACGAGAAACTCACTGAAGAGCTGAAATTAGAGGACTCCCATAACTTCAGGAATTTTCTTCGAGTGGATGACAACATGTTCATGGAACAGCGGGAAAGGGTTGGTTCCCGTATCGAGAAGGACACGTTCTGGAGGAAGTCATTGTCACCTGGGTTGAGGTTGGCCGTCACTCTACGCTACCTGGCGACTGGAGATAGTTACAACACCCTTTCATATAGCTTCAGAGTGGCCCACAATACCATTTCACTTATCAGTCCCGAGACCTGCAGAGTACCTCGGGTAGCACTGATTTTTTTTTTCTTTTATCTGCTCGATATATGACGACACCTGCCACCTCAAAACCAACGGTCACCGACTCCCAGCAAACTCGCAGTGCTCCTACCACACTTTTATAATGCTCTTGGCATAGTCGTAGCAACTCATAGATAACTCTTAGCTACTCTTCATAACTCGTGATGAAATGAAACGAAACTTTCTAGCACTCCTGTGAAACCCCTACCTTCTCTTCGAAGACTGCATGCAACTCTTACCAACTCCTAGCGACTCCTAGCTACTCTTAGTTACAACGGTTCTTAGCAGCTCGCAAAGGTTTTTTGATACAAGAATCCGTTGAGAGTAGCTATGAGTTGCTAAGAGTAGTCATGAACGCCTTAGGTATGCGCTAGGAGTTAAAAAAAAAAATCGTAGCTGTTCTCGAAAAATTTTGAACATGTTAAAAACATCAGGAGTGTGTGAGGGGTCCTGAGACAGAGCTAAGAGTCCGTAAGACTATAGAGGAATTGTCAGGAGTAGGGTGCAGATTGACTCAAGAGTAGCAACTCGCAGTGATTCTTCGTCCGACTCCTGAATGTATGAAATCCCTTTTATGAAGAGGGAAGTTAAGAAGTCCACTGGATATTCTAAAAGAGAGGTGATTCAAATACAAAAAACCTTATGAGAAGCTGGAAGCATACATACTCGAAGCTGATGATGAAGAAAGGTATACAGTAGAACAAACTGAGCATGAGAAAATTTTGGAAATTATATAACGTTAAACTGCCTGAAGATCTAATAACTGAAACAAAAACTGAAACGGTGAATGAATACTGTGAGTAACATTACCTAAGATGTCCCTTCCAGTATTTAATGATCAGAACTGGACCACATCCTTGGACAAGTTTAAGTATTAGTCCATGACAAATCAGATCAGATCCTGCAAGATGGAAATGAGTATGCTGAAATTAAATCAAAAGTTGAAGAGGAAACCAACTAAGCAACCAGGAGGAAAAGCAAAATTAATATTTATTGGGACTATTAAGGTAGAAATTGGAAGTTTCCATATTACTTCTGTAAAAGCAAATGTAAAAATTCTCAAGCAGGAAATGGACAGTCTCTTATAAGTAAGAATGTAAATGATTCCATGGTAAACACAAGCAAGAACTGTACCTTCTGGGGTGAACAGCATCATCACTGGGGTACAGATGCCGAGGGGTGCATAGCCTCATTCAACTGCCGACTCCACGCACGCAGGGTGTCTTCGTGCAAACCCTCCAGGCAACGACTCTTCCCTCTCCAAGAATATCTCAACATGAATGATCAACCCCTTCCAGCCATGAGTTCCACGGCCAACTCCTTGGTCTCCTCAGAAATCACCCTGTGGGCAGGGTCAGCCTGAGGAATGCGGGCTACGTGATCATATAACTGGAATTGGTGCTGGCGTATTATGTGGGTAGTAGGCCTCGAGTCAGTGCAAAGGCACTTAGTACCAAAAGAGTTATTTCGTCGCTGTTTAATGTCCATGTGTCACAGCCATAGAGTAAGACAGGGAACATCAGTGCCTTGAAGATTCGAATTTTCATCCTTCTACACAAATGACAGCAGTGCCAAATACCCGAGTTCAGTAAATTCATAACCTCACTGGCCACACTGACGCGATGAGCTATCTCGCCGCCTGACCTTCCGTTGTTATTTATAACACTGCCAAGATAAGTGAACCTTTCCAAGACATCCACATTCTCATCACAGGTTTGAATGGACTGAGCTGCTTTGTCCATCAAACCAGCAAATGCCTGGACCTTGGTCTTAACCTAAGAGACCTTTAATGTCAATGACTTCACATTCTCGTGGAATTCCTCGAGGGCACTCAGCAGAATCTCCAGCAACTCCACAGAGTAAACTGCATCATCAGCAAAGTCAAGGTCAGTAACCCTGAAATTGCCAATTGATACTCTACAGTGAATTTCCTTCACAGCCTTGTCAAGTACGTACTGGGAAGAAGTTGGATGTTCTTCCGCCACACATGACAGCACTCTTGGTGTTTGAATACAGATCATCAATCAGTCAGATTATCCCTGCAGGGATCCCACAGAGTCGCAGGATTTCCAATAATACCTTCTGATTTACTGAGTCAAACACCTTGATATCCATGTAGGCTGCAAGCAGACTTATCAGTAATCATGGCGGCATTCCATGAGAACTCGAAACGCTAGTTTGTGGTCAACTGTAGGCTTCTTGGGTGTGAATCCGGATTGTTCAGGCCTCTGAAACTTTAGTAAATGGTCCAGAATATGCATCAGGAAAATGCGAGCAAGTACCTAGCTCAGTACACTGAACACTAATACCACAGTTGTTACTCCAGTCACACTGCTCTCCATTCTCTTTCCAGATGTGGGTGACCAAACCCTTTGTCCAGTCAAAAGGAAAGATACCAGTCCACTAAATGACTTCTATTAGTGCATGTACTGCCCTTATCATGGCTTCTCCCCAAGCTTTCATCAGTTCCGCCGGGATGCGAAAAACACTAAACACCAGTTGCTCTACCATTTTCCAACCCATCCACTGTCTGTAGGATTTCCTCTAGACAAGGCATTTTATTATCCATTGGTGGAAGAGACGTCAGTGGCTGTTTGTACACTACTCAGTGGAAGCTCTCCACTGGGAGTTTCGGCCATATACAACTGCTCATAGTACTCAGCCCAACGAGCTCCATACTCACTCATCCCCAAGACGAGTCGACACCTAGCGTCCAGAGATAACCTGAGAGGCTGGTCTGGAGTGAAGCTTCTTTAGGGCTCAGCATGCAGAACAAAGGTTATTGGCATGAAAACGGCCTTCCACCTCCTTGTTCCTTTTAAGGAAAACTCGTGCCTGTCGAAAGAGAACACAGTACTACTCCTGATCCTCGACCAATCTGATAGCACGACTCTCCTCAGCTGTGGCCAGTGTACTCGGCGAGACCAAACTCCTCCTTGATCTTGGACGCTTTCCAATGGACTGATCAGCTACTGCCAAGGTAGCACATTTAAAGGCATCCCATCGTTCAATAAGTTTTAGCAGTACTGTGCACTTCAAAGCAGTCTGAAACTGCCCCTGCATACTCAGAAGCACACTCCTCATCTCTGAGTTTCTCAAGATGGAACTGTTTTTGGTAGCGTCTTCAGCTTCACTCAGTTTGATCTGTTGTCTTAGATTGGCAGCAACAAGTCCATGATTACTAGCAAAGAACTCTGCCTTACTGAAAACCCTGCAGTTCTGATGGATCCTCTAGTGAGTACTAAAAAAGATGTGGCCAATCTCCATTGTAACCCCTCTGATATTGGAATATCAGGTTCAGCGGTGAAGTTCTGGCCCATAGAACCAGGATCCAGCAATTCTTTGCCTACGGTGAACAACATTCGACCACATATTGCAAAAAATATCCTGACTTAGTCTCAAGAATAACAAAATCAAAGAATTTGGGATCATGCAACAGTTATTTATGCCCAAAACTCAAATCTGCAGATTGTAAAACTAAAATGAATATTTTCTTTGAGTGTACCATACTTAGACATCATAGTGCTCTTTGTCCAAGGAATTGCGATGAAGTTAATAAAACCACGTGTCAATATGGCAGTTGCAAAGACTGTTATCCCGGTAATAACGCCAGCTGCAATTCCAACTGCAAAAGTAAATGTAATAAATAACTAGGTACTGTAGTATGTGCATCAATACACTTTGATACTGGTGTACTAAAATCTTTCATTTCTGCTGATATTGTGAAGGCGATGAAGTTTCCAACAGTAGGCAAGGTTAATTTAGCCATTACAGGATTGTAGACCGATAAGGAATCACAGTACTTAGATCTGGTTAAACCATTAATTCAGCTAGGTAGGTACAAATACCGTATAACAGCAGCTGTTTTGGAGAAGATATAGACAAAGATTTATATAAAGAGAAGCTTCAGATCACTTGCTGAGCCTTGGAGTAAGGTTGGCTAACCAGAATATTCATTCTGATACAATAGGTCCCATAAAAATATTAACAGGATCCAACTATTTTGGAAGATTGTATCAAAGGGCTTTCAAAATGAGAAATGTTCAGATGTTCAAATGCCCAGGGGATAATATCATTTTAGGTCCATTGCCTTTTCCTAAACAGGTCAGAAAAGGAGGTGAATTTGGTAGACTCAGTATTTGTTACCCCTACTCAGTCCTTATTTGTTGCCAGAATAGGAGCCGAGTTGGAACTTATTCAGATTAGTGATTTGATAAATGAAAACAGTGAACCAATTCATAAACTGTGAAAATTAAATAGTACTGGAATACACCCTGAAGAACCCACACCTGATCAGATAACAATGGACTTGTATACTAAATCTGTGGAGTGCCAAGATTTACAATATTCGGTAGGTTTACCTTGAGCGTTAAATAGCCCTGAACTACCTACAAATTATCATACAGCTAAAATTCAGTTACGTTCCCGAGCAAGAAGGTTGAGAGATAAACCTGAACACCTGACACTTTATGACATCATAAAGGATCAACTGAAAAGTAAATTCATTGAAGATTTGGAGAGTTCGATTAATCACAAAGATGGACATTATTTTCCTCAACATGCAGT
This sequence comes from Coenobita brevimanus, assembly GCF_032717465.1. Taxonomy (NCBI): domain Eukaryota; kingdom Metazoa; phylum Arthropoda; class Malacostraca; order Decapoda; family Coenobitidae; genus Coenobita; species Coenobita brevimanus. The sequence continues at coordinate 14,432,891 of NC_136981.1, forward strand.
CAATAAAGATTCAATGGCAACTCCTGTAAGAATAGCTTTCAACTGCAGTAACAAAGTGTCCAAGGATGAAGCTAGTCTTAAGGGCAGTGTGCCACTGAAAGTGAGTAGGCACTGTCTCGGCAAATCAGAGACCGGGATATTAAACAAACTGAAATTCATGGAGATCTACATATACCATGTTAGAAACCTCGCAAATTATTAAAAAGTTGATACTTTAATGACTGAATTAGAAAACATTAGTTGGGATATTGTAGGTCTGAGTGAGATCCATAGAAAAGATGAAAAATTAATTCAGCTCCAAAACAGCAACCGCTTATATTACTACAGTGAAAGGCCGAATGAAAGAGTTAACGCTGTAGGATTTCTTATAAAGAGAAAGCTTGCAGAGAACTTTGTGAAACTCAGTCGTGTGTCTGACAGAGTAGCATGGATTGTAATCAGACTAGGCAAAAGATACACCCTGAAAGTCATACAAGTATATGAACCGATTTTTGAAAGCTCAGACGAATACACAGAAACATTCTGTGATGACATATACCTGATTATGGAAGAAGAAAACGTCACATATTCTATACTCATCGGAGACTTCAATGCAAAAGTTGGCAAATAAAACAATGGAGAAGCATGTATGGGAAAATTCGGAGTGGGAGAAAGGAATGACAGAGGTGAAATGGTGGTAAATTTTACTGAATTATAGAACATGAAAATAATGAACACATTCTTTCACAAAAGACGGGGAGAAAATAAACCAGAAGTCTCACTAGAGAAACAAAGAATTAAATCGACTTCGTCATAGCAGATAAGAATAAAGCGATCATAAATGTCACAGTTATCAACAAAGCAAATAATAGGAGATGACCATAGATTAGTGGGTAGCACACCCAGATTCAATTTAAGAAGTGAAAGAAAGTGATTAAAAATTAAAATATATGTCGAATAAAAGTAATTGAAAACAAACCAAAGTATCAGTTAGAAATAACTAACAGATTTCAGGCTCTAGGTTATGTTGCATGTGACATTGGAAAGTTGAATGACAGAGTAACAAAAATGCTAAAAGAATTGGTGACGGTAATAGGGAAAGCTAATGCAGCCAAAGCCAACAAGTATTAAATTATGGGCCTCGAGCTCATGAAAAGAAGAAAGGAGATTAAAGTAAAAACCAAGAAAGATAATATTGAAAGAATGGAACATGATAAACTTAAAGCAAGAGACAGAGAGAAGAAAAAAGAAAGAGTAACATGGATCATATCTGAAGCAGGTCCGAAGTAAAATGGCACTAGGAAAGCAACGACTTATATCACTGAAAGACAAAAATGGTGAAGTCATTAAATGCAGATACAGGATGGTGAAGAAAGTTGAAAAATTTTACAAAGAACTGTGAACATCAAAAACAACTGCACCAATAGCTAACTTTTCGGTTGACATAAGTTAAATACTCGTGCCTAAGGTAACACCAGACGAAGTAAACATTTCTCCTGAAAGTATGAACAGATGGAAGGCCCCAGGAAAAGATGAAATAGTTGTAGATTACCTACCGTATGCAGAAGTAGAAGCATAAAGCAGGTTTGTTCACTTTTTTTGCTAAGTGTATATAGAATATTCCCAAAATATTGTGAAATGCATTACTTACAGGAAAAGGGACTCAAAAAAAATTTAGTAGCTATCGACCCATTAGCTTACTGCCAGTTATTTGCAAAGTCTTCACTAAAGTTCTTACAAACAAAATAACAAAAAAAATAAATGAAAACCAACCCTGTGAACAGGTAGGATTCCGATGCAGGTATTCGATTAATGATCATCTACACACATTGGATCAGCTAACTGAGAAAACTACAGAATATGAGAAACCAATATGCTTAGGTTTTGTTGATTATGAGAAGAATTTCGGGTCAGTGAAGCACATAACAACTGTATATTCACTGCAGGAACAAGTAGCAGATGAGAACATTGTAAAACTGCTCGAAAACTTATATAAAGAGGGAACTGCAACAGTTAGATTACACGAAGACTAAAAAAAAATTAAGATTCAGATCAGCGTGCATCATGGAGATAAAATTTCACCAAAATTGTTTACAGCGTGCCTTGAAGGTATTTTCAGAAAGCTAGTCTGGGACAATAAAGGAGTAAATATAGACTGAGAGAACCTAGACCATTTAAGATTCGCAGATAACATTGTCCTAACCTCAGAGACAGCAATGTTAAATAATCTAAATAGAGAAAATCTAAATGCAGGGCTAAAGATGAAACGGGGTAAACCTAAAGTCAAGTTTAATCCAAATACACAATAGTGGGTCATCAGAATAAGCAAAGAACTTCTTGAAGAAGTCGAGGAGTACAATTACATGGGGCAAATACTAAAATTAGTGAAAGTCCATGATAGCAAAACAAAAAGACGCATTGCATTGGACTGAGAGCTTCTGACAAACATGAAGACTTCATAAACAGTAGCTTGCCATTATGTATGAAACGAAAAATATGTAATGAATGTACAGTATAATCCAAGCTAAAGCGTACGGATGTAAGATCTTGAATCTGAAAAAATCGATGGTAAATCAACTAATCCGTTCTGGAAGAGTTATGGAAAGGTAAGTGTGGGGATTATCACTAAAAGACAGGAAAAACTGTCTGTGACTAAAGAACAGAAATGGAGGTGGGCAGGTCATGTAGCAAGAAAAAGGAAAAACCGATGGAGCAAGAAACTGCCTGACTGGATTCCAAGAGACTCTAAGCGTACCATAAAAAGGTTAGACAGGACAAGGAGTTTTGATACAGGGAAGTTTCCGGGCAAAAAGTGTCAGAGAGTGGCTCAGTCAAGGAATTGGTCAAAAGGGTGTAATATATATATATATATATATATATATTACTGCAGCGATGCCCACCGTGCTCATCAGGGAGGGAAAGCCCACCGTGCTTCCCTCACATGCAGCCCCTGCTGGGAGCAGGACCGCGGCAGCGCCCACTATGCCCGCTGGGGAGGGAATGCCCACCATGCTTCCCTCGTCTGCTATCCCTGCGGCACCCGCCGAGGGCAACACCCCTTGCTTGCCTCACTCCTCCAGAGGCCAAGCAGGATGCCCCTGCCACTCTCTCCACACCCCAAGAGTCGGAGCCAGCTCCCTAGAGGAGTCGCTGCTGGAGAGGGTCTGGAGTGGCCCTATAGTGAGTCTGGGGGTATGCTCAGTACGGCCAGCACTCCTAAGTCATCAGTTGCTACCGGACTCCTGGAGAAGGAGAAGCCACAGGAAGTCCCTTCGGCCTCTCAATGAAGGCGAGGCCACAGCCCCTATTCACCAAAGGGCACCCCCAGGACTCCTGGCCAAGACCTCCCCGTACCAGGCGGCAAGCCATCCTCCACCAAGGGTAGGTGCAAGGCAGTGTGCCTACTCGTCCTGTTTGGCCTCAGTCCCGAGGGCTGACGCACCCACCGAGGCCCCTCCAGTGAAAGGCCTCCCCCTACACCATCCCACAGCCCTCACCTGATGATCTGGCATATGGCAGTGGTCCCACACCCCTTCAGAGAGTGCGTACCTGACGGGACCCTTCCCACACCTGGGTGACACCTGCATTTACCCTGTCATCAGTAGTCACAGCTCCAATCCCTGTATCCCCCATAGTGTGTGTAATCTATCACATTGTACTGTGCCCAGCTACTGTATACTTTTATAGTACTATATGTGTAAGATTGGTTAGCCTGTGTTTTTGAGCCCTGTTCGTCTGGTTGCGTGCTCTGGACGTTCTTGGAAAAAATCCAAATCAGGCCATTGTACTCAAGGAGCAAGAAGTTGAGCCCAGAGTATGTGCTATCTTGTGCCGAGGACAACGCACCCTCCGCCTAATACTACGACCCTGGAGAAGTAGAGCTGATTGAAGAAGACACCCCACAACAACTGGATTTTTAGGACTGCCCTGCACCTCCCTACAGTGGCAGGGGGAACCTCAAAAAAATATTGTCCCCCCAATCTGCGACAGGATGAGACTGAATGGGATAAAAGCAAGGCTGCTGGTCAACACGGGAACGGCCAGATCCTGCCTCTACCACCATTTCCACTTCTGCCACACCTCGGATATCAAGCCGCTTCTCCCCATTTCAGCTCACCTCATAAGTGCAGGAGATTGCCCCCTTCCTATCTGTGGGGAAACTCAGGCCTTGGATGCCGATACTCACCAGAAAGTATCAGCCCAGCATCAATTCATCATTTTTTACTCAACCTGCCATGCTTACGATGGCTACCTAGGGCTGGACCTCCTGCAGAACCTGTGCACTAACATCGACTGACACAAGTGATGCCTCCACTTCCAGAAGCCTCCAGACCCCCCCCCCCTCCGAACCACACTGCACGTGCACCGCCACATCTTCTTTGTCCCACTCCCCCCTGTTATGTGTTCTACCTTACCCCCCCTTATCCCTACCCTTCCTGCTCCCCCTCACACCACTTTCCCCTCCACTATCACCTACTCCCTCACTATCCCTCCCCAGCACGAAGCCTGGCTCCACCTTGACAGGCCCACCGGAACCTCTATCTTATTCTCCCTGAACCTGCTGTCTGGAACCATCTCCTCCTGTCTACTATCTCCCACCATCCTCACCCCCCTACCTCAGGGCAGTACGCATCGCCAACATTTCCACCACCACTCTCACCCTCCCTAAAGGATTAGTGGTCAGTGAAATGGAAGAGGCAGAACCATGCACACCCATCCTCCTATTCCTGCCAACGTTCTCCCTCTACCTGAATGCCTCACACCACACCAAGCTGACAGCCTCCGACGCCTCTTCCTGGACTTTCAAGACCTGTTCTCGTCAGGACCGGCAGATATCAGCCACACCACGTACCTGCCACATGAAGTCCACACCACAGGGCCACCTCTTTGCCAACCGTCTTGAAGGAAAAACCCTAATCAACAGGCTGAGGAAGAACGGCAGGTCCAGGAAATGCTCGATGCCAGTGTTATATCCCCATCCACCGGCCCCTGGTCCTCTCCAGTCATCTTAGTTAAAAAGAAAGACAGCACCATGCACTTGTGTGTGGATTATCGACGACTGAACGACGTGACCACAAAGGATGCTACCCCCCTACACAGGATAGATGACTCCATCAACTCCATGTATGGAGCATCCTGGTTCTTCACCTTGGACCTCCAATCGGGATACTGGCAGGTCCTTGTGCACCCTGAGGACAGGGGTAAAACAGTTTTCTCGACCAGTAACGGAAAGCATTATGAATTCAACATCCTCCCCTTTGGACTCTGCAATGCCCCTGCTACATTTTCCCAACTGATGGAGTTGGTTCTCAGAGGCCTCACCTGGGAAATCTGCCTGGCATACCTTGATGATATTATCATCTTCAGCCAAACCTGGGCTGACCACCTCCAGTGCCTAAACAAGTCTTCATCTGCATTCAACAGGCAGGGCTTAAGCTCAGGCAGTCGAAATGCATCCTGGCTGAATGGTCTGTCTCCTTCCTGGGAGAAGTCATCTCCAAAGAAGGTGTAGCATCCGATCCTGCTTTTGCAGACCTCCCCCTACCACGAGATGTCCTCTAAGTCCATGCCTTTATCGGGCTCACGTCCTACTACTGACACTTCATGAAAGGATTCGCTAACATTGCAAAACCCCTCCATGACATGACAAAAAAAAAGGCAAACCCTTCACCTACACAGACGATTGCATCACCACTTTTCACACCCTCAAGACCAAGCTCATCACCGCCCTGATTGTTGCATTCCCTGACTACACCATGCCCTTTTGCGTGTACACCAAAGTATCGCTATTAGCAATCGGCGCCGTCCTTGCCCAGGTCCAGGAGGGACGAGAACATATCATCGCCTGCACCACTCGTATCTTCAAGCAGGCAAAAAAAAAAAAAAAAAATACGCCACCAGCAAACGAGAATGCCTGGGTATCGTCTGGGCCTTGGACTGCTTTCGAGCCTATCTGTCGGGCACCCACGTCACCATAATAACAAACCACCAATCTGTGTAATGGCAATGCAAGTCTCAGACCCACAACGCCCACTTAGTTAGGTGGTGAGAAACCCTCGAAGAATTTGACTTCAATGTGGCGTAGCGGCCCAGCAAATTACATACAAACGCCGACACCTTGTCCTGGTTGCCCATCAACGCCATCAGTACCACCACCAGCCTCCTACAACAATGGCAAAACAAAGATTGCCCTGACTGGATACCACCCCAAGTATTCTCTAAGCTCCACCGACACGACGAACACCTAGCTCCCTAGTGGAGTTGTTGCTGGAGAGAGTCTGGAGTGGCCCTATAGTGAGTCTGCACGTATGCTCACTACAGCCAGCGCCCCTATGTCACCAGTTGCTGCCGGACTCCCAGAGAAAGAGAAGCCACAGGCAGCCCCTGTTGACCTCTTGATGAAGGCAAGGCCGCAGCCCGCCAGTCACCAAGGGACACCCCCAGGACTCCTGGCCCAGACCTCCCCAGATCAGCTGGTGAGCTGTCTTTCACTAACGGAAGGTGCAAGGCAGCGTGCCTACTCGCCCTGTTTGGCCCCAGTCCCAAGGGCCAATGCACCCACAGAGGCCCCTCCAGTGAAAGGCCTCCCTCTATGCTACCCCACAGCCCTCACCTCACGATCTGGTGTACAGCATTGGTCCCACGCCCCTTCAGAGAGTGCACACCTGATGGGACCCCTCCCACACCTGGGTGACACCCACAGTTACCCTACCATCATTAGTCACAACTCCAATCCCTGTATCTCCCATAGTGTGTGTAATCTATCACATTGTATTGTGCCCAGCTACTGTATGTTTTTATGGTAATATACATGTAAGATTGGTTATCCTGTGCTTTTGAGCCCTGTTCCTCTGGTTGCATGCTCTGGACCTGGTCTTGGAATGAACCCAAATCAGGCACTCATACTCAGGGAGCAAGAAGTTGAGCCCCGAGTACGTATAATAACAATATTCTTGTCTGTATTATGTATTATTAATACATCCATTCTATTCTGAGGTGCTGACTTTTATCACTGGAATGAACGTATCTCAAAATATATTACATGGGACACTATTCACCTATTTATGAGGAGTAGACTGTAGCACAGGTCGAGCAGGCAGTACTCCCAAGATGGATGGAAATCTGATGACAGGGAGAGCTGGAGCTCCTGTTTCATCAGCCCTCGGGACTAGTTCCTGACCATCCCCCTTTGCTGAACTTTTTCAGTGTTTCAGTAACACAGAGAATAGGCCAGTAAGCTCTCTATTACAAGTTTTTCTAACTGTCAGCACCAGTCTACATGCACAGTACACTACACTTCCTTTTCAAAATTTAAAAGAAAATGGCACACAATAACCAGAGTCTGTGGGGGGGGAACCATAAATGCCTCCATCCGCCCCTCTCCCGGTGATGACTCAGCGAGATGCCTGGAACCACTGTCTGACTCACTTCTTCATTTTTACAACTTTTGCAGCCTTTCCTCTAACTTCCTCTCTGTCGAACACCACATCACCTCCTCTAAACCTCACCTTCTCTTCCTGACAGAGACTCATCTGTCTGAGGGCAACTGACAACAAACCTTTTTCTGTTTCCTCCTACTTTCTCATTTCAAAGCCAACGGTGGCCGTTGTGTATATGTACACAACGACTTATCTTGCTCTCTTGTTCCTGAACTTGATTCTTCTGAATTCTCTACTCTCTGGCTTCGGCTTTCTTGTCATTCTCTGACTAAATATATCTGCGCTGTTTACTTATCTCCTAATTCTACTGGCTATGAAAAACTCTTCGGCTATCTTACTTCTATGATGGAACACATTCTGTCCACTTCTCCTTTATCTGAAATATCCATTCTAGGAGATTTCAATGTTCACCACCACCTTTGGCTCTCCTCTCCGTTCACTGATCCACATGGTGAACAGGCCTACAACTTTTCTACCCTTAATGACCTAAAGCAGCTTGTACAGCACCATACCCATATCCCTGACCGCCTTGGAGAGAGCTCCAACATACTTGACTTCTTTCTTTCAACTAATCATTCTGTTATGCTGTTAATCTTTCCTCTCCGTTGGGTTCCTCTGATCAAAATCTTATTACCTTGACCTGTCTTATCGCTCCGGTACAGCCTGTGGACCCCCCAAAGAAACGTCGACAGTTGCACTTTGGAGCTGCGGATTGGGAGGCTCTTAGGCAGTACTTCTCTGATTTTCCCTGGAATGATTATTGCTTCCATGGCCAGGAACCTTCTGAGTGAGTTTTGCGCATCACAGAGGTTATTCTCTCGGGCATGGAAGCATACATTCCCTTCTTATATCCTTTGACTAATTCAAGAAAGCCTTGGTTTAATCATGCTTGTTCTAATGCTGTCCGCAACAAGAAGAGGGTCTGTAAAAGGTACCAGAGCCAACCCTCTGCTGAATCACATCTTGTTTATGTTTCTGCCCAGAATCATGCTAAGTCTGTTCTTTGCTCTGGTAAAAATAATTTCATTCGTACTAAATGCTCTTAACTCTCCAACTCGAATTCTTCCCGCTTCTTCTGGCAAAAACCTTTCTAACAACTTTACCTCATCATCCTTCCCTCCTCTTCTCTACTCTAATGGCTCTGTAGGTACTGTATTTCTTCATGATTAAGCAGATTTCTTCACTCAGATTTTCTCCTCCAATTCCACCTTAGATGATTCCGGTGCTGTTCCTCCTTCACTTCCCCCCTCTGACTTCCTTATGGCTGACATTAAAATTTCTTCAGCTGATGCATTTTCTGCCATCACTGGCCTTAATAATAACAAGGCATATGGGCCTGATGGAGTCCCTCCTGTTGTCCTCAAGAACGTTGTTTCTGTGCTTACACCCTGCCTAGGTAAACTCATTTGTCTTTGTCTTTCACCTTATACCTTTCCTTCTTGCTGGAAGTTTGCTCTTATTCAGCCAGTCCCAAAGAAGGGTGATCATTCCCAACCCTCTAACTGTCGTCCAATTGCTTTAATATCCTGTGTCTCAAAAGTTTTCGAGTCAATTCTTAATAGAAAAATTTTAAAACATCTTTTCTATCACAACTTTCTTTCTGATCGTCAGTATGGGTTCCGTCAGGGACCCTCTACTGGCGATCTTCTCACCTACCTTTCAGATTCCTGGTCATCCTCCTTTCAGGACTTTGGCGAAAGCTTTGCCATTGCACTTGACATCTCAATGGCTATCGATCGAGTCTGGTATAAATCTTTAATTTCCAAACTACCCTCTTACGGTTTCTACCCTTCTGTCTGTGCCTTCATCTATAGCTTCCTTTCTGGTCGTTCTATAGCTGCTGTTGTAGACGGTCATCGTTCTTCCCCTAGATCTATTAATAGTGGTGTTCCTCAGGGCTTTATCCTATCACCAACTCTCTTCCTTTTATTCATCAATGACCTTCTAAGCTGTATATCTAACCCTATCTACTCGTATGCCGATGATTCCATCCTTCACCTTTCCATTCGGATCTCGCAACGTCCATCTCAGCAGTTACTTCAACAAACAAGGGATGAGGCTATGGCACACCTAATGTCTGACTTGGCTCGTATCTCCGACTGGGGTAAAAATCTGGTTGTTTTTAATCATCAAAAACTCAGTTTTTACACCTGTCTACCCGAGACAGTCTTCCACAGGAGTACCGACTAATTTTTGATAATATCCAGCTCAATCCTGCATCATCCCTGAACATGCTTGGGGTTTCATTCACTAGGAACTTATCTTGGAAAGATCATATTGCATCTCTTGTAAAATCTGCTTCCAAGAGATTGGGTGTGCTAAGCGGACTCCTTACCTTCTTTACCCCTGCACAGTTATTGACTTTATACACGGGTTGTTTTTACCCCAGTGTAGAGTACAACTCTCATGTGTGGGGAGGCTCCCCACATACAGCCCTTCTCAATAGGGTGGAGTCAAAGGCTTTTTGTCTCATTAACTCTCCTCCTCTTCCTGGCTCCCGTCAACCTGTCTCTTCGCCATACTGTTGCATCTTTATCCCTTTTCTATCACTACTTCAATGGTCACTGCTCCTCTGAACTGTCTGCTTGCATTCCTTCACCACTACGACGGGTGCGTAGCACCCGTCTAGCAACAAACTCTCATCCCTTTTCTGTCCAACTCTCTAATGCAAGAGTTAACCGTTACTCTCAGTCCTTCCTTTATGCAACAGGTCACCTCTGGAACTGTCTCCACTTCGTCTGTATTTCCTACTTCTTATGATCTCCAATCTTTCAAACGCAGTGTGTCCAGGCATCTCAAAATGAACGGATCTTGAAGTTGGCTCTCTTTTGTAATTTTTTTTTTTTTCTTGGAAGGAACAGTTTGCAGGCTGCTGGCCTTTGGTTCCTTCTTTCTTGCATTAAAAAATCCAAATGTTATCAATGGTGAAGGATGCTCATGCACCTCAATTAATGAAAATGTCAAGTATCAGATATGCTTCCCACGCTAATAAAAAACGATGGTACCATGTAACAAATAGGGCTGATTATGTGTGTGTGAATGAAAGGATGAGAAGGTGTGTACTGGATGCAGGAGTATGTAGAGGTTGGGGGAGAAGACTTTCTGACCACCACCAAGTGGTGGTCAGAATCAAGTTACAAATGAAATGGAGAAATAGAAGAAGGGAAGGACACGAAGAAGTAGCTCATATAAGGAGAGTGGAAAAGTTACAAGAGGATGGAAAAATGGCAGAATATAAGATAGAAGTGGAGAAGCGACTGGGTAACTATGGATTGGGGCAGACGGGGGACGTGGAAGGTGTGTGCAAGATATTCACAGAAGAAATCTGTGCACCATGTGAGGTGGTATGTGGGGTGAAGAGAAGACGAGAGGGGATGCAAAGAACAGCATGGTAGAATGAAGAGATGAGAAAGGCTGTGGCACAAAAGAAAGCATAAAGTGACTGGATGAGAAACAGGGGCGTGGAAGAAGTTGAGAGACGGAAGAGAGAGTTGTAGGTGGAGAGGAAGAGAGAGGTGAAAATATAAGTAAGAGAGTAAGAAGAGAGCGGATGAGGAATTTGGAAGAAATTTGAGTGTAAAGTGGAGGGAATGTAAAAAAAAATGATCTGGAGAGAGGTAAAGAGATTAGACAGGGTGTCAAAGAAGTTAGTTTGGGAGTGAAAGATAAAAATGGTAGATTGAAAGTTGAGACGGGAGAAAAAATGAGCGGATGGAGAAAGCACTGTAAGGAATTGTTGAACATAGAGAATGAAAGTAATGCAAGTGTAAGTGGCTGGGGAATGGCTGGGAGACAGAGGGATGTGAGAAGAGAGGAAGAAATCAGTAGGATGTTAAGTTGTGGAAGCAATGAAGAAAGTTAAAATGGGGAAAGCCCCAGGAATTGATGAGTGTGTGGTGAAATGCTGAAGCACGGGGTAGAGATAGTGGTAGAATGGATGTGGAAGATGTGCAGACCCGCCTGGGAGGAAGGCAGAGTCCCGGGGGATTGAAAGTCAGGTATACTTATTCCCCTGTATATACAAAGGAAAAGGAGAAAAAGAAGTATGCGGTAATCAAAGTGGCATATTTCTGTTTGGTGTATTAGGAAAAATATATGGCAGGATACGGTACTTACTGACAGAGTTAGGGGAATAACAGTGGAATTAGGTGGAGAAGAACAGGAAGGTTATAGGAAAGGAAAAGGTTGTGTAGATCGGATATTCATTCTTAGATCTTTAGTGGAAAAGTTTCTAGAGAAGGGAAAAAAGTTCTATGCAGCCTTCATGGATTTGGAAAAGGCAAATGACAGGGTGGATAGACAAGGATTGTGGAAAGTATTAAGAATATATGGAGTAGATGAGAAGCTGTTGAATGCCGTGAAGAGTATGTATGAGGGTGCTATGGCTGCAGTGCTTGTGGATAGTGAACTGAGTGAATTTCTTTATTTGAAGGTTGGATTGAAACAGGGATGTTCAATCTGTATATGGATGGGGTTATAAAAGATATACAAGGTAGAGCAATGGATGTTGGAGCGGCCCTAGTGAAAGAGGGCAGTCTTTGGAAACTCCCTGTTCTATTGTTTGCAGATGTTACTGTGTTGGTAAGTGAAGACGACGGGGAGCTGCAAGGCTTGTTGGATGAGTTTGGAAGAGTGTGTAAGAAACGGAATCTAAAGGTGAATGTAGGGAAAAATAAAGTTATGGTCTTCCAGAGACGTGAAGTCAGTGAATGTTCAGTGAGGGTTGGATGAGGAGGAAATGGAAAATATAAGTGCTTTTAAGTACTTGGGTAGTGTGATGAGTAATGATGGAATTTTAGAGGAAGAAGTACTTGACAGGGTACAACAAGGAAGAAAGGTTGCTGGTTCTTTGAGAGCAGTGATAAGAAACAGGGAAGTGAGCATGGAAGTGAAAAAGTTACTACATGAGAGTATATACTGTGATACCAACTCTAACTTATGGAAGTGAAGCTTGGACCTTGTTGGAGGGACGGAAGTCAAGAGTGGGAGCAGTGGAAATGAATTATTTGAGAGGATCATGTGGAGTCACATGGAGAGACAGACTGGCAAATGAGGAAGTGAAGGAGCGTTGTGGCGTGTATGTAGATGTGATAGGAAGCGTTAGGAGAAACTCACTGAGGTGGTTTGGTCACGTGGAGAGGATGGAGAGTGAGAAACTGACGAGGAGAGTGTATGTGAGTGAGGTGCAGGGGAGGCCAATGATGAGGTGGAGGGATGGAATGGAGAAGTATATGAGGGAGGGGTGGCTGCAAGCTGGGAGCAGGTCAATGAAATAGCGAGGGACAGGGCGACATGGAGGCTATATGTTTGTGGCCATCCCTTACGAGATTAAAGCGTCTGGCAATAGATAGATAGATAGACAGCTACATAGATAGACAGAGAGATGGACATAGACAGATACTGTAGATTCGTAGGTAGAGAGACAGATGTAGCAGATCAGATATTGCTGAATAAACCAAATAATGCAAATCCTATTAGTAAGTGAATCCGTTCTGTGAAGACAGATGTTGCTGTTGTTGTTGTGTAACCCTGGTCTGTTTAGCAAAGCAGCCCCATCATTGGCAGCCAAGCAATCGCCCCTGCAGGGCAGTCACATGCAGTGAACCGATATTCCCTTGCGGCACACAGCACCTCGCCACAGCAAGGCGTGGAGAGGAGTGTGGATGTTCCTCCTTAATGCATATGTTAATGTCATTCGATACTACACCTATAGTCGCAGTGCACGACGCTGAGGTTGTCATTTTCGTACCCTGGCAAGTTACCATTCAAAAGTGCTTCCGATTTCGTATCATATTATGTGCGAATAATATTATGCATGAATATATTTTACACGAATATTATTATAAACGAACATTTTTACACGAATCACATGCGTCTCATACACGAAATCGGACGCAATGTTGAGGGGTAAGTTGCCAGGGCACGATAATGACAACCTCAGTGTAACGCACCGCGACTATAGTCAGATAATGTCAGCAAATCATGATCCTCTCTCCTCCTTTTGTATCATCAAAGTTGCTCACTACTACAGGTTGAAAATCTGTCATATTGCTATGCAGTACCGCGAAACTTTTCTATGAAACTTTTCCCTCAGGAAAAAAACAACTTTGTAATGTATGGAAGTAGACTGCCATTTCAAGAACTGACAAATGACTCTCTCTCTCTCTCTCTCTCTCTCTCTCTCTCTCTCTCTATATATATATATATATATATATATATATATATATATATATATATATAAAGTGCTAAGAAAATCAGCAGAGGCCGTAGGAAAACCTAATACACCCAAAGACAAGAAGTATTCAGAAAAGACACTCGAGCTTATGAAAAAACGAAAGGAAATGAAAGTAAAGATAAAGAAAGACGAAATAGAACGAGCAGAATTGAATAAGCTTATCAACAAAAGACAAAGAGAAGAAAAAAGAAAGAGAAACATGGATCAGATCAAAGAAACCATCAAAAATGGAAAAAGTCTGAAACAGGTCCGAAGTAAAATGGCACTAGGAAAGCAACAAATGACATCACTGAAAGAAAAAAACGGTGAAATCATTAAATGCAGAGAAAAGATGGTGAAGAGAATTGAAGAAATTTACAAAGAACTGTATGCATCAAAGACAGTAGTACCAAGAGCTAACTTTTCAGTTGACACAAGTGAAATACCTGCGGTAACACCAGACGAAGTAAATATTTGTCTTAAAAATATGAAGAGAGGGAAGGCTCCAGGAGAAGATGGAATAGTAACAGATTAACTGTTGGATGCCGGAGTAGAAGTACAAAATAGGCTTGCTTACTTATTTGCCCACTGTATAAAACAGAAGAAAATTCCCAAAACATGGTGCAATGCGATAGTTATTTTACTCTACAAAAAAGGTGACTCAAAAGATCTTAGTAACTATCGACCCATTAGTTTATCAGTCATTTACAAACTCTTCACTAAAGTCCTTACGAACAGAATAACAACAATTTTGGGGAAAAACCAACCTTGTGAACAGGCAGGATTCCAAAGCGGGTATTCGACCATTGATCATCTACATACAATGAATCAGCTAATTGAGAAAACTATAGAATAAAATAAACCTCTGTGCTTAGGTTTTGTTGACTTTCGACTCAGTGGAACACATAGCAATTATAAATTCATTGCGAGAAAAAGGAGTGAATGAGAACATTATAAAACTGTTCGAAAACATATATTAAGAGGGAAGTGCTACAGTAAAATTACATAAGGACTCAGAAAAAATTAAGATATAGAATGGCGTGCGTCAGGGAGATACAATTTCATCAAAATTATTTACAGCATGCGTAGAAAGTATTTTCAGAAACCTAGACTGGGAAAACAAAGGCTTGAAGATTGATGGAGAAAAGCTAAACCATTTAAGATTTGCAGATGACATTGTCCTAATCTCAAAAACAGCGGAAGCATTGCAAGAAATGTTAAATGACCTGAACAGAGAAAGTCTGAAAGTAGGACTGAAGATGAACCGAAGTAAAACTAATGTTTAATCCACGAACACCAAAGAGCGTCATCAGAATAAGTGATGAAATTCTTGAAGAAGTTGAGGAGTACAATTACTTGGGACAAATACTAAAATTAACGAAAGATCATGATAGCGAAATAAAAAGATGCATAACAATTGGATGGAAAGCTTTCGGTAAACATAGAGACATTATGAAAAATAGCTTGCCAGTTTGTATGAAACGAAAAGTATTTAACGAATGTATAATTCCAGCTATGACGTATGGTTGTGAGACCTGGAAACTAACAAAATCAATGGAAAATACAGTAAATTAATCCGTTCTCAGAGAGCAATGGAATGGTCAATTTTGGGAATATCTTTGAGAGACAGGAAATGATCAACTTGGGTGAGAAAGCAGACTAAAGTCAAAGATGTTATAGAAGTTATAAAAGAGCAGAAAAGGAGGTGGGCAGGACATATAGCAAGAATAAAGGATAACCGATGGAGCAAGAGGCTGACTGACTGGACACCAAGAGAATGTAAGCGTAGCAGAAAAAGGCCAAACAGGAGTTGGAGAGATGAGATAGAGAAATTTGCAGGGAAAACGTGGCAAAGATTGGCTCAGTCAAGGAATTCGTGGAAAAGGTTGGGGGAGGCCTTTGTTCAGCAGTGGACTAGTTATGGCTAATGGTGATAATGATGATATATATATATATATATATATATATATATATATCCAGGGGCAGGATCCCACTGCTACCTGGCACGTCCCCGGGTGGTGGATAAGGGAAGGCCTTGTAGATATACAAGGTACCATCTTAGACGGTGCGGACCATGGGACCCCCTATAGATATATAGGGCTTCACCGAATATAACGAATAAGGTGGTAGAAAAAATTATATCTCACCAGAAACTACGTGGCAGGGAGGTGAGATTATTTACCACAATCCTCCCAACCAAACATGAGTTATATTGCAATGTATTTGATGGGCGTTCCTGTTGGATCATCGTCTAGTAAAGGTCCAACCGCACTGCCTCCTGTGCTTATGGGCAGTGTGCCACCGAAAGTGAGTAAGCACTGTGTTAACAAGATAGAGACTGGGATATTAAACACTCTTAAATTCATGAAGATCTATGCATACAATGTAAGAAGCCTCGCTGAAGATTACAAACTTGATAACTTAATAGCTGAACTGGAAAACATTAGTTGGGATATTGTAGGTTTGAGTGAGACCCACAGAAAAGAAGAAAAAGTAATTCAGCTAAATGACTTTGGCCACCAATTTTACCACAGAGGAAGGGAAAATGAAAGAGTTAGTGGTGTAGGATTTCTAATTAACAGAAATCTTGCAGACAACATTGTTAAATTCAGCAGTGCCTCTGACAGAGCAGCAGTGGTTGTAATTAGACTGCAAAAAATTTACCCTGAAAGTGATACAAGTATATGCATCATTTTCTCAGAGCTCAGATGAAGAAATTGAAACATTCTATGATGACATCTCCCAGATTATGGAAGAAGAAAAGACCACCTATACTATACTCATGGGAGACTTCAATGCAAAAGTTGGAAAATCAAAAAATGGAGAAGCATGTATGGGAAAATTTGGAGTGGGAGAAAGGAACGAAAGAGGAGAAATGTTGGTAAACTTTGCAGAAATGTTTAACATGAGAATAATGAACACATTCTTTCACAAAAGAACAGGAAGAAAGTGGACCTGGAGAAGCCCAAATGGAGAAACAAAGTATGAAATCGACTTCATTATAGCAAATAAGAATAACAGTCACAAATGTCACAGTTGTCAACAAAGTAAATATTGGAAGTGATCATAGAACGGTGGGTTGCACAGCATGATTCAATTTCAAAAGTGAAAGAAAGAAGATGATTAAAGAGAAAAAGATATGCCCAATAAAAGTCAGCAAAAACAAAGCAGCTTTTCAGTTGGAAATAAGGAACAGATTTCAGTCTCTTAGTAATGCTGAATGTTACACTGATGAACTGAATGACAAACTAACAAAAGTGCTAAATGAATCAGCGGAGGTAGTAGGAAAACCTAATACACCCAAAGCCGGGAAGTATTCAGAGAAGACACTTGAGCTTTTGAAAAAAAGAAAGGTAATGAAAGTAAAAACAAAGAAAGATGAAATAGAACGAGCAGAATTAAATAAGCTTATCAACAAAAGACAAAGAGAAGAAAAAAGAAGGAGAAACATGGATCAAATCAAAGAAACCATCAAAAAAGAAAAAAGTCTGAAACAGGTCCGAAATAAAATGACACTTGGAAAGCAACAAATTACATCACTAAAAGACATAAACGGTGAAGCCATTAAATGCAGAGATATGATGCTGAAGAGAGTTGAAGAATTTTACAAAGAACTGTATGCATCAAAGACAGTAGTACCAATAGTTACCTTTTCTGTTGACACAAGTGAAATACAAGGTAACACCAGACGAAGTAAATATTTCTCTTAAAAATATAAAAAGAGGGAAGGCTCCGGGAGAAGTTGGAATAGTAGCAGATTAACTGTTGGATGCAGGAGTACAAGTACAAAATAGGCTTGCTCACTTATTTACCCAATATATAAAACTAGAAAATTCCCAAAACATGGTGTAATGCAATTGTTATTCTACTTTATAAAAAAAAGGCGACTCAAAAGACCTTAGTAACTATAGACCCATTAGCTTGCTATCAGTCATTTACAAACTTTTCACTAAAGTCCTTACAAACAGAATAGCTACACATTTGGAGGAAAACCAACCTCGTGAACAGGCAGGATTCCGAAGCGGGTATTCGACTGCTGATCATCTGCACACAATGAATCAGCTAATTGAGAAAACTACAGAATATAATAAACCTCTGTGCTTAGGTTTTATTGATTACGAAAAGGCTTTCGACTCAGTGGAGCACATAGCAATTATAAATTCATTGCGAGAACAAGGAGTGAATGAGAACATTGTAAAACTGCTCGAAAACATATATAAAGAGGGAACTGCTACGGTTAAATTACATAAGGACCCAGAGAAAATTAAGATTGAGAAGGGCCTGCGTCAGGGAGATACAATTTCACAAAAGTTATTGAAAATATCTTCAAAAAGCTAGACTGGGAAAACAAAGGAGTAAACATAGATGGAGAAGAGCTAAACCATTTAAGATTTGCAGATGACATTGTCCTAATCTCAGAAAAAGCAAAGACATTGCAAGAAATGTTAAATGACCTGAACAGAGAAAGTCTCAAAGTAGGGCTAAAGATGAACCGGAGTAAAACTAATGTTTAATCCTCAAACACCAAAGAGCGTCATAAGAATAAGTGGAGAAATTCTTGAAGAAGTTGAGGAGTACAATTACCTGGGACAAATACTAAAATTAACGAAAGATAATGATAGTGAAATAAAAAGACGCATTACAATTGGATGGAAACCTTTCTGTAAACATAGAGACATTATGAAAAATAGCTTGCCAGTTTGTATGAAACGAAAAGTATTTAACGAATGCATAATTCCAGCTATGACGTATGGTTGTGAGACTTGGAAACTGACAAAATCAATGGAAAATAAATTAATTCGTTCTCAGAGAGCAATGGAAAGGTCAATGTTGGGAATATCTTTAAAAGACAGGAAAACATCAACTTGGGTGAGACAGCAGACTAAAGTCAAAAATATTGTAGAAGTTATAAAAGAACAGAAATGGAGGTGGGCAGACCATGTAGCAAGAACACGGGATAATCGATGGAGCAAGAGGTTGACTGACTGGACACCAAGAGATGGTAAGCGTAGCAGAAAAAGGCCAGACAGGAGGTGGAGAGATGAGATAGAAAAATTTGCAGGGAAAACGTGGCAAAGATTGGCTCAGTCAAAGAATTCGTGGAGAAGGTTGGGGGAGGCCTTTGTTCAGAAGTGGACATGTTATCGCTGATGATGATGATGATATATATATATATATATATATATATATATATATATATATATATATATATATATATATATATATATATATATATATATATATATATATATATATATATATATATATATATATATATATATATATATATATATTGTTACGGAACAGAGATAGATAATAAACACTTCAAGTGAGAACACCAAAATGACTACTGTCCCGCAAAGTTCCAGGTTCAAAACAAAAGAGTTAGGTAAAATTACAAGTTAAAGTTTAATGCTCAAACTAACAACTAAACATTCAGGACTCATAAGGATAATGTAATGGCAGAAAACAGGTTAAATATATGGTTAACTGCAATAGCCTCTATTAACACGAAATTAGCAAGTGTAAATTTATCTAGGTCAGCCCTGATAAAATGAGAAAACCGGATAATGCTCAGTTAAAGCAAGATATATTATTAAAGATACAAAATATTATTACTACTGGCTGACAGTAAAACCTTACACCAATCACAAAAACCTCACCAGGCCTACGAATTAACACCTTATGCTATACAGTACAAGAAAAAATGTAATAACACTTATACTCAAATTACACAGCAGCTAGATGGTTGGAGACTTCCTGAGCACTCACAAAAATAATAACAACTGTACAGGGGAGGACAGAGATGTGAACAAAAGATCTAAGTGGCAATTAATGCAGAGACTGAGCTCATTATATAGGGGCCGGCAGAGCTTGATACAACTTGTAAGAAGGACGCGCAAATGAAGCCATAGGGGACAAAGAGTTGACACTCCTGCTCTGAACAACAGAAAGAACGACTTACTCTACTATAAGGGGGAGAAGGGGGGAGTGAGGTAGAACACGCACTATGGAAGCCACGAGGCGAATCGTGACCAAACATGCAGCATACTGTACGTTAGAATACAAAGGATGATGAAATCATAGGCTATGTAACACCTCCCCACAAAGAAAAAAGAAATTTACAAAGGAAATTTCTTATTACTCTAAAACAATCTGTCTAAAGTCTAGATAAGCAATCTGCAATAACATTTTCTTTCCCCTTGACATGTTGTATGTCAAATGAATACTCCTGAAGAAGTAGATTCCATCTTGTCAATCTCTGATTTTTATCTTTAAACTTACTAAGGAATTTCAGTGGGTTATGATCAGTATAAATGACTATGGGGTCAAAATCAGAACACAAATAAAATGAAAAATGCTGTAAACCCAAAATCAAGGCCAAAAGCTCTTTCTCAATAGCTGAGTAGTTCTTTTGAGGTGGAGTGAACTTCTTACTGTAATAAGATACAGGGTGTTCAATACCCTGATCATCCTCTTGCAGCAAAACAGCCCCAGCTCCTGTATCACTTGCGTCAACAGCCATCTTAAAAGGCTTAGCAAAATTTGGAGTAGCGAGCACTGGCTGACTTAACAGAATAGCTTTAAGTTTACTGAAAGAGGATTCACAGTTATCGGTCCAGACAAATTTAACTCCCTTTTTCAGTAGGTCTGTAAGTGGTGATACAAGAATTGAAAAGTTAAGAACTAATCTCCTGTAATAACCTACCATTCCCAAAAATCTTTGTAGCTCTTTCCTACTTTTAGGTCTGGGAAGATCACTTATAACCTGAACCTTAGCTGCTGGTGGTGCAACATGTCCATCACCAATTACGTACCCAAGGTACTGAACTTTAACTTGACCAAACTCACACTTTGATAAATTAGCTACAAGATTAGCCTGAACCAAACGCTCAAGAAATTTACTGACATGGCATAGGTGATCTTTCCAGTTGTCACTGAAGATTAATACATCATCAATATAAACAACACACCCTGCCAAACCCTCTGTTACAACATTCATGAGCTTCTGAAATGTGGCTGGTGCATTCTTCATACCATATGGCATTACAGAACATGCAAAAGTCTTTCCTAGTGTTACAAAACATGAGATCTCCCTAGCACGTTCAGTCATAGGTACTTGCCAGTATCCCTTTAACAAATCAAACTTACTTATGTACCTAGCCTTTCCGATCTTGTCTATGCAATCTTCCACGCGAGGGAGAGGGTAAGTGTCTGTTTTGGTTATCTGATTAACACGTCAGTAGTCGATGCAAAGCCGCTGTGACCCACGTGGCTTAGGGACTAGAGTGACAGGAGAACTCCACTCGCTCTGACAGGGCTCAATCATCTTGTGGTCCAACAGGTAGCCAAGCTCCTTCTGGATGAGAGGAACTTTCACTGGGTTCACACGGTAAGGAGGCAGTTTAATTGGCTTTGCGTCTCCAACATCGACATCATGCATCAACACAGTGGTTCTTCCTGGAGTGGCACGGAACACTTGCGGGTACTCCTGCAGTAATGCCGAAAACTCCTGCCTTTCCTCGGGAGCTAGATGAGAAAGCTTAGTCTGGAGATCATTCATGATATCAGGATTCTTCCCCAAACTATCACTCAGGCTCATGCTGCATGGGAGAACTTCACTTGCAGACTCGGGTGGAACAGCTACAGTGCAGACTGGGTTATTTTCGTCCCGCCTGTGATATAACTTTAGGATGTTGATGTGACAAAGTTGCTTGTTCTTTCTACAATCTGGTGTGGCGATGACATAGTTGACATCACTGAGTCTCTTCTCCACGAAATAAGGACCACCAAACTTGGCTTGAAGAGGCCGCCCATGCACCGGTAGCAGAATCAAAACCTGATCTCCTGGCTGAAAGTGGCGTAACCTGGACTTCTTATCATACCAAGTCTTCATCCTCTCCTGAGCAGCTCCTAAATTCTCTCTCGCCAGACACAAAGCAGTGGACAGCCGTTCTTTGAACTCCATCACATACTCCAGCAGGTTGACGTCACCTTCCTCCGACAGCCAGCACTCCTTGAGTAGCTTAAGGGGTCCTCTTACATCATGGCCAAACAGTAGTTCAAAGGGTGAGAAGCCCAGTGATTCATTTGGAGATTCTCTTGCGGCAAACACAACGAATGGAAGACCTTTATCCCAGTCTTTCTGATGTTCCAAACAGTATTTCTTGAGCATCGATTTGAGTGTTTGATGATATCTCTCCAATGCTCCTTGGGTCTGGGGATGGTAAGCTGAAGACGTGATCTGGGTGATGCCCAACTCTTTCAGAGACTGCTTGAAAACATTTGACATGAAATTACTTCCCCGGTCTGACTGTACCTCCTTGGGCAGACCAAACTTGGTGAAGAACCCTAGCATTTCCTTAACCACGTTCTTTGCTGAGATATTTCTAAGTGGAATGGTTTCAGGATAACGAGTAGCCATATCAATCAGGGTCAATAGATAAGAAAATCCTGAAGAAGTCTTAGGAAGAGGGCCCACAATATCCACCAACACACGGGTGAATGGCGCCTCAAAAGGAGGAATGGGAACTAGAGGTGCAACCTTCTCGGTCTAATGACACTTCCCCACAACTTGACAGGTGTGACAAGACTTACAATACCAGGAAACATCTCTGACGATACCTGGCCAGTAGAAGTGTTTCAAAATGCGTGCCACAGTCTTCCTCACTCCAAGGTGTCCTGCCAAACTGGAATCATGAGCTACTCTAATGATATCCTGCCTACAAACACGAGGGATGACAACTTGATGTACAACCTCCCATTCACAGTCGGCTGATGCTTTTGGGGGGTCTCCACTTCCTGATAAGTACTCCTGACTTTATATAATAACAAGTAGAAGTACCAGCTGACTCTTCCTCACTGCAAGCAGAGTTAGCTAGACCTTTCAACTCAGGGTCAGCAACCTGCAACTCAACCAACTCTTGACGAGACAAATTATGAACACTACGGGGTACTGCCTCATCTGGTGAGTGGTCCAAATTAGCAAGAAAAGTGTCAGCTAGGATAACATCATCATCATCATCATTATCCTCTAAGTCACCAGTAACTTTAGACGTAGCCCTAGTGACAGCACATGCAGAGAACACGTCAGGGATATCACAATCCTGGGTCGCAGTCACTGGTTCACTAGACAACTGAGGAGCTGGACACACTTGACTTCCACCAATATCATTTCCAAGTAAGAAAGTTACACCTGACATTGGGAGTGTCTCAACCAACCCAACCGTAACGGAACCATTAACAAAACCAGACTCTAAATTCACTCTGCATAAGGGATTGGCAAGCACCTGTATCACGATATATTTTAACTGATTTCCTGTTTTTACTGTCCAGAGGACTAACAAAACCATCAGACAGGAAATTAGCACATGAACTCTTGAGAGTGTCACCCACATTACTGCTCAAAAGAGGAGCTTCATCATGAGAATTTAATTTACCCCTCAAAGCAGGTTCAGTTAACTCGGTTAAAGAATTCTGGGAACTCTCCAGGGTGGACACTAGACCAATTGACTGAATATTTAAAGACTCCTTTTTGTTCACATCACGCTGTCTCCTGAAACATTTCTCCGTAGTATGACCAAGCTTACTACAATAAGTACATTTACTTTTCTGAAATCTAGAGGTGAAGCTGGTATTTACTTCCTGAGAAACATCATCTTTATTCTCTTTCCTGTTACCTGTACTCTGAGTAGAGGCAACGTACTTACTCTCAGCTTTCCTTTATTCTTTAGAATATCTCTTGTGAGAACATATTCATCAGCTAAAACTGCAGCATCAGACAAATTATTTATTCTTTTCTCATCAAGATATAGGCTTACATCTTTATAAATACACCTTTTGAAGTCCTCCAGCAAAATCATCTGCTTAAATTTACCAAAATCAGAATCCACATTCTTAGAATTTAACCACTGCTCTAACAGATCTACTTTGATTTTTGCATACTTTGATTTTTGCATGTCTCCATGGTTGTTCAATCTGTACATGGATGGGGTAATAAAAGAGGTACAAGGTAGGGTAGTGGATGTTGGAGTGGCCCTGGTGAGAGAGGATAGTGTTTGGAAACTCCCTGTACTGTTGTTTGCAGATGATACTGTGTTGTTGAGTGAAGACGAAGGGGAGCTGCAAGGCTTGGTGGATGAGTTTGGGAGAGTGTGTAAGAAACGGAACCTAAAGGTGAATGTAGGGAAGAGTAAAGTGATGGTCTTTGAGAGAGGTGAAGTTAGTGAAAGTACAGCGAGGTTAGATGGTGAGGAATTGGAAAATGTGAGTACGTTTAAGTATTTGGGTAGTGTGATGAGTAAGGATGGAGGTTTGGAGGGTGAAGTGCTTGAAAGGGTACAGCAGGGAAGAAAGGTTGCTGGTTCCTTGAAAGCAGTGATAAGAAACAGGGAAGTGAGCATGGAAGTGAAAAAGTTACTACATGACAGTATTGTGATACCAACTCTAACGTACGGAAGTGAAGCTTGGACATTGTTGGAAGGACACAAGTCAAGAGTGAGAGCAGTGGAAATGAGTTATTTAAGAGGAGCCTGTGGAGTCACGTGGAGAGACAGGCTGACGAATGAGAATATAAAGGAGCGTTGTGGTGTTGATGTGGATGTGATAGGAAGCGTTATGAGGAACACACTGAGGTGGTTTGGCCATGTGGAGAGGATGGAGGGTGAGAGACTGACGAAGAGAGTGTATGTGAGTGAGGTGGAGGGGGGAAGAGGGAGGGGGAGGCCGAGGATGAGATGGAGGGATGGGGTGGAGAGGTATATGAGAGAGGGGGGTGTGAGTTGGGAGCAGGGCAGTGAAATGGCGGGGGACAGGGCGACTTGGAGGCGATTTGTTTGTGGCCACCCCAAACGAGATTGAGGCGTCTGGCAATAGATAGATAGATAGAACATGGAATTGCTTATCTTGCTTATAACTTGTCCTAAATTTTACTCTATAGGCTTCAGGAACAAGCTCATAGGCCTTAAGAATCAAGCTCTTAACTACATCATAATTATCAGATTGATCCTGAGGCAAAGATGCATAAGTTACTTGAGCTTTACCGATGAGAACAGTTTGAAGGAGTACTGGCCAATACTCCTTGGGCCAATTAAAACCTGTAGCTACCCTCTCAAACAACTGAAAATACTTTGTTAAATCAGATTCATTAAAAGGAGGGACAAGTTTAACATTTTTAGCCACATCAAAATCATCAGAGCTAGATGATCCAATTCCACCTTGTTTCATGCGATACTCATGGTCTGCCTGAATCCTAGCAATTTCGATTTGTGCCTGTGCCTCCTGAATACGAGCCTGAGATTCAGCCTCCTTAGCACGAGCCTCCTGCAGGGCTAGCTGTAACTTAGCTATTTCAATCTGCGTTTGCTTATCTGGAGGAGTTACATTAAACAAGCTTTTATTAATCATGTCAACAATTTGATCTTTAGACTGATGAGAGCGAACAGCAATTCCCAATTGTTGAGCAACAAGCTTAAGTTCATTCTTTGTTCTGTTTTCTACATCACTGTTTGCACATTTGATAAAAAATCTGGTTTCATCAAGAGTAGTAATAGTAGACATCATGAATAAATCACAGTCACAAAATATCAAGGAATATCCTTATGATAATATCCTGAATATCCTGATAGAGGTCGCCAAATTTATGTTAGGGAACAGAGATAGATAATGAACACTTCAAGTGAGAACACCAAAATCACTACAGTCCCGCAAAGTTCCAGGTTCAAAACAAAAGAGTTAGGTAAAATTACAAGTTAAAGTTTAATGCTCAAACTAACAACTAAACATTCAGGACTCATAAGGATAATGTAATGGCAAAAAACAGGTTAAATATATGGTTAACTGCAATAGCCTCTATTAACACGAAATTAGCAAGTGTAAATTTATCTAAGTCAGCCCTGATAAAATGAGAAAACCGGATAATGCTCAGTTAAAGCAAGATATATTATTACAGATACAAAATATTATTACTACTGACAGTAAAACCTTACACCAATCACAAAAACCTCATCAGGTCTACGAATTAACACCTTATGCTATATAGTACAAGAAAAAATGTAATAACACTTATACTCAAATTACACAGCAGCTAGATGGTTGGAGACTTCCTGAGCACTCATAAAAATAATAACTGTACAGGGGAGGACAGAGATGTGAACAAAATAAGGAGTAGATCTAAGTGGCAATTAATGCAGAGACTGAGCTCATTATATAGGGGCCGGCAGAGCTTGATACAACTTGTAAGAAGGACGCGCAAATGAAGCCATAGGGGACAAAGAGTTGACACTCCTGCTCTGAACAACAGAAAGAACGACTTACTCTACTATAAGGGGGAGAAGGGGGGAGTGATTAAACATGCAGCATACTGTACGTTAGAATTATACAAAGGATGATGAAATCATAAGCTAAGTAATAATATATATATATATATATATATATATATATATATATATATATATATATATATATATATATATATATATATATATATATATATATATATCCATTCATTCGATGTAGTGCTGCTGTCGGGTGTCTGCCCTTTCCTCTCCTCCATCCTTCTTTCCTTCCATCCTCTTCTGAATTTCTTTCCTTCATTCTTTCCTCTCCCTTCTGCGCGTGGGTGACTCTACACTGAGTGACAAGCCAAACGGTTTCCTGTATACCAGGAAACCATTTACTACGCTGGGTGGTCACCATATAACCAAAGTTTGGCGCCTGGTGGTTTAGTGGGTAATTATTGCGCTCCAATCAGATTGAGCCGGTGAAATTTTATATCCAAGGAGTGGTTGGGAGTGATTGCTCATGTAATGCCACTCAGGGATAAGTGAGGCTGGTCACTTTCATCTTAAATGTCGGGACCAATGCTTATCCCCGGGCTCCTACGCTCCTCATGGGGCAATGTAGAGTTGAAAAAAAAAAAAGTATATATATATATATATATATATATATATATATATATATATATATATAAACACACACACACACACACACACACACACATATATATATATATATATATATATATATATATACAGGGGCAGGATCCCACTGCTACCTGGCACGTCCCCAGGTGGATAGGGGAAGGCCTTGTAGTGTCCTGTCTTAGACGGCGCGGACCATGGGACCCCCTGTAGATATATAGGGCTCCACCGAATATAACGTTCATTTGTGTAAAGATTTCCTTCATCTATAGTGCAGGCTGGGCCATACATTAGCCCGATCAGTGGGGTATGGGCTGATTAAAAATAGTAAGGGGGGAAGACAGGGCCTGGGGATTGCCCAGCACACACATCCTGTCTCCTGGCTGGCTTTGTGGTGTATCTGGAACATAAAGAATAGTTTGACAAAAAAAATTACATATTACAAGAAACTATGTGGAAATGGGGTGAGATTGTTTGCTACAATCCTCCCAACCAAACATGATTTGACGGGTATTCCCTTTGGATCATCGTGGATTAAAGGTCCAACCGCACTGCCTCCTGTGCTTACGGGCAGTGTGCCACGGAAACTGAGTAGGCACTGTGTTGACAAGTTAGAGACTGGGATATTGAACAATCTGAAATCGATGAAGATCTATGAATATAATGTAAGAAGCCTCGAACAAGATTACATATTTGCTAACTTAAATTTCTGAACCAGAAAACATTAGTTGGGATATTGTAGTTTTGAGGGAGACCCACAGAAAAGAAGAAAAAGTAATTCAGCTCGAAGACAGCAACCACCTACTGTATTTTACTACAGAGGAAGGCAAAATGAAAGAGTTGGTGCTGTAGGATTTCTAATTAACAGGAATCTTGCAGACAACTTTGTTATATTCAGCAGTGTATCTGACAGAGCAGCACTGGTGGTAATTAGACAGTGCAAAAAATATTCCTTGAAAGTAATACATGTATATGCAACAACTTCTCAGGGTTCAGATGAAGGAATTGAAACATCCTATGATAACATCTCGTAGATTATGGAGGAAGAAAAGACCACATGTATTATACTCATGGGAGACTTCAATACAAAAGTTGGAAAATAAAAAAACGGAGAAGCATGTATGATAAAATTTGGAGTGGGAGAAGGGAACGAAAGAGAAGTGCTGGTAAACTTTACTGAAATGTTTAACATGAGAATAATGAACACATTCTTTCACAAAAGAACAGGGAGAAAGTGGGCCTGGAGAAGCCCAAATGGAGAAACAAAGAATGAAATCGACTTCATTAAGCAGATAAGAATAACACGATCACAAATGACAGTAATAAACAAAGTAAATATCAGAAGTGACCATAGAATGTTGGGTTGCACCACCAGATTCAATTTCAAAAGTGAAAGGAGGAAGATGATTAAAGATAAAAAGATATGCCCAATAAAAGTAAAACAAAACAGCCTTTCAGCTGGAAATAAGGAACAGATGTCAGGCTCTAAGTAATGTTGAATGTGACACTGGTCAACTGAATGACAGACTAACAAATGTACTAAGAGAATTAGCGGAGGTAGTAGGAAAGCCTAATAAAACCAAAGCCAAGAAATATTCAGAAAAGACAATCGAGCTTATGAAAAAGGGAAAGGAAATGGAAGTAAAACAAACACAGAAGAAATACAACTAACGGAATTAAGTAAGTTTATCAACAAAAGACAGAGAGAGGAAAAAAGAAAGAGAAACATGAATCAGATCAGAAAACCATCAAAAAAGGAAAAAGTCTGAAACAGGTCCGAAGAAAAGTGGTACAAGGAAGGCAACAAATTATATCACTGAACGAAAGGAAAAAAAAAAAAAAAAACGGTGAACTCATGAAATGCGGAGATAAGATGTTGAAGAGTTGAAGAATTTTACAAAGAACTATATGCATCAAAGACAGTAGTACCAATAGCTGACTTTTCAGTTGACACACGTGAAATACCTGAGGTATCACAAGACGAAGTAAATATTTCTCTTAAAAATATGAAAAGAGGGAAAGCTCTGGGAGAAGATGGAATAGTAGCAGATTTACTGTTGGATGCAGGAGTACAAGTACAAAATAGGCTTGCTCACTTATTTGCTCAATGTATAAAAAAAAGAAGAAAAATCCCAAAACATGGTGTAATGCAATAGTTATTTTACTTTACAAAAAGGGTGACTCAAAAAATCTTAGTAACTATCGACCCATTAGCTTATTATCAGTCATTTACAAACTCTTCATTAAAGTCCTTACGAACAGAATAACTACAAATCTGGAGGAAAACCAACCTCGTGAACAGGCAGGATTCCGAAGCGGGTATTAGACTACTGATCATCTACACACAATGAATCAGCTAATTGAGAAAACGACAGAATATATATATATATATATATATATATATATATATATATATATATATATATATATATATATATATATATATATATATATATATATCCCATTGGATCCCAGAGGTGCTGGACGAGGCATGGCACTGGGTGGGTACTAAGCGTACCGCCCTCCGCCTATCGGCTAGTCGCGAAGCTCATAGGTCCCTACCAGGGGGTTCCCTACTTTGTAAAGACTTGAAAAATCCCAGTTCTGTCCAATATTCCGGACACTGGGCTCCAATGGGATATATATATATATATATATATATATATATATATATATATATATATATATATATATATATATATATATATATATATATACTGTATGTATGTATATTGTGTCGTCCTCGTCCCCACACTGCCACAGGCTGCAACAGCAGTAGTACAATACAGGAAGGACGTTGCCCAGCGAGTTGTTCTTCCTATGGTCAGCCTTTAGGTGAGCAGTACACAAGATCAGCTGAGGTGAAAATATACACTGCCTCCTTAAAGTTCACTGTCTTTAGTTTACAAGTAATTCCACTTAATGCCTTCCACCTTCTCTTCACTGTTCTTACAAGCACTGGAGCTATACACACTTTACTACTGTAACTGGAATTATATTTAATGCCTGACAACACTTCACAGTTAGAACACTTAATGCTTGCTAACACTTCACTTATTACACAAGTGCCGAAAATAATCTTCACTGACAGTAATTACACTTAATGCTTGACATTTCAATGTTTTCTCAAGTTCCAATGATATACAAACTTCAATAACCCGTCACTGTTTTCACAAGTACCAAAAATATACAATATTCGCTGACACTGACACTGCACCAAAACCGACTGCACTTCACTCAACCTGACCTGACACTCGACTAAACTTGTAGTAATCTGTACCCCATCTTGTATAAGCTTGCATTACTCTCGAAACTTTTACTTTCTACGAGAACAATAGTTGCCAACTCAGAGACAACCAAAACAAGCTATAACTGTCCTACATTACATAACACTCTAAATCATTTACCATACGAACTTAAATTACATAATTTAACAAGCAATCACTTAAATAAATCATTATAGAGAAAAAGAACACAAAAATTAATGCATAACTTACGAAATAACTACGTTCACAAACAGCAAGCAAATGGCAACTCTCTCGTGCCGGAACTAGCTACCGTAAATATCAAGGAACGTCGAGAAAGATCTCGGCTACGTAACATGCAAATCTCGCTCCGTAACAATATATATATATATATATATATATATATATATATATATATATATATATATATATATATATATATGCAAGGAAGAAGGAACCAAAGGCCACGAGTCTGCAAACCGTTCTTTCCAAGAAAAAGATAAAAACAATACAACTGAGAGCTAATTTCAAGATCCGTTGATTCCGAGATGCCAGGACACACTGCACTGAGAGACTGGAGATCCTAGGAAGTGGGAAATAGAGACAGAGGGAGACAATTCCACAGTTGGCCTGTTGCATAAATGACGAACTGGGAGTAACTGTTAACTCTTGCATTAGAGAGTTGAACAGAAAAGGGATGAGTTTGTTGCTTTTTTCTTTGTGATAATATAAGATAAAAGATAAAATGTAATAATAGGATAATGATTAATTAGATTAAAATAATAACTAGTTTTATAAAGGTAAATTTATTTCACGCCACAGATGTCGTTGGTGTGCGAGCAGTCCTTCCTGGTGCCACTGTACCAGAGTGTCTACATGCTCGGTAACGGCCTTGGTGCCGCATTTGGAGGTCATCTCTCAGATAAGTATGACAATTATTCATATCGTAATGAAATATTATCTGATGTATTAAATATTTAGAACTACTTTTATACTGCATCCACCTCGGCAGCCAAATTCAGTGCATGTACCGAATTTTGTCACTCATTCACTGAGACATTTTCACTGATTGTTTTCGCAACTTCAGGAGTCCATATTTTATGGTTGGTGTGTTGAGAAGTGGAGAACATTGATGATATGTTTGGTGTGCGTCTGAGGCGTGTCGTAGGTTCGTGGAGTGTGCATTTTGAGTGGGTTTGGGGTGTGTCGAGTTTCGTGTGGTGTGTTTCTGGGATGTGTCTGAGGTTCGTGTGCTGCGTGTGTGGGGTGTTTCTGAGGTTTGCTTGGTGTGTGTCCGGGGTGTGTCTGAGGTTAGTGTTGTGTGCGTTATGAGTGTGTCTCGGATGTGTTTGGGGAGTGTCTGAGGTTTGTGTGGTATTCATTATCAGCGTGTCAGAGGTGTGCATAGGGTGTGTCTGAGGTTCGTGTAGTGCGTTTTATGAGTGTCTCTGAGATGTGTCTGGAGTGTGACTGGGGTGTGTCTGAGTTTCGTGTGGTGTGTATCCGTTGCGTGTCTGAACTTCGTGTGGTGTGCATTATGAGCTACTGGAGGGTTGCCTGAAGTGTGTCTGGGATGTATCTGAGGCTCGTATGATGTGCATTATAAGTGTGGCTGCAGTGTTTCTGAGGTTCGTGAGTTTTTTTTTTTTTTGTCCTACTCTGGGTAAAGGCTTCACAGCCTGCTCCCAAGGCCCAGTACTGGTAGTCCTCCTACATTCCATACACCTCTACATGCCATTATAAATGTGTCTGGGGTGTATCTCAAGATTGTGTCCAGTATCAAAGGACACTTGTTGGGATATGTTGTGGAGTGGATACGGTTAGGGTGGTTAGAGATTTGTGTGCATGGAAGGTGGGTGTGGGTGTGTTGTATTACTTGATAGCTCTTCGCCATTCATTTTCGTCAGTAATAGCACAGAAAGAAGGATAATGCCGGTAGGTCTTCTCTCTGCTCAGGCTTTGCAGTGCTCAGTACTTCTAAAATTTCACATCATGTTTCACAGAAACTGAATCTCGTTCAAACGGTAATTTCTGCTGCATCACTACCTTCCGTCCTGTTCTTGCGTTATGTTTGAATATTTTATTGTTACAGAAATATTTCCTCTTTATCTAATGTAGGCTACTTGACAGGAAAATCGTTCTTTGTCTTCTTCAATTAATTTGGGGGAAAAAAAAAAAAATCCATTATTTTGGAGATGGTTGAATGTCGTGAAAAAATCTTACAAAAGGAGAAAGATTGATTGCAAAACAACTCTAGAGTTGATTCACTTTTATTGACAAATTGGAGATAGAAACACTGATGTGGGACTTAGTGTGTATTGACGTTTCACCTCATGGTTTCCTCAGAATACAATTGCTGAATATACACCACATTTCCTGTATATATAGCAGAAGGCAGTGGGGCTGTGAGGGGGGGGTGAGGTATTGGCTAGGGGCTGTAGGAGGGCCCGGTTGGGTAAGGAAGGTGAGGTCCAGGGGAATGGGAATACAGATCACGGCACAAAGACGGAGAGAAACAAGGGACAGGTGAAGTGGGAAATCCTTAGGGAGAGGGAAGGAATGTTGGGTAAGGAAATAGAGGTCACAAGGGGAAAGGGATTACCGATCCCAGCACAGTTGTGTGTGTGTGTGTGTGTGTGTGTGTGTGTGTGTGTGCGTGTGCGCACAAGTGTTACGTATGTGGGGAAGCAGCTGGGTGATGAGAGGGGATGGGGATGGATGGGAAGGAAGGAGGGGGTGATGTTTTGAGTTTAGAGGGGGGGAGTGTGGGGAAGCTATCCTATTGACAATATATTTGGCCACAGAATCCAATAGGTGATAAGATCCTCTGTTTTGTTCAGTGGTGTTGGAACATACTGTAACAGCTGCCTCCAGGACCGGTACCTATAAAATTACTAAGTAATATGGTTTGTCTTCAACTTAAGTCCCAGCCTGGAGTACTTTACTGAGTGGACTACTTAAGTG
The DNA here is from genome assembly GCF_032717465.1 of Coenobita brevimanus. Lineage (NCBI taxonomy): Eukaryota > Metazoa > Arthropoda > Malacostraca > Decapoda > Coenobitidae > Coenobita > Coenobita brevimanus. The sequence continues at coordinate 14,465,652 of NC_136981.1, forward strand.
GTACCATCGAGACTGCTTAGCACTCCACTCAGCAAAGTAACGTACAAAAGTTCTAAGTGTAGTACGGCTGGATGAAAAGCAGTGCATAGCAAAATCATGATGAGTAAAACAATGAATTATTTCAAACAGAGTGAATGACCAATCAAAATTTGTTACTATAGTCTGTCTCAGGAAAGACGAGGGTAGAATATCGTCTATTTTACTCCAAAGTCACTGTCAAAGGCCGAAGGCATCTGATTTAACGACCTGTGGGAATACAGGCTGGCCAGGGACAAGGCCTGAGGGCAAGAGGCACACACACACACACACACACACACACACACACACACACACACACACACACACACACACACACACACACAATGAATGAATGGGTATAAGTGACCCGCTATGCTCACAGGTCAATATGAACTGTGGTTCCTGTTTTTGGATGCAACTTTTTTTTTTGTTTTGTTACAAAGCGCTAAAAATAAACGAAAAATATTGGACCAGTTATTCGTTGTATATTTAGATTTAATAGCATATTATTCATTTTATTTTACTTTTTTTTTTTTTTTTTTTTGAGTTTGATTCGCTTGTCATCAAGAATCTGTAAGTTCAATCAGAGCTGGATATCCATATTCTCATTTCATCAACGGACTTACAAGGTACGTACTTATTATACATGTCATCAAAATATAGATACCTTTATAAGCAATATAGCTTGGTGCATTCATGTTATGTGTTGGTGTGGTGTTGTGTTGTGTTGTGTTGTGGTGTCGCACGTTGTGTTGTTGTGTCGCACGTTGTGTTGTGTTGTGTTATGTTGTGGTGTGGTGTCGCACGTTGTGTTGTGTTGTGTTATGTTGTGGTGTGGTGTCGCACGTTGTGTTGTGTTGTGTTATGTTGTGGTGTGGTGTCGCACGTTGTGTTGTGTTGTATTGATGTCATACGCTGTGTTGTGTTGTGTTGTGTTGTGTCGTGGTGTCGCACGCTGTGTTGTGTTGTGTTGTGTTGTGTCGTGGTGTCGCACGCTGTGTTGTGTTCAGTTGTGGTGTCGCACTTTGTGTTGTTTTGTGCTGTGGTGTCGCACGTTGTGTTGTGTTATGTTGTGGTCAGGCTTGGGTCCAAGTACATGGATTCGTACTCGTACTCGTACTTAAGTACACAATATAATGTACTTGTACTTGTACTTGTACTCGGGTTTAAAATTTCCGTAGTACTTGTACTTGTATTTGTACTCGGACTCAAAGTACTCGACAATTTTACGAGTACTTTCGAGTACAACCACGATATATAAAAGTGGTGAGGGTAACAATGGTGTGTCCTTGGAGAGGCCAGGTGGCCTGGGTTGGTGAGTCAATGAGGTCAAGTGGTGTACTGCCACGCCCACTAACTCCTGATAAGCTACTTTTAATATGTTAGCACCTTGGTACTAATTGCAATGAGCGAAAAACAGCTGCCTGGACATTATATACCTACATACACACAATAAACTGCTGAAAGCAATTGAGGTTAAATCAGTAAAATGTACTCGTACTTGGATTCGAGTACAGCACAAATGTACTCGTACTTGGACTCGTGTTCAGCTATAAAACGGAGTACTTGTACTTGTACTTGGATTCGTGATACCGTAATGTAATCGTACTTGAACTCGAGTACAGAAAAATGTACTCGAACCCAAGCCTGGTTGTGGTGTGGTGTCGCACGTTGTGCTGTGTTGTGTTGTTGTGTCGAACGTTGTGTTGTGTTGTGTTATGTTGTGTTGTGTTATGTTGTGTTGTGTTGTGTTATGTTGTGGTGTGGTGTCGCACGTTGTGTTGTGTCGTGGTGTCGCACGTTGTGTTGTGTCGTGGTGTCGCACGTTGTGTTGTGTTGTGTTGTTGTGTCGCACGTTCTGTTGTGTTGTGTTATGTTGTGGTGTGGTGTCGCACGTTGTGTTGTGTTGTATTGTGATGTCGCACGTTGTGTTGTGTTGTGTCGTGGTGTCGCACGTTGTGTTGTGTTCAGTTGTGGTGTCGCACGTTGTGTTGTGTTGTTGTGTCGCACATTGTATTGTGTTGTATTGTGTTGTCACAGGTGGTGGACAGCATGGACCCGGGCCACTCCCATCCACCATCCCTCCTCATATGGACCGATATCTGGGCACACCACCCCCCTGAACTCAAAACATCATCCTTCCTGCCTTCCTATCCATCCCCATCCCCTCTCTTCACCTAGCTTTTTGTCCACATACACAACATTTGCGCACACACACACACACACACACACACACACACACACACACACACACACACACACACACACACACACACACACACACACACACACACACTCACACACACACACACACACACACACACTCACTCACTCACTCACTCACACACACACACACACACACACACACACACACACACACACACACACACCTGAGCTGTGATCGGCAATCACTTTCCCATTGTGACCTTTATTTCCTTACCCAACATTCCTTCCCTCTCCCTAAGGACTTCCCACTTCACCTGTCCCTTTTTTCTCTCCGTCTTTGTGCCGTGATTAGTAATCTGGACAGAATAGGGTTGAGACTGAATGGCTTGTTCTTTGTTACTTTGTTAAAACGATAAATATAAACAAACACGTTTGTTTAAATAACTGACGACCTACCAAAAAATCTATCATTATATATATATATATATATATATATATATATATATATATATATATATATATATATATATATATATATATATAAAACTTAGAATTATAAAACTTATATGTAAACTTCAGGAAACTGGCAAATGGGGACCCCCCCTTAGAAAATTCCTTGGTGCGCCCCTGCTGGGCACTGTTAGATAAATAGAGGCTTCGCATTGTTTTATTACTTAAGCGTCGTGTGTGTGTGTGTTTTCATAGTGATAGCTGAGTAGCCTAGGGAAGAGGAGGGATCGGATTAACGGGATGGGGGGAGCAGGGTTGCCAAGCCGCACCCTGCTCTGCCCGCGGAAACCCAACTGAAAACCAGCCCAAAAGTAGCCCAACACCAATAATTATTTTAGAAATCCTCTTATTATGCGAAATTAGTGTTTTATATTAATAATTCATATATAGGTCCCTATTAATGCCTGAAATGATCACTTGATTCACTTAAACTTTCCCTATTTGCCATAAATACACTATTGCCCATAAAACAACAATGATTCTGTTGAAATATACTTATCATTACACTAGGTAATACAACATGCAAGTGAAGGTATTTTCTCTCCCTCTGAGTCAACTTTCCATCACACTTATATTATTCAAAAATCTATATGATCATCATCACCGTGTTTCGATGCTGTGTACGTTATATGTGAAATTTGCTAACATTATTTTGTTTGTGAAATCATTACAACACATTTTATGTCTGCAAATTGCTCTAACATGAAGAGTGTTTTGAACTGTTTCATGTTGCTGTCTGTTTCTTCATTTACTTTTCACTAAATTATACTGAGAGAAAATCCTCTCTACTGCAGCAGTACTTGCTGGCAACGATAATTGGGATAAACAAAACTCTCTCCGGAGTCTCCGCACTGGCTGCATCCACTGGTCCCTGTGGGAGTATTAGGGGGTCTCTCTCCGCCATATGTTTAAACTCTCTCTCTCTCTCTCTCTCTCTCTCTCTCTCTCTCTCTCTCTCTCTCTCTCTCAGTATATTGTCGTGATGTGGTTTAACTTCATACTAGCCCAAAAAACCGCGACAGTTTTCAAACCAGCCCAAAAAACCGCAACCCGCGACCGGTAAAATCTGCCCGCGGAAGAGCTTCAAAACGAGCCCAATTTGGCGGGAAAACCGCGACCTTGGCAACCCTGGGGGGGAGGGGGATTCCACCAGTGAAGAAGGTTTAGATGAGGGAGACATGAATATCGAGTGATAGATAGATAGATAGATAGAGATAGAGAGAGAGAGAGAGAGAGAGAGAGAGAGATTGTATTTTCAATGTAAATGTGTGTGTGTGTGTGTGTGTGTGTGTGTGTGTGTGTGTAGAGGAAAGAAAACGGAAGAGAGAAGGAGGAAGGTCCAGAATCCCGAGGGGACCTCTTAATCCTTCACACGATCACTCGTGTTCCGATTTTGGCAAAGGCTTTGTAAAATTCTCTCCCTCATGTTTCCTGAGAAAGGGTATAACGTCACAAGTAGGAGGTACTACAATTTTCTGAGTATAGAGTGCAAAGTGAAATTTGAATTTGTTGGTAGTATGTCTGTCACCGACCTACCGTCGTTATACTTTGATTTGTTCCGTCTCAAGACGTTTGTTCGTTATTTTACGCAAGTATTTTGTTTTACTGGATGGAAATGGTAAACATTTTATTACTGCTGTGTATAGCAATGTTCTCAATAAGGTTTTACATAAGTGAAAACTCAGTATCATCTACTGAAGTTTCCCTATAAAGATATGAACGTCTCCCTGATCTTTTACACATGTGTTCCCTGATTTACTGGATGATGAAGATAAAGAATCATTACTGTTCGGCACAACAAGAGCTGATTAAGTCAAACTTCATTAAGAATCTTTGGCTTCACCCAACAACGACGCCGTCAGACGGGCAGTCGTTTCTACCCAGACAAAACATAGACGGTTGCCTGTGTTCAAGACGTTTCCCTGGTGTTTGATAATTATGCTTTACTTGACTGAATGCATGTGATAAAGAATGGTTACCATGTGCCAAAACTAGTGCTGAATATGATTATAAAATTCATTCTGAATCCCTTCACGATCTCACATTGACGAGTCGGTCGTTTCCCCGTCAAAAAATAGACAGGTTAGGTAAGGTTTTGATCGGTTCCCCACTCCTTATGCTTGCATAACATTTCCCAGTTATTTTGTACATGTATTCTAATTTACTGCATGAAATAAGACAGAGTAATTACCGTTGAGCGCAGGGAGTTGGAGGGATTTTTTCGAGGTTGAGAAGTAGTTGTACAGGAAGTTGCAGCAACTACACTCAGAAATCATTATTACCATGTTTGGATAGATGCATCAAGACTTCCAAAATTAAGTACAAAAGTTCAGCCATTAGTGTAGATACATCCACCTAGGCACCTCAGATTGAGCAGGCGATGATAGATGATAGAACAAGCGATGATATAAGGGCGATAAGCGATAGTACAAAAAATTGTTATATTAGTAAAGTAAACAGTTTCCCAGTTAGTAATGAAATAAATAACAATAAATCCCAAGGTAAAGGCATTACTACTCGTAATAATCTGAAAGTGTACTCCATCCTAAATAATTATTTCATATCAGTATTCACCAAGGAAAATCTAAGCCTGGTCCCTCAAGCAGCAAATATTTACCATGAGAATACGGAAAATATTCTTAGTAAAATAACCATTAGTAAGGAGGACGTATTGAAAGAAATTAATAAGTTAAAACCTCAAAAATCGCCAGGTCCGGACGATATATATGCAAAAATTATAAAAGAAACCAAAGAAGAATTATGTCAGCCACTTTTAACGTTATTTAATGACTCTTTAAGTTCAGGAGAAGTTCCAGAGGCGTGGAAAACCGCAAACGTAGTGCCCATCTTTAAAAAGGGTGATAAATCAGCTGCGTCGAATTATCGTCCGATAAGTCTAACGTCAATAGTAGGAAAAATGTTAGAGTCAATTTTGGCAAATAAGATTAGAGAACACTTAGAAAGATTTAATCTTATAAACGAAAGTCAGCACGGATTCAGGCAAGGACGATCCTGCCTCACAAATTTGTTGTCATTCTACTCAGAGGTCTATGAGGCAGTAGATGGCGATAAAGCTTACGATGTTATTTATCTGGACTTTAGTAAAGCTTTTGATAGGGTCCCACACGAAAGGTTAGTTAGAAAGGTTCGAGCACACGGTATAGACGGCGATATCTTAAAATGGATAGAATCCTGGCTGAAAGGACGAAAGCAAAGAGTATTAATAAATGGAACTAAGTCGGACTGAGGATTAGTAACAAGCGGTGTACCACAGGGTTCAGTACTCGGTCCCTTATTATTTATCATATATATAAATGATCTAGACTTAGGAGTCAATAGCAGCATCAGCAAATTAGCCGACGATACAAAAATAGGGCGTATCATTAACTCGACTGACGATTGCCATAACTTACAAAAAGACCTCGATACATTGTCCAAATGGTCTAAAACTTGGCAAATGGAATTTAACGTTGAAAAATGTAAAGTACTTAACGTAGGCAAGACCATTGGAGATACTAAATACAGCTTAGATAACAAAGAAATTAGCAAATCGGAATGCGAGAGAGATCTAGGAGTTATGATTAGTAACGACCTTAAACCAAGGCAACAGTGTATTAATGAGAGAAATAAAGCAAATAGGGTCCTAGGATTTATTTCGAGAAGCGTGAGCAATAGATCATCTAAAGTAATACTGAAACTTTATCTACCATTAGTAAGGCCACATTTAGACTACGCAGTACAATTTTGGTGTCCTTACTATAGAATGGATATTAATTCGTTAGAAAATGTACAGAGAAGAATGACTAAAATGATACATGACATCCGGAACTTGTCATATGAAGACAGACTGAAAAGACTAAGTCTGAATTCGCTGGAGAGGCGTAGAGTAAGGGGAGACTTAATTGAGGTGTTTAAGTGGATGAATGGTATAAATAAGGGAGATACTAGCAAGGTACTTAAAGTGAGCATACAGGATAGAACTAGAAATAATGGTTTCAAACTAGAAAAATTCCGTTTCAGAAAGGAAATCGGTAGAAATTGGTTTGGTAATAGAGTAGTAGACGAATGGAATAAGCTACCTAGTAAAGTAGTTGCTGCCTCTTCCATTGAGAGTTTCAAGCATAGGCTAGATAAGCATATGACAAATAAGGGGTGGATATAGAATAAAGAAAATCTTATAACCAATACTAATTCAAAAAAAATTTCTTTTCAGGTTACACTATGATAGTCTCTATTCTCCTTTCACACTTTCCTGTAAAATGTCCACGCCAGTTTTTCTATACGGCGTGGTGTTCTTTCTGACTTTTTCCTGCCGGCTTCAGCTGGAGGGTTTGGAGGGCGGGGGAGAGCCTTCTTCTTTGCTATCCTTATCTCATTCTAGTAGTTCAGTTGCTCTTCTAGGAGCTGCCTAGCATGGGCCAACCGGCCCACTGCAGTTATCCTCTCTTCTTATGTTCTTATGTACACAAACAGCCGGAGTTTACGTAATAAAATGGATGAACTGAGGGCTTTAATTTGTACAGAGAAAATAGACATTGCCGTTATTAGTGAAACTTGGATGAATACAGACACTCGAGAATTTTTAGCAGAATATCGGATAAAAGGCTATAATATTTTTGTGTCAAACCGTCAGGGAAGAAAGGGGAGAGGGGTTGCTATTTATGTAAAGGATTCATTAAACTGTTACAATAAAGCAGACATTAAAGTAAACAGGGACACAGAAAGTGTCTGGGTTGAAATTAGTAACAATAGAGAGAAATTAGTCTTAGGAGCAATTTACACATCTCCAAAATTAAGTAGAGCTGATAGTAAATACCTCTGGGAGGAAATTAGGAAAGCGTCACAGTCCAGCTTAGTAATAATTGTAAGGGACCTTAATCTGCCAAGGCTAGATTAGAGAAATCAGACAGGGGATGCAGTCAGAGGAATTTCTAGAGGTAGTACAGGATAATTTCCTTTATCAGTAAATCACGGAGCCCACCAGAGGTAATAATATACTAGATTTGGTTTTAGCTAATAAAGAAAATATCATTAGTGATATAGAGGTTGGTGGACGACTTGGTAATAGCGATCATGAAGAAATTAAGTCCAAATTTATTTGGGATGTCTGTTCCACTGAAAATATCTCCACCGTTCCTAATTTTCGTCTAGGAGATTTCGATGGCCTAAGAACTTATTTTAGGGCGGTATTCTGTAGCGAGAATAGCTATTTTGGGGAGTGGCAGGTCAGTGGGGAATCCCAGGTCATAGGTGAGGGGCAGGAAACACGTGGGAATGTCCGTCAGGGGTCTGTGAAGGGGGAGGTGGTAGATGGGAGTGTAGTCCAGGTGATGGGAATTAACTCAGCTCCAGTACCATGCAGACGTTCGGCCAGTGAGAAGTATAACGAGTTAATGAATATAATACACGGAGGCCAAGATAGATATATCCCTTCAAAACCGTTTAGAACGAATAATTCAGAACCAAGATGGTTAAACAACAGATTAAAATCTCTCATAGGCCAAAGGAAAGGAATATATAGAAAATTAAAACGTGGAGAGGAACATTTGCGTAACTGGTACGCAATTTTAAATAGAGAGGTAAAGAGGAAGATAAGAAAAGCAAAGAGAAGTTATGAAATTAAGGTTGCTAGTAAATCGAAAGAAAACCCCAAGGGTTTTTATCAAATGTACCATGCGAAAAATAAAGATAGGATAGGACCACTCAGAACAGAATCAGGTGACATTACCAGTGAAGATAAAGAAATGTGCTCCATCCTAAATAATTATTTCATATCAGTATTCACCAAGGAAAATCTAGACCTGGTCCCTTAAGCAGCAAATATTTACCATGAGAATACGGAAAATATTCTTAGTAAAATAACCATTAGTAAGGAGGACGTATTGAAAGTAATTAATAAGTTAAAACCTTAAAAATCGCCAGGTCCGGACGATATATATGCAAAAATTATAAAACAAACCAAAGAAGAATTATGTCAGCCACTTTTAACATTATTTAATGACTCTTTAAGTTCAGGAGAAGTTCCATAGGCGTGGAAGACCGCAAACGTAGTGCCCTTCTTTAAAAGGGTGATAAATCAGCTGCGTCGAATTATCGTCCGATAAGTCTAACGTCAATAGTAGGAAAAATGTTACTCAGTTTTGGCAAATAAGATTAGAGAACACTTAGAAAGATTTAATCTTATAAACGAAAGTTAGCACGGATTCAGGCAAGGACGATCCTGCCTCACAAAATTATTGTCATTCTACTCAGAGGTCTATGAGGCGGTAGATAGCGATAAAGCTTATGATGTTATTTATCTGGACTTTAGTAAAGCTTTTGATAGGGTCCCACACGAAAGGTTAGTTAGAAAGGTTCGAGCACACGGCGATATCTTAAAATGGATATAATCCTGGCTGAAAGGACGAAAGCAGAGAGTATTAATAAATGGAACTAAGTAGGATTTGGGATTAGTAACTAGCAGTGTACCAAAGGTTTTGTACTCGGTCCCTTATTATTTATTATATATATATAAATGATCTAGACTTAGGAGTCAATAGCAGCATCAGCAAATTTGCCGACGATACAAAAGTAGGGCGTATCATTAACTCGACTGACGATTGCCATAACTTACAAAAAGACCTCGATACATTGTCCAAATGGTCTAAAACTTGGCAAATGGAATTTAACGTTGAAAAATGTAAAGTACTTAACGTAGGCAAGACCATTGGAGACACTAAATACAGCTTAGATAACAAAGAAATTAGCAAATCGGAATGCGAGAGGGATCTAGGAGTTATGGTTAGTAATGACTTTAAACCAAGGCAACGGTTTATTAATGCGAGAAATAAAGCAAACAGGGTCCTAGGATTGATTTCGAGAAGCGTGAGCAATAGATCATCAGAAGTAATACTGCAACACTATCTGGCATTAGTAAGGTCACATTTAGACTACGGAGTAAAATTTTGGTGTCCTTACTATATAATGGATATTAATTCGTTAGAAAATGTACAGAGAAGAATGACAAGAATGATCCATGACGTCCGGAACCTGTCATATGAAGACAGACTGAAAAGACTAAGTCTGCATTCGCTAGAGAGGCGTAGAGTAAGGGGAGACTTAATTGAGAGGTTTAAGTGGATGAAGGATATAAATAAGGGAGATATTAACAAGGTACTTAAAGTGAGCATACAGGATAGAACTTGAAATAATGGTTTCAAACTAGAAAAATTCCGTTTCAATAAGGAAATGGGTAGAAATTGGTTTGGTAATAGAGTAGTAGACGAATGGAATAAGCTACCTTGTAAAGTAGTTGCTGCCTCTTCCATTGAGAGTTTGAAGCATAGACTAGATAAGCATATGACAAATAAAGGGTGGATATAGAAAAAAGAAAATCTTATAACCAATACTAATTCATAACTTTTCCTTTTCAGGTTACACTATGATAGTCCCTATTTTCCTTTCACACTCTTCTGTAAAATGTCCACGCCAGTTTTTCTATATTGCGTGGTGTTCCTTCTGACTTTTTCCTGCCGGCTTCGGCTGGAGGGTTTGGAGGGCGGGGGAGAGCCTTCCTCTTTGCTATCCTTATCTCATTCTAGTAGTTCAGTTACTCTTCTAGGAGCTGCCTAGCATGGGCCAACCGGCCTACTGCAGTTATCCTCTCTTCTTATGTTCTTATTGTGGATCGTTTGCATGACCTTGGCTGGTCATTTCCCCGTCAAAGACCGGTTAGGTTAGGTTATGGACGATATTTGTAAAATACATTTTCTTGCTTTTTTGCTGTTATTCTACACGCATATTCTAATTTGCTGAAGGATTATGATACAGAATTATTACCAGGGGGCACAGCTACAGCTAAATTATTGACACAGTTGGGTTAGGTTATGATCGGTTTTCCATTTAATGTGCTTACAAATCATTTCGCGGTTATTTTCTACATACCCACTAATTTACTGAATGAATATACTATAGTCACGGCGCACGACTCTGAGGTTGTTATTATCATGTCCTGACAACCTATCATTCAAAAGTGCATCTGATTTCCTGTATAATATGAGATGCATTTTATTCGTGTATAATATGTTCGTGTATAATAATATTAGTGTATAATATATTCTTGCATAATAATATGATTCGGGTATCATATGTTAAGAAATCGGACGCAAATTTGAATTATACGTTGCCAGGGTACAATAATGACAACCTCAGAGTCGTGCACCGCGACTATAGTAATGAAGACTCATCACCATGGGGTAGAGCTGCAGCTGAATGTTGGGACAAAATTATTTGCGAATCGCTTTCATCTCTTCACAAAAAATTATTCTTCGGTTAGTGTAGCTTACTGTTCTCCGCATCTTTTTTCCTGTAAAACAGCCATAGTATCTGCAACAGTACGACACAAGCTTTGTTATATTTGACTGATAAGTTGTGGCTGAATGGTGGAAAAATGTCCAACGGAGAAATGTTTAACAGAAACTGTTTGTACTTGAGAAAAGAGTAATGGATTATCACCATTAACCCGTCACGTCCCGAGCTATTTCGCACCTCCGACACCCCCCAATCCCAAGGTATTTTCGATTTTTTTTTTTTTTTTGGCTAAAACCTCCACTTTTGGTGAGAAACATCGAAATTTGATAGAGAAATCGCTCACCTGAGGTTTAAAATACTCGATCCAGATAGCAGTACCTCCTTACCTGACTGGGTTTTCTAACAGGCTGGCACAAAAGAAAACGAGTTCTATGGGAGGGTAACTATTTCACACCACTCATAAACGGTATTTATTTATTTACTTGGTACGAATTTATATGTAGTACGAGAGTATATTGGTTTTCTAACAGTAATATAGGCATTATAAGCATTGTTTCACTCACTAACTCATCACCATACCTGACCTTCTTTTGCCACATTACCTGATCATCATTTCTGACTGTTTCTTCCTCTAATGCTAAGTAAACTTTGTCCTCCACAGTGTCATCGATTGGGGAATCACTCTGGCCCTGAATGTCTTTATTGGCCAGGTCACTGGTAACAGGTGAATTGCCGAGACTTTGGTGTGCTGGGGGGGAGTGGAGGTAATGCAGTGTAAGGCATTGTCCCTGCTTGGCATCTTGTAGAGGAATAGAGGAAGGTGTCCCGTGTATACGTATGAAAAATCACGCAGGAAAATTGAAAATTGTGCAAATTAGGGACCTTGCAATTGCACGACGTACCAGTACATCGCCGGGACTGGCAAATGCAAAATGTTGCAACGTACCCATACGTCGACGGGACGGGGCTGGTTAACTGGGTTCTACCTCAAAACCATGAGGATTTGCAGTTAAGATCATTTGAAAGAGGAATTCCAGTACATAGATAGCACATTTTATAAATTGAAGTATCCAAAACACGTTATCCAGTGCCAGAAAACATGGTAGGGCTATCAGGGAATGGGCAACAACTGAGAAACCCAGTGATGTGACACGTATAATCCTGCCCAATAGCAATACGAGCAACAACATTGCTCTGTTTTTGAGAAATGGAGGAATTGAGGTAGCTTTCATGACATCTTAGATAGTCCGTGATCTGGTTAGACACAAGGTACAAACCAGCAACACAGGCGAGAGAGGTGTTTACTCCATTCCATGTGCAGTAGGTGACAAGGTCTACATAGGTGAAACAGGGCATGATTTGGAAGAAAGAATAAAAGAACTTAAGTATGCATGAGCCGGTACAACACCAACAACGCATGTGTAGCTCACTGATTTAATACAGGTCACGTAATGAAATGGGAAAAAGCAAAAATTTTGTACATGGAAGCAAATTAAAAGAAACGCAAGTATCCGGGTCCGTACCACCAAAAATACTTAGTATCGCTAAGTACACTTAGCAGGCGAAATTTTTCACGAGTTGCACTTAAATCTGGGCAGAATACTTAAGTGATACCTACCAAACTACTTACTGGTCTTAATACACTTTTCTTTTTACTAACGTTATAGATGGAATAATAGTGAATAAGGTCATCCTTATTTGTAGCTTTCCTATACACTTTAAATGCCAACTTATTGTCCGTCCTAATAAGCAGGGTATCTAGGAAGGGCATGCAACTGTCAGCTTCTTCAAGGGAATACTGAATTGACAGTTCCACTTCATTAAGTCTGTCCCGCAGAACATAAGTATGCAATGAGCCAATACAACATCAACAATGCATGTGTAGCTCACAGATTTAATACATGTCATGTAATGAAATGGAAAAAGGCAAAAATTTTGTACATGGAAGCAGACTTAAAAAGACGCAAATATCTGGAGGCAGCTGTCATAATATGTTCCAATACCACTGAACAGAACAGCGGATCTTATCACCCATCGGATTCTGGGGTCAAATATATTGTCAATACCATAGCTTCCCCACACCACCTCCCCTAAACTCAAAACATCACCCCCTCCTTCCTTCCCATCCATCCCCATCCCCTCTCATCACCCAGCTGCTTGCCCTATATAAGCAACACTTGTGTGCGAGTGCACACATACACACACACACACACACACACACACACACACTCCTCATTTAGTATTACAAAATGGATACATCTATCTATCTATCTATATACCTAGGCTGCTTCCCCCAAGGAAAGGGAGGTAGCCGAGACAGGACGACTCACTCTCCATTTACTCATCCATTCAAACACATTTATTCGCATCTTAGCCCCAAAGGGGAGAACGGACAGATCCTCACTGCATCACAATGCACAAGGGTCAACTGCGCAATGCAATCAGTGACATCCACAGCAGGGCCCGACAGCAGAACTGGTTTACCCCTGCCACATCATAACAGACCCATCCCCTTACCCGCACCTGACCTGACTAGCTGATCAGACCAAAAGCGGGAGAATATCCCCTCAGGGCTGCGTCATCACTTATTCATTCACAATTTCTCTCCATTTATTTCTGTCACGCACAGCCACTCTTCCTTGCTCAACAGACATCCCTCTCGCATCCAGCGCTCTCTTCACACTGTCCATCCATCCTATTCGTGGTCTTCCTCTCAGTCTTACACCTCTCACATCAGATCTAGTTATCTTTTTCACCAATCGCTCATTATCCATTCTCTCCATATGCCCAAACCATTGCAACACCCTCTGCTCAACTCTACCAGCCATCTCCCGAACAACTCCAGTTCTCCTTCGCACTTCATCATTTCGCACTCGATCCATACGCGTCACTCCACACATACTCCTCAGACATCTCATCTCCATTACATTCAAACTTTTCCTCTCTGCTACACCCATATTCCATGTTTCAGCCCCATATAATGCAGTCGGTACCACAACACCCTCATACAGCCTTCTCTTTACATCCATTCTAAGCGAACGACATTTAAACACTTTTTTCATTCCTCCCAGCGCCTTTCCTACTTCATTTATTCTAAACTTCACTTCTGCATCTATTCTTCCATCCACAGCAACATGTGACCCTAGATATTTAAAACAATCTACCTCCTCAAGCAACTCACCATTCAAAACTATATTCATCCCCCTACCATCTATCAACCTCGTACACTTCATCACTTTACTCTTATTCTCATTTACTTTCAATTTCCTCCTTTCACACACCCTTCCAAACTCCTCTACCAACTGTCTCAATCTCTCCTCTGAATCAGTCACCAGTGCAGTATCATCTGCAATCAGCAGCTGCTTCAGATTCCACTCTCCTCCATCAACATTTACCAGACTCAGACCACCTAAAACTCTTGCATTCACCTCCCTTACAACACCATCCATGTAAATATTAAACAACCAAGGCGACATCACACATCCCTGTCGCAGCCCCACTCTCACGGGAAACCAATCACTCACAGCATTTCCCACTCTTACACACGCTCTACTATTTACATAAAAACTTTTCACCCCTTTTAGTAACCTACCATCAAGTCCATACAATCTTAAAACAGTCCACAAAGCCTCCCTATCAATTCTATCATACGCTTTCTCTAAATTTCCTCCTGTAAAACAAATTTGGAAAAGAAAAGAGATAAAAGTAAAAAGCAAAATGATGATTTCTACCAAGAACTGGTTGAAGTGGAGACTCACAATAGACTGGTTGAACGTGTACACAAACTAGAAATGGCTTTCAAAAATGAAATGGATGAAATAAAGAAGCAAATGCACTTGCAAAAGGAAGAGATAGAAAAACTGGGAAGGGAGGCCAATAAGAAAGACACAACCATCAGTGAACTAACAGTGGAATTGAATACCCTTAGGAAGAAAGTGAGTGAAATGGGAAGTACAGTAGTTAATCACGAGAGTGTTATGGAAGAGTTAAAAAATGACACAGAGACAATTAGACAAGCAAGCAGTCTTATGGACCAGAGCAGTGATATTGAGGAGAAGATAACACAGGTGAATGAAGCTGTGCAAAGCTACAAAAATGATGTAGAAACCACGTATGCTGAAATGGTGAAAGTAAAGAAAGACTTAGAAACAAGGGTGGAGGAAAAAAACATTAAAAAGGAAGTGAAAAGAATAATCCAAAACAATCCAAAGTTAGTCAGAGATTCAGTAGAAATAAATAAATCAATAGTAATCACTGGTATAGAAGAGGAAGAAATTAAAAACAAAATCACTAGAGACAAAAAGGAGATGGCAAATGTAATGAGCTTACTGAAAGAAGTATCAGAGGAAATCTGTAGTAAAGACATAGAGGAACACAAAAGGTTAGGGAAATACGAGAAAAGCAAGACAAGACCTCTAAAGGTGACTTTCCAGAGTGTAAACACTGTGGAAGAGATACTAAAAAATGCAAAGAACTTTATGGAAAAAGAGGAGTTCAAAAATGTATGGATAAAAAGATGCCTAACACAAGAGGAACTGGAATTACTGAAAGAGAAAAGGGAGGAAGCAAAAACAAAAAATGAGGGAAGATCAGAAGAGGACAAGAAGAAATTTTTTTACAAAGTAATAGGGTTGCAGGTACGAAAGTGGTACACAAACAGGATGGAAGAAAAAGGAGGAAGTTAGTAGAACCATGTCATGACAAGTATATAAACAAGATGATAAAATTGATGTACTCAAATGTGGATGGAATGGTATCTAAATTACTAGAGATGAATGATTATGTCAGAGAAAATGAACCACAAATAATATGCCTAACTGAGACAAAATTAACACCAAGGATATCCAATGACATACTAAGAGGAATACAATATATGGAGAAGAGACAGAAACTTAAAAAAAGGAGGAGGAATTATAATATTAACTAAGAAAAATCTAAAAGTCAAGGAAATAAACCTAGATATACCATCACAAGTAGAACTGATTGCAGTAGAGATCGACACATCTGAAGGTAAAGTAATTGTAGCCAATTTGTATATGCCACCCAGATCAAACACATGGGAAAGAGACGAATATGAGGACCTGGCAGAGAGTACGATTCAGAGTATAAGATCCTTGCTACATAAAATGGAAGAGAAATCGGAAAGAATTATACTAACTGGGGATTTCAATACAAATATAAATTGGAATACTCTAGATATAAATAGCCAAGAAAGCTGTTGGGACCAAAAGCTCCTGGATCTCGTACAAGAGTTTTTCTTAACGCAACATGTGAGGGAAACCACTAGAAAAAGAGGACTTGATGTACCTTCAGTGCTAGATCTAATATTTACTAGGCAAGAAAATGACATTGACAGTTTAATATATCACCCTCCACTCGGCAAAAGCGATCATGCAGTACTAAATTATAACTTCAGGATAGCATATGACATAGTAAACAGCAATGACAGTTACAAAAAGAGACTAAACTATAAAAAGGGAAATTATCAAGACCTAAAGAAGTATTTCTTAGAAGTTGACTGGGAAAATGAGCTGAGAGGACAAGATTTAAATGCTGTATATAAAAAATTTTGTGAATTTTATGAAATAGGAGTCCAGAAGTACATCCCACAGCACAAAGAAGCAGATAAGAAAATACAGAAATGGTTCAATACAGAATGTAAAAAATCAAAAGAAAGAAGAGATTTGTTGTGGAATAGATACAGAAGACACAATAGTGAAAGGGCGTATAATAATTACAAACAGGCAAGAAACGACTATTCAAGAATAAGGAGGGAAGCCCAAAAACAGTTTGAGGAGGATATAATAAATAAAAGTAGTGATCAACCAAAGCTGTTTTACAGCTATATCAGAAGCAAAACTAAAGTAAAAGATATAATACAATCCATCACGGACGAGGGAATCACTTATACACAAGAGAAAGATATTTGTGAAGCACTAAATAAGAATTTCCAATTAGTTTTTACAGAAGAAAAAAATTTTGAGAGGGAATATGTGGAACACGCATGTCCACACATACTACCAGATATACAAATAGCAGAAAAAGTAATACAGGAGGAGTTAAGTAGATTAGACAGAGGAAAAGCAAGTGGTTCTGATGAAATTTCATGTTGGGTGTTACGAGAATGTGCAAAGGAGTTAAGTAAACCATTATTTTTAATTTTCAAGAAATCCTTGAGTCAAGGGAAACTACCTGATATTTAGAAAAAAGCAAATATAGTCCCCTTATTCAAGAAAGGAAATAGACAAAATCCTCTCAACTACCGACCAGTATCACTGACCAGTGTTGTAAGCAAGGTATTAGAAAAACTTATAAGAAAAGCTTGGGTAAATCATCTAGAAGAACACAGTATGATAACAGAAAGACAGTTTGGCTTCAGAAAAGGAAAATCATGTGTTACTAATCTGTTGAGCTATTATGACAGAGTAACAAACACAATACAGGAAAGGGAAGGATGGGTGGACAGTATCTATTTAGATTTCAAGAAAGCTTTTGACACAGTACCACACCAAAGACTTTTACGGAAACTGTACCATCAAGGAGGAATTCGAGGCAAACTGTTTTGTTGGATGCAAGACTTTCTCATAAAAAGAGAAATGAGGACAGTACTAAGAGGAAACTACTCATCATGGAAAGAAGTGACTAGTGGAGTACCACAGGGTTCAGTGCTGGCACCAATCATGTTTCTAGTGTACATAAATGATATAAACAGTAACACTGGAAATGACAGCTATCTGAATATGTTTGCAGATGATGCAAAAATACAAAGGAGAATTACTAACACAGACTCTTGTAGGGAGCTACAAGAAGAATTAAATAAACTTCATGAATGGAGTAGTACATGGCAAATGGAATTCAATGTGGACAAGTGTCATGTAATCAAGTTTGGTAAAAGTGGAAAAAGACCTGATTGGGATTATAAGTTAGGAAATAAAACCCTATACACATCAGAAAGAGAGAAAGACCTAGGTGTGATTATCAATAACAGACTATCTCCGGCTGACCACATCAGCGAGAAGGTACGGAACATGTATACACTGCTTGCAAATATGAGAATAGCATTCACATACATAAATGAAGACATGCTAAGAAGGATAATAACATCATTCATTAGACCAACCCTGGAATATGCATCAATAGTCTGGAGTCCTCATCTCAAAAAGCATATAGACAAGATTGAAAAAGTTCAAAGGGCCGCTACAAGATGGATACCAAGCTTAAGGGACCTAAGCTACGAAGAAAGACTAAATAAACTGAATCTACCAACACTACAGGAGAGAAGGAAAAGAGGTGACATGATAATGCTATATAAGTGCATATCAGGAAAGGAGAAAATAGACATAAATGATTACTTAACATATGGAGAAGCATCAGCAAGAGGACACTGCAAAAAACTGCATAAGAAGAGAGGTGATAAAGACGTAAGGAAATTCAGTTTCCCAAACAGAGCAATTGATCAATGGAATGCACTACCGAATGAAATAGTGTGTGCCAAAACAATTCACAAATTTAAGGATATGTACGATAAATATGGTCTAAGACACGGGACAATACGAGCTTGACTCATTCCTGTAAAGATACAATTAGGTAAGAACAATTAGGTAGGTAAGAACACACACACACACAACGGTGCTTGGATCGGTAAACCCTTTCGCCTTGTGACCTGTATTTCCTTACCCAACATTCCTTCCCTCTCCCTCAGGATTTTCCACTTCACCTGTCCCTTGTTTCTCTCCGTCTTTGTCCCTTTCCCCTGGACCTCACCTTCCTTACCCTACTGGTACCCCCTACCACCCCTAGCCAATACCTCATCCCCACTCAATCCCCACTGCCTTCTGCTATATATACAGGAAATGTGGTGTATATTCAGCAATTGTATTTTGAGGAAGCCATGAGGCAAAACGTCAGTACACACCAAGCCTCACATCGGTGTTTCTCCAATTCTAGTTATCTTTTTGTATGCAAGACGAACTGACAGTGCCGATTACTTCATATATTAGTGCTCAAAGAAAAGGGCCGAGAGTATGATCTGAAGTATATATATACAGTAAAACCTCGATATGACGGACTTCAGTATAGTGGAATTCGCTTTTATCGGACTGGAGGAGCTAGGTGGACTAAATTCTTATGCATCAGGAAAAGTCCAATAAAGCAAGAAGCAGTCTGTCTTTTGGAATAAACGAATGAACAAACAAACGGAGGATATACCACAACATCGGTCCCTCCTCTCTCTCTTTCTCTCTCCTCCATTCCTTCCCTTCCTTCCCACCTCTCTCCGGTGAGAGAGAGAGAGAGAGAGAGAGAGAGAGAGAGAGAGAGAGAGAGAATAAATACGGGAATGACTAGTGGCGTCCCCTTGGCATAAACAAATGAGGGAGATAGGCATAACCTTGGTCCCTCCTCTCTCTCTCCTTCTATCCCTTCCCTCTCTCCGGGAGAGGTGAAAGTGAATGTAAAAGTGAAGGTTAGTGAAGGCACAGTGAAGGTGAAAGTGAAGGTAGTGTGAAAGTGAAGGTGAAACTAAAATTGAAGATGAAAGTGAAAGTGAAGTCAAAAGTAAAAGTGAAAGTGAAGGTGGAAGGTGAAAGTGAAGGGGAAAGTGAAGGTGAAAGTAACAGTGAATGTGAAAGTTAAGGTTAAAGTTAAGGTGAAAGTGAAAGTGAAGGTGAAGATGGAAGCTGAAATTGAAAGTGAGGGTGAAAGTGAAGGTGAAAGTGAGGGTAAAAGTGAAGGTAAAAGTAAATGTGAAAGTGAAGTCAAGTGAAAGTGAAGGTGAAGATGGAAGGTGAAGGTGAAGGTGAAAGTGAAGGTGAAGGTCAAAATGAGGGTGAGTGAAGATGAAAGTCAATGAAATGAAGGTGAAGGTGAAACAGTGAAAGTGAAGATAGAAGGTGAAACTGAAGGTGAAAATGGATGAAAATGAAGGTGAAAATGAATGAAAAAGTGAAGATGAAGGTGAAAGTGAAGGTGAAAGTAAAGGACTAGGAAAATGAAGGTGAAAGTGAAAGTGATGGTGTAAAAATGAATGTGAAAGTGAAGATGAAGGTGAAAGTGAAGGTGAAAGAAAAGTTGAAAGTAAGGGTGAAAGTGAAGATGAAAGTGAAAGAAAAAGTGAAGGTGAAGGTGGAGGTGAATGTGATAGTAAAAGTAGGGAGGGCAAAAGTGAAGGTGAGTGAGAGTAATTGTAAACGTAAATGTGAAAGTGAGAAACTAAGGTTGCAAGTGAAAGTTAAATGGAAATTCAAAATGAATGAAAGTGAGTGTGAAGGTGAAGGTGAAGGTGAAAGTAAGTATAGAAGTGAATATGAAAGTGAATGTGAATATCACAATGAACTGAAAGTGAAGGTAAAAATGAATAGGAAGGTGAAGATGAAGGTGACAACAAAGACAAAAATATGTGAAGTAAAATGGAAGTGCTCAGTGTGGAGAGAGAGAGAGAGAGAGAGAGAGAGAGAGACAGAGAGAGACAGAGACAGAGAGACAGACAGACAGACAGACAGACAGAGAGAGAGAGAATAAACTCATGAATTACAAGCGAGCATCTGTGCATAACAAAAGGAGAAGGAAGTCTAGGGGGGAGTCTAGATGTCGCTTTTATCAGACTTTCGCATTTTCGGATTGGCTTGGGACCCAATTAGTCCGATATAGTAAGGTTTTACTGTATACACACACACACACACACACACACACACACACACACACACACACACAGAAGAAAATGTTAATCCGTCATGTCCTGTTAACATATAGGTACATCACAACATTTTGTCATGCTGAGTCCCATCGACGTACCTATACATTTTGCAATTGCAAGGTCCGTCATATGCCCATTTTTCAAGTTTTGACCGTGAATTTTGGTAGGCATCGTGGGAGACCTTGCTCTATCCACTGCCAGGCAGCGACACTGCCTAACCCTACGTGACCCCCTCCCCTCCACACGCCATTGTCTCAGCAGCTCACATGCTAGCAGTGACCTGGCCAGTAAAGACATGTCGCACCATGGTACGAAATTCAAGGCGAGAGTGATTCCCCAATCGATGACTTTCTGAGGACAAAGATTATTTGGCATCAGAAGAAGAAACAGGCAGAAGTGATGAGGAGGTCATGTCACCAAGGAAGGTGTGGTATGTTATGGGTTCAGTGAGTGAAACAACGCTTATGTCACCTATGTTATTGTGTGAAAACCAATATATTCTTGTACTTCATATAAATTCGTACCAAATGAACAAATATCTATCTATTCTGAGTGGTTTGCAATAGTTACCTCTACCATAGAAAATGCGACAGCTGCAGTGCGGCTCCAGAGAACATGGTACCAGGTGTTTAAAGGGTCACCTGTATAGCCCATTTCTAAGCTCAGGTGAGCACTTCTTCTGTGATTTGCCATTGTTTCTCTCAAATAAGGGAGGTTTGAGCAAGAAAAATAATAATAATCCAAAATTTGCCGGGATTGGTGGGGGGGGGGGGTCAGTGGTGAAAAATCTACCGGTACGCAGTGGGTTAAACCCCTCAAATGCCAGCCTTCATAACCTGTGAATCGATTTCATCCTACGTGTTACCTCATTTAGCCTTGTTACTGATTTCTTTTCAGAGACAGAATTTTCTCACCCTCAGAAATGTTTTCTGAATTTTAGATACAGTTGGGAGTGTTTTCCAGCTAATTTACTGTACATTTGTGGAAGTTTCAGATTTAGTGTTTTTGCCCTCAATTATGTGGCTTTAAGGATCACTCACGTATAATGATTTTTAAATATTCCTTAACCCGAGATGTCTCATCGACGTGTGGATACCTCACAACTTTTTTTTCAAGCTGACATCCAACAACATATAGGAATGTTTTGCAATTGCAAGGTCCATTATTTGCACTTTTTTCAAATTTCGCGTGTGATTTTTGGTATGCATATGCAGGACACCTTCCGCTACCCACCGCCAGGCGGGGAAACTTTCCAACCCTGCATGACCCCCCCGCACCATTGTCTTGGCGACGCACCAGTTAGCAGTGGCCTGGTCACTCAGTAAAGACCGGTCTCTCCGAAGACGAAATTCAACCTGCCCTTGATGCCTTCACAGGCGAGAGTGATTCCCCAATCAATGACGATGTGGAGGGCAAAGATTACGTGGTCCCAGAGGAAGAAACGAGCAGAAGTGATGAGGAGGTAACATTGCCAAGAAAGGTGTGGTATGTTGATGTGTTCGGTGAGTGAAACAACGCTTATATTGCCTATATTATTGTGTGAAAACCTATATATTCTTGTACTACATATATATTCGTACCAAATTAATAAATATTTACCTATTCTGAGTGGTTTGCAATAGTTACCGCTACCACACAAAACGCGACAGCAGCAGCGCGGCTCAAAAGAACACAGTACCAGGTGATCAAAGGGTCACCTGTATAGACCACTTCTAAGCTCAAGTGAGCACTTTATTTGTGATTTGCCATTCTTTCTCATAAAAAGCAGAGATTTGAGCCAAAAAAAAATCCAAAATTGGTCAGGACGGGGGGTGGGGGGAGTCATTGGTAAAAGAATCAGTCGGGACGAGGCGGGTTAGGAAGGGAGGGAGAGGAGAGAGAAAACAGGAGGGAGAAGAAAGGAATGAGAGGAGAGTAGAAAAAGAGAATGCAAAAGCAGGGTCAACCTAGAATCAGTCAACCAACCATGCGGAGACATCAGTACAAAAACAAGCAGTTACTTTAAATAGGGTAAAAAAAGCAAGGAGCCAGTTCAACGCACTCAACGTTTGAGATGCTAACTCGAATTAATTTAATGTTTTTAATATGAACCAAGAAACAGAAAAGTACAGAATGCTGATAGATACGAAAAACTGCGTTTACTGTATGCGTGGAGATGGCGTTGTGGATACTTGTGGTGAGTAGAAAGATGTTTTTTTTTTTTTTATGCGAGGAAGAAGGAACCAAAGGCCATGAGCCGGCAGTAACAGTTCCCTTAAAGAGAAAAACAAAATACAATAGAGAGCCAAATTCAAGATCCGATCATTTGAGATGCCTGGACACACTGCGTTTGAAAGACCGAAGATCATAGGCAGCAGGAAATACAGACAGAGGGAGACAGTTCTAGAGCTGACCTGTTGCATAAATGAAAGACTGGGAGTAACGGTTAACTCTTGCATTAGAGAGTTGGACAGAAAAGGGATGAGAGTTTGCTGCCAGACGGGTGCTACGTGCCCGTCGTAGAGGTGGAAGAATGCAAGCAGACAGTTCAGAGGAGCAGTGACCATTAAAGTAGCGATAGAAAAGAGATAAAGATGCAAAAGTGCGGCGAAGAGACAGAGGTTGAAGGGAGTCAGTAAGAGGAGGAGAGTTAATGAGACGAAAAGCCTTTGACTCCACCCTATTGAGAAGGGCTGTATGTGGGGAGCCTCCCCACACATGAGAGTTGTACTCCACACAGGGGTGGATAAAACCCCTGTATAGAGTCAACAATTGTGCAGGGGTAAAGAAAGAGCGGAGTCGGCTTAGCACACCCAATCTCTTGGAAGCAGATGTTACAAGAGATGTAATATGATCTTTCCAAGATAAATTCCGAGTAAACGAAACCCCAAGCATGTTCAAGGATGATGCAGGATTAAGCTGAATATTATTAAACATTAATGGGTATACCTGTGGAAGATTTTGTCGGGTTGATAGGTGTAAGAACTGAGTCTTAGATGCATTAAAAACAACCATATTATTTTTACTCCAGTCAGAGATACGAGCCAAGTCAGACATTAGGTGTGCCATAGTCTCATCCCTTGTTTGTTGAAGCAGCTGTTGAGATGGGCGTTGCAGGAACCGAATGGAAAGGTGAAGCGTGGAGTCATCAGCGTATGAGTGGATAGGGTTAGATGTACAGCTTAGAAGATCATTGATGAATAAAAGGAAGAGAGTTGGTGATAGGACAGAGCCCTGAGGAACACCACTGTTGATAGATCTAGGAGAAGAACGATGGCCGTCTACAACAGCGGCTATAGAACGACCAGAAAAGAAGCTAGCGATGAAGGTACAGATAGAAGGATAGAAACCGTAGGAGGGCAGCTTGGAAATTAAAGATTTATGCCAGACTCGATCGAAAGCCTTTGAGATGTCAAGTGCAATGGCAAAGCTTTCGCCAAAGTCCTGAAAGGAGGATGACCAGGAGTCTGAAAGGTAGGTGAGAAGATCACCAGTGGAGCGTCCCTGACAGAACCCATACTGATGATCGGAAAGAAGGTTGTGATAGGAAAGATGCCTTAAAATTTTTCTATTGAGAATTGACTCGAAAACTTTTGAAATACAGGACGTTAAAGCAATTGGACGATAGTTGGAGGGTTGGGAGTGGTCACCCTTCTTTGGGACTGGCTGAATGAGAGCAAACTTCCAGCAAGAAGGAAAGGTACAAGTTGACAGACAAAGGCGAAAGAGTTTGCCTAGGCAGGGTGTAAGCACAGAAGCACAGTTCTTGAGAACAACAGGAGGGACCCCATCAGGCCCATATGCCTTGTTAGTACTGAGGCCAGTGATGGCAGAAAATACATCAACTGAAGAAATTTTAATGTCAGCCATGAGGAAGCCAGAGGGGGAAAGTGATGGAGGAACAGCACGGGAATCGTCTAAGGTGGAATTGGAGGAGAAAGTCTGTGCGAAGAGATCTGCTTTATCAGTAGAAGAAATAGCTACAGAACCATCAGAGAAGAAAAGAGGAATGAAGGATGATGAGGTAAAGTTGTTAGAAAGATTTTTGGCAAGGTGCCAGAAGGAGTGGGAAGAATTCGAGTTGGAGAGTTGAGAGCATTTAGTATGGATGAAATTATTTTTAGTAGAGCGAAGAACAGACTTAGCACGATTCCGGGCAGAAACGTAAAGATGATGTGATTCAGGGGTGGGTTGGCTCCGCTACCTTTTGTGGGCCCTCTCCTTGTTGCGGACAGCATTAGAACAAGCGTGATTAAACCAAGGCTTTCTTGCATTAGTCAAAGGATATGAGAAAGGAATGTATGCTTCCATGCCCGAGAGAATAACCCCCGTAATGCGCAAGGCACACTCAGATGGCTCCCGGCCATGGAAGCAATAATCATTCCAGGGAAAATCAAAGAAGTACTGCCTGAGGGCCTCCCAGTCTGCAGCTCCAAAATGCCACAGACGACATTTCCCTGGAGGGTCCACAGGCCGTACCGGAGTGATAGGACAGGTTAAGGTAATAAGGTTGTGATCGGAGGAGCCCAACAGAGAGAAAAGATTAACAGAGTAAGCAGAAGGATTAGTTGTGAGGAAGAGGTCATGTATGTTGGAGCTCTCTCCAAGGCAGTCAGGGATACGGGTAGGGTGCTGTACAAGCTGCTCTAGGTCATTAAGGATAGAAAAGGTGTAGGCTTGTTTACCAGGTGGATCCGTGAAAGGAGAGGAGAGCCAAAGGTGGTGGTGAACATTGAAATCTCCTAGAATGGAGATTTCAAAGAAAGGAGAAATGGATAGAATGTGTTCCATCGTAGAAGTAAGATAGTCGAAGAATTTTTGATAGTCAGTAGAATTAGGGGATAAGTAAACAGCACAGATATATTTAGTCAGAGAATGACAGGAAAGCCGAAGCCAGAGTGTAGAGAATTCAGAAGAATCGAGTTCAGAAACACGAGAGCAAGATAAGTCGTTGCGTATATATACACAACAGCCACCTTTGGCTTTGAAATGAGTATAGAGAAAGTAGGAGGATACAGAAAAGGGTTTGCTGTCAGTTGCCTCAGACAGCTGAGTCTCCGTTAGAAAAAGAAGGTGAGGTTTAGAAGAGGAGAGGTGGTGCTCAACAGAGCGAAAGTTAGAGAAAAGGCCGCGAATGTTGCAGAAATGAAGAAGAAGAGAGTCAGACAGTGGTTCCAGGCACCTCGAGTCGTCATCGGGAGAGGGGCGGATGGTGGGGGCATTTATGGTCCCCCCCCCCCTGGGGACTCCGAGGCTGTGTGTTGTGACGCCATGATTTTTTTATTTTTGGAAAAGGAATTGTAGTGTGTACTGTGCATGTAGTTTGGTGTAGATAGAGAAATTTGTACTGGAGAGCATGCTGGCCTACTCTCTGTGTAAATGAGACACTGAAAAAGTTCAGCAAAGGGGGATGGTCAGGAACTAGTCCTGAGGGCTGATGAAACGGGAGCTCCAGCACTCCCTGTCATCAGCTTTCCATCCACCTCGGGAGTACTGACCTGCTCGATTGGTGCTACAGTCTACTCCTCTAACTAATTACCTGAGGCACGAACTACAAGTTTCCCCTAGCCAGAAATAACTAATGAACCAGAGTTTATGTGTTGTCTGGTGTGAGATGTTGCAGTGATTCCTGTGATGGACGCTGCAAGAACTCGATGAAAAGTGAAGAGTCAAATAAATATGAGATAGTTTAATGCACAGCTAAGTTCAGTGCTGGAAAACAAGAAGGTAGTTGGCAAAAGGACAACAGTATGGAAAACAGCACTGGTGAAGATTTTGGAAAATTTGTGCCAGGCTCGTTTTTAGCACAATAGCATTTTTTTTTTTTTTCTGAAATGCTGATTGAACACTTTCTGGGAGCCTTAAAAGTGTGTGAGAAGATCGAGTCTGGAGTGAACCAGTCACACCTAGCATTTGATGGTCAATGATGACAAAAACAAGACAAGGTTAACTCGAACATTCGAGGTATGTCTTACCAAAGCCGAACATATACTTCTAGCTCAATAACCCAATAGCTCTATAACACAACCGAACACATTTGATAGTTGGACATTGGATAAGGGCTACTTTGAGTCTAGTATCATCAAAAGGGCATCGTTTGCGTTGAGCAGGGCATAACTGGGAATGGGCTGGCTTGGAAAAAAGCCGGAATTAGCTGAGGTTGAAAGTGGAAATCCCAGGCTCTTTCTGACAGACCTTGGAATAGCTATTACTTTACCAAGTAGACCCTATGCAAAAATCGTCACGGTCTTGAAATTAGTCATCGGCTTTGCTTCCGAGACTCTGCCTTCTGTAGCCACGGCTAGCAGGAACAGACTGCAGTGAAAAATTTGCATATCGATGATTAATCTGTAGAGATGAGATCAAGTGCTCCTTAGATTAATGACTTTCAGTGCATGATAGGCTGCGAGAAAGACAAATACCTAAGAATGTAATATACAGTCCTGGGCATGTGTGTGTATGTGTGTGTGTGTGTGTGTGTGTGTGTGTGTGTGTGTGTGTGTGTGTGTGTGTGTGTGTGTGTGTAGTGCAGCCAAAACCGTTAAATGAATTTTGATGAAACATAACAGGATGGCTGAAATTTGGTCCCAGATGGGCCAGTTTCAATTTCATGTCGATTTATATTTTCTGATGGGGTGTTTTGACTCTAATAAACGTTCCCATTACTTTTACATTAAGCTCACGTGGAAAAAGCGGCGGTGCATTGCCTTAGAGATTCGTTCAGCTGGAGAAATTTCCGCGTGTGACACAGCGTAGACAGCAGCAGGAGCGGCAAATAATTTGATCTGGTAACAGTGTTAGGGGTAAAGGCGGGGTGAGACGTGCGGGATAGGTGAGGGACTGGGGGGCATTGGGGGTAGCTGTTTGGTGGGAGAGGTGGGACGTGAGGGATAGGGGTGGTAGTTGGAGTAGCTGTGTGTTGGAAGGGATGGGAGTGGGGGAAGTGGAGTGTTGGGGAGAGGCTTAGTAGCCATTTAATGTCGTAACATAATTTACTTTCATTTTAAATAAATGCGTTTTTCTGACAGGAGAACACATGAAGTAGCAACAAGCTGTAAAGTAATGGTTCATGACATGATGAAAAATGGTCAGTTCAGTGATCATGCAAGGCTGATATAAACACACAGACATCACCAACACGTAACCTTATATAATGACTCGCCCCCTTTCGGTATCTGTAACATCCCTGATGCAACACAGACTAATATCAGACATTTACCTAAGATACGTCTCAGAGTAATTGCTCGTACATTCTTAATTGTAACGTAGATGTGTAGTGTATGGAAAATAAAGTATATATAATATTCTAATTCTTCGTTGTTTCAGTCAACCATTAATATTTTTTACTCCGAAAGACATTAAAGTATGTCAGATTTTAAGACATCATCCTTGTTAGCTGTCAAGGTGAATTTGATATATTTCCTAAGCCGTAAGCACATGCCGGCTGCTTGTCACAACCTATTTTAAGCATAAACCAAACCTATAACCTTTTCAGGTCAGTCAATAGCGTCTGCGTGTGTGTGTGTGTGTGTGTGTTGTGCAGTGTATAATACTGGGTTTCTCGCTGTCTACCTCTCTCAGGTTATCTCACAGAGACTCATAAGTAGGCTTAGGATAATCATGCATTTCCATATGTGCATATGCAAATGCATATTCTAGCCATTTATGACCGTAAGTGCATATCGTGCAAGCAGAGTGAGAGAAGAGTTCTGGACAAATGTGGAAGTGTGCATGGAAAAGTTTGGAAGGAATGAGGGAGTGTTTTTGATCGGTGATATGAATGGTAAAATAGTGAATGCGAACGTGGATGGAATAGTTGGTGAGTGGGGTGTGCCTGCTGAGATAGATGAGAATGGCAGTGCGTTAGTGGACATTTGTGCTGGGAGGGGGTTGGTGATAGCCAATACCCTCTTCAGGCACAAAATGATCCACAGGTATACATGGCGAGTGATGAGAAGGGTGGGTGGTGAACTGAATGAAAGGAAGGCAGTGATTGATTATGTGTGTGTGGATGAAAGGATGTGAAAATGTGTAATGGATGCAAGAGCTTATAGGGGTTCGGGGAGTGGACTTTCTGACCATTACTTGGTGGTGGCCAGAATCAAGGTCCAATTAGGATGGAGAAATAAAAGAAGGGAGGGACGGGAAGAAGGAGTATTTGTAAGGAGAGTGGAAAGGTTACAAGAGGATGAAAAAAAGGCAAAGTATAAGAGAGAAGTGGAGGAACGATTGGGCAAATATGAATTGGAGCAGATGGGGAACGTGGAAGGTGTGTGCAGGATATTTACAGAAGAAATATGTACAGCATGTGATGTGGTGTGTGGGATGAAGAGAAGACGGAGGGGTGTGCAAGGAACAGCATGGTGGAATGAAGAGGTGAGACAGGCTGTGACAAAAGAGGAAAGCATACAATGAATGGATGAGAAATAGGGGTGTGGAAGAAGTTGAGAAGCGGAAGAGAGAGTTTTATGTAGAAAGAAAGAGAGAGGTGAAAAGATTAGTAAGAGAGAGTAAGAAGAGAGCAGATGAGGAATTTGGAAGGAACATGAGTGTAAAGTGGAGGGACTGTAAGGAAATGTTCTGGAAAGAGGTGAAAAGAGTAAGACAGGGTGGAAGTGAATTTAGCAGGGGAGTGAAAGATAAAAATGGTAGATTACTAGTGGAGAAGGGAGAAAAAGTAAGCAGATGGAAAGAACACTTTAAGGAATTGTTGAACACAGAGGATGGAAGTAATGCGAGTATAAGTGGCTGGGGAATGGCTGGGAGAAGGTGGGAGGTGAGAAGACAGGAAGAAATCAGTAGGATAGAAGTTGTGGAAGCAATGAAGAAAGGTAAAATGGGGAAAGCCACAGGAATTGATGGACTGTGTGATGAAATGCTGAAGTATGGGGGAGAGATAGTAGTAGAATGGATGTGGAGACTGTGCAGATTGGCCTGGGAGGAAGGTAGAGTCCCGGAGGATTGGAAGTCAGGTATAATTATTCCCTTGTACAAAGGAAAAGGGGAAAGAGAAGTGTGTGGTAATCATAGGGGAGTCTGTCTTCTTAGTATAATAGGAAAAGTGTATGGTAGGATACTTATTGACAGAGTTAGAGAAAGAACATAGGAATTAGTTGGAGAAGAACAGGGAGGCTTTAGGAAGGGAAGAGGTTGTGTAGATGAGATATTCATTCTTAGATCTTCAGTGGAAAAGTTTCTAGAGAAGGGAAAGAAATAGTATGTGGCTTTCATGGATTTGGAGAAAGCATATGACAGGGTGGATAGACAAGGATTGTGGAAAGTATTAAGAATATATGGAGTAGATGGGAAGTTGTTGAATGCTGTGAAGAGTATGTATGATGGTGCTAAGGCTGCAGTGCGTGTGGATGGTGAACTGAGTGAATTTTTCTCTTTGAAGGTTGGGTTGAAATAGGGATGTGTCATGTCTCAATGGTTGTTCAGTCTGTACATGGATGGGGTAATAAAAGAGGTACAAGGTAGGGTAGTGGATGTTGGAGTGGCCCTGGTGAGAGAGGGTAGTGTTTGGAAACTCCCTGTACTGTAGTTTGCAGATGATACTATGTTGTTGAGTGAAGATGAAGGAGAGCTGCAAGGCTTGGTGGATGAGTTTGGGAGAGTGTGTAAGAAACGGAATCTAAAGGTGAATGTAGGGAGGAGTAAAGTGATGGTCTTTGAGAGAGGTGAAGTCAGTGAATGTACAACGAGGTTGAATGGCGAGAAATTGGAAAATGTTAGTACGTTTAAGTACTTGGGTAGTGTGATGAGTAAGGATGGAGGTTTGGAGGGTGAAATGCTTGACAGGGTACAGCAGGGAAGAAAGGTTGCTGGTTCCTTGAAAGCAGTGATAAGAAGGGAAGTGAGCATTGAAGTGAAAAAGTTACTACATGACAGTATTGTGATACCAACTCTAACGTATGGAAGTGAAGCTTGGACGTTGCTGGTAGGACACAAGTCAAGAATGAGAGCAGTGGAAATGAGTTATTCAACCCCTTAACTGCGGGCTTGTTTTACTCTGACTTGCGTGTCCCGCGGGCATATTCGCGCTTCGACAGACTCTCTAAAAATATTTGCCAAAAATCAGTAATTAGTCATAGAATATTAAAATTATATATGCATATGGCACATACCTTCAGCTTTCTCCTTGGATGTTTGTTGAGCCTTCGCCGAGTACCGTATGATTTGTGGAGACCTCTGAATTTGGGTAACGAAGTCTCCATTTTACACTTCCCGACAACCCGTAATATGATTACCACAGCCAGATATTATCACTAGAAACACTATTCTATGATTATCAAGTAGTTTGGAATCATACTCCCCCCCAAAAAAAAACACTGTGAAAGCAATGAAAATTACGAGCATGTATGACCTTCCCACTTGCGCTAGTTCGCCGCTGGTATTCTGTCATTCATTATTCAAAAAAACACTCACCCTTTATATTCCTATTACTATATAACACTTATATATATCTGCAGTCTTTATCCATAAGTTTCCTTCAGTAGTAGTAGTTTATTGTCACTGTAGTCATTCAATTTTTCTTTCAGTAAAATACGTAGAGAGTCACGGATTCACTTTCAATGTTATAACCTCAAGTATTTGTACTCATATTCTTATATTACTAATTATTTCTATTTCTATTTACATTTTCTATTGTATTTTCAATATGTACACTTCTATTTTACTTACACTATGTTATTCACTGTCACTTGCAGTAACATAAAACTATATTACACTGTTCAGTCATATGTACATCCATTGCTTTCACTTGCTATTTACACATTATTTACACATTATTTACATTTTATTTTCATTTTCCACTTGCACTTTTAGAACTGCTTCTGGCTGTGGTAATCAAAGAAGCAGGTAATGCAGAGGGGAACCTGGTACTCAGCGCACTGCCAAGAGGTGCGTTTGTGCTCAGGTGTGCGTCGGGTGGTATATGCACACACCTGGCACCTGCGGATCGAAGCCTTCCTCTTGGTTGTGGCAGGCATTTGCACCAGTCTGCGCCGATCTATGTACGCCCTCTGCTCAAGTCTGTCGGGAAGTCTTACTGCATGGCACCTTGGGGCTGCTGCTGTCACCTTACCATATCTCTCAAACAGCTGCTGAACACAAGTCCTGGTGAACAACCTCAGGGAGAAGGACTTGGGTGGGTTTACCTTCATCTTGTACAGGATGAAGGCGTTCAGCATCATGTCTATGAGATTCAGAAAATCTTTCCTGTACCACCTAGTATTCTTCCTGATGAAGTCAATCTCTCCAATCATCATGTCGGACTTGTCCACCAGCCGCATGTTGATATTGTAGTCTATGACAGCATCAGGTTTCCTCACAGGTTCGCCTGTCCTACTTTCGACCTTCCCACTGTCTTTCAGTTCCCCCTTGCGTACAGTGGTGAGCATGTGCACGACCCTCTTGTCACGCCACTTTTATGCCAGCATCTTCTCAGACTTGCGTAGGTGCACGTCTCCTTGCTGCGAGGTTCCTGCCTCTGGGAATTTAGGGAAGTGGGCACAATTACTCTTGACAGTGCCGCAAGAGCTGATGCCGTGCTCTGAAAGGTATTTAGCAAGTTTCAGTGCTGTATAATAGTTGTCAGTATACAGCACATGATTCCCACCAAAATACCTTTCAAGGAGCACTTTCACTGCACACCCTGAGAAGCCAAGGGGGTGTGTTTTATCAAGATCGACAGTGCTGGCTGAATAAATGACGAAGTCAAGGATGTACCCCGTCTTACAGTCGCACAGTACAAAGAACTTGATTCCAAAGCGATGGCATTTGCTTGGAATGTACTGCACAAACCTAAGACGTCCTCTGAACAAAACCAAGGATTCGTCAATGACAACCCTCTGAAAGGGGTGGAAGAATGTCATAAACTTATCCTTCATTCTGCTCAGAATCTCCCGGATCTTCCAGAGTAGGTCGGTTTGGGAAGGTACATCATTGGTGGCAAAGTGGAGGTTTCCCATGATGTTCCAGAAGTGATCTCTGGCCATGTACTTATTGAAGGTGGGTGAGGGTAGTAAGGGGTCCATGGACCAGTATTCTTCCAACTCATGCTTCTTTGAGTGTGGCATGAGAAGCATGAGGACGAAGAACACATACAGCTCCTGCACTCCCAGCATGGTCCACTGTTGCATCTTCGCTGCACCTGTACCACTTGCAGCACGTTGTGATTCATACCTGTTGGTCTCATCACATATGTGCTGCATGGCTTCGTCATCGAGGAAAGCCAAAAGGAAGTCAACACACTCATCATCCTCGTCAAGAGTGAAGGCAGGCTGTATCCCTGAGGAACTCTCGTTGAAATCGAGATGTTCTGGGACAAAATCGGACCCTTCTGTCCACGCGAAGGCGTCCAGGATTCCCTGTTGTGGCTATGTAGGGTGGGTGATTGTGGAGGGTGGCTGTGAGGCAGATTTAGCTTGTTCAAGGTCACTCGCACTGACCCTGGGTTGCCATACAGCACTAGCATCCCTTACTCTACTGGCAACTCTACTTTTATGGGTCAGGGATTTACCTCTTCCTCTACGGCCTGCCTTCACTGTAGATGCTGGTGGCGACTCCGATGACGAAGACTCCAGAGAAAAGTCAGCTGAAGAAGAGGAAGAAATGAGTGAAGTGGAGCTATGGGAGTGGGGAGGTGATTCACCTCGGGATTCATGGTGGGCTGGGTCACGCGGGGCCATTGTTCCGGGGCTAACCCGCCACCTTTTCACTCCCTTCCCAAATTCCTTCCCTTGTTGCACTAAGGGCTCCTTTCTTTTGGAGCTTGGGATAACATGGGACACTGAAGCACTCGTACTAGGAGTTTCTGGCATGATTTCCTCACCCGGCTCATCACACGAATCATCCGAAGGATCATAGTCACTATCCATCATTATCATTGATAATTCGGCAAGTTCACGTTCCAGTGCAGAGTCACTTAGTCCTTTCCTGCTTCCCTCACGATTTTTTCTGGGGGTAGAGTTCACGGGGCCCTTTGCAATCGGTGCAGAAGCGGCGGAAATGGCGGGGTGCGAGTGTGACATGGTTAGACCAGAGAGGAGGACAAGGAACTGAATGGCGCGGCTTATCTGAGCAGGCAAGGGTTGACAGTGACAATGGGGCTGACAGCTGCTAACTTACATGCTAAGAAATTATTGGTAGGAAATCTCGGCAATACATAAAGAAATAGGTAGTTCCAGGTGAATGTAAATGTCACTTAGGCTTCTCCATTCCTTTCTTATATATATTATTATTACAAAAATAGATTACAAGGCATATTTCAAAGGGGAAATTACCATGGGATTTTAGCGAACAAGTGCATGTGAGGTGTTGTCAGGTGATAATTAGCCAATTCCAGGTGTATAGCACTATCACTTACCGTACCGGGTATTTCTTTTTTGTATATATTATTTTGTATACGTATAGGGCATAGGGCTTATTTCAATGGATGAAATCAGTGGAAAATTCCAGGGGAGATTTGCTTTAGCGCAGCGCGGCTGGGCAGGTGATAGGAAAGGGTAAAGGAGGTGAGGTAGGGAGGGGTGAGAGGGTACTGGAGGGGAGGTAGGGAAGGGAGTCAAGAACGGGAGAAAATGACTAAATTGTCAACAATGGATGGGAGTACAGATGAAATTAGGAGTGCTGACTATTGGTGGACAGTAGCAGTACATGCTAAAAAATTATTGGTAGGAAATCTCGAAAATACAGAAAAAAATAGGTAGTTCCAGGTGAATGTAAATGTCACTTAGGCTTCTCCCTTCCTTTCTTATATATATTTTTATTACGAGAATAGATATATGGCATATTTCAAAGGATAAATTTCCATGGGAAATTAGCGAATGAGTGCACGTGAGGTGTTGTCAGGTGATAATTAGCCAAATCAAGGTGTATAGCACTATCACTTACCTTATTTCTTTTTGGTATATGTTATTTTGTATAAGAATAGGGCATAGGGCTTATTTCAATGGATGAAATCAGTGGATAATTCTGGGGGAAATTTGCTTTAGTGCAGCGCGGCTGGGCAGGCGAGAGGACAGGGTAATGTAGGGGAGGTAGGGAGGGGAGTCAGGAACGGGGAAAAATGGCTAAATTGTCAACAATGGGTGTGAGTACAGATGAGATTTGGAGTGATGACTAGTGTTGGACATTGGCAGTACTGATAGATGATACAAGCCACCACTTGTAAGCCCGGGAAATTTCAAAATAACACAGAATCACAAAAGTGACACCCCGCAGTATGATCCATTGCGTCCGAGCGTCACGAAAGTGACGCCCCGCGGTTAAGGGGTTAAGAGGAGCCTGTGGAGTCACATGGAGAGACAAGCTGACAAATGAGGATATAAAGGAGCATTGTGGTGTGGATGTGGATGTGATAAGAAGCGTTAGGAGGAATACACTGAGGTGGTTTGGCCATGTGGAGAGGATGGAGGTGAAAGGCTGATGAAGAGAGTGTATGTGAGTGAGGTGGAGGGGGGAAGAGGGAGGGGGAGACCGAGGATGAGATGGAGGGATGGGGTGGAGAGGTATGTGAGAGAGGGGGGTGTGAGTTCGGAGCAGGGCAGTGAAATGGCGGGGGACAGGGCGATGAGGAGGTGATTTGTTTGTGGCCACCCCGAACGGGATTGAGGCATCTGGCAATAGATAGATAGATAGAAGTGCTTATTCCTACTATTTTTGTTTATTTACACAGCATAATCTTTGAAAATTCTTGGATACTAGAACTTCTTCAACAAGTAATAATATTGAAAGTCATAATATCCATCAGATCATAGTGAATTACATATTGCTTAATTGGCTGTGGTTGGGAAGGCCGTGACTTGATGGTCAGTAGACAGCATGTGAATGAGATGGATTCGCATATCACGACTTGACTCACCAGAGTCTGAGACGCATGCATGGTTATATATATATAAATATATATATTTATATATATATATATATATATATATATATATATATATATATATATATATAGATAGACAGATAGATATAGATAGATAGATAGATTTATAGATAGATAAAATCGTTGCCTTCGTCCCTGGTAGGGTCGGCTGCTCTTTTATTTTGTCATCAGTAACCTCTGTCCTCTGCGTCCTGTTCCTCAAGGCCTAACTGCCTCATTTCTTTCTCAATTCCATCTCTCTACCTAATCCTTCATCTTCCCCTCGTTCTTCTCCCTTCCACCTGATTCCTCCATGCCACCTTCATAGGATCAACTTCCTCCATCCTGGCCACATGCCCATACCACCTCAGACGTGCCTGTCTTGCCTTCTCCACAACTGACACAACTCCTGCCTCTGCTCTGATGGCATCATTCTTCCTCCTTTTTCAGTGACACTCTCATCAGCCATCGCAGCATCCTCACCTCTGTCCTCTCCAACTGTTTCTCTTCATTCTTCCTCAACGCTCAGGCTTCTGCTCCATACAGCAATATAATAGCAACTTTTGGAAGATGGCTTCAGGTCAGTCCTTCATCTACCTCACACACCCCAAAGGAGGATGAGTTCCCCAGTTTGGAAAGCACTGGTTTACAAGAACATTGCCAATCGAGTGCTAACCTAAGTCACTGGTACTGACACACTCTATCAGTGACGTTTTTTGCTCTTGGTTCAGTTAATAAGATTTGTTTAACCAGACAAATGTTAGGATGCGTAGTACTAGATTGGTGATGAAGTTTATCAGAAACTTAGTGGAATAGAATTGGTCAGGATAACGTGATTGGTGTGATGGTCAGCTCATTACTCTTCAGGAAGAGAGCTAAGAGCTCATATAGTCCGATCTAGGGCAAGGCTGCGACCTTCACACACGCACACAACCATTCTCTCCCTCAAGAGGAACAGTAACCTCACATTTCGTTTGTGAAACTTTTCGCACCCGATCCGGCGCGAACCCCGTCTTACTAGATGGCAAGCGAAAGCATTACCACTACGCCAGTTGTGTGTGTGTGTGTGTGTGTGTGTGTGTGTGTGTGTGTGTGGAGGCTGGTTAGAACAATTGTGTGGACGAGGCGACCGCTACTGCTATCACATTTGTTAATTATTCTCATGTTAAACATTTCTACATAATTTGCCAGCATTTCTCCTCTTTCATTCCTTTCTCCCACTCCAAATTTTCCCATACATGCTTATCCATTTTTCGACTTCCCAACTTTTGCATTGAAGTCTCCCGTGAGTATAGTATATGTTGTCTTTTCTTCTTCCATAATCTGGGAGATGTCATCATAGAATGTTTCTGTTTCTTCATCTAGGCTTTGACAAGTAGGTGCATATACCTGTATGACTTTCATGGTATATTTTTTGCATAGTCTAATGACAACAAATGCTGCTCTGTCCGATACACTTCTGAATTTAACGATGTTGCCAGCAAGATTTCTGTTAATTAGAAATCCTACAGCACTAAATCTTTCATTTTCCTTTCCTCTGTAGTAATATAGGTGTTTGCTGTCTTCGAGCTGAATTACTTTTTCTTCTTTTCTGCAAATCTCACTCAAACCAACTAATGTTTTCCAGTTCAGTCTTCTGCAAGGCTTCTTACATTATATGCATAGATCTTCATCGATTTCAGTTTGTTTAACATCCAAGAGTCTAATTTTCCATCACAGTGCCTACTCATTTTCGGTGGCACACTGCCCATAAGCACAGGAGGCAGTGCGGTTGGACCTTTAGTAGACGATGATCCAACAGGAACGCCCGTCAGTTCATTTGCAACAGAACTCATGTTTCGTTGGGAGGATTGTTGCAAATAATCTCACCTCCCTGCCACATAGTTTCTGGTGAGATGTAATTTTGGTGCCACCTTATTCGTTATGTTCGGTGGAGCCCTATATATCTATAGGGGGTCCCATGGTCCGCCCCGTCTAAGACGGTACCTTGTATATCTACAAGGCCTTGCCCTATCCGCCACCCAGAGACGTGCCAGGTAACAGTGGGATCCTGCCCCTGGAGATATATATATATATATATATATATATATATATATATATATAATCTATATTATAATTTTTAAGAGTCATGTGCGCTCTCAGCTTGAATATTGCTCACCCTTGTGGAATGGTTGTGGAGAGGTAGCATTAAGACAACTAGACAAAATTCAGAATAAAGCTGTTAGAATCATTAACAACCCTGCCATTACATATAAACTACCTCCCCTGCAAGTAAGAAGGAATGTTGCCTCCCTTGCATTATTTTATAGATATTTTTTTGGCAAATGCTCAGACGAAGTTGCGTCCATGGTGCCACCTCTCCATGCCTTCCCTCGTGCTACACGGGCATCTGGTAGCGCTCATGACTGGAATGTCACTCAACCATATTGCAGAACTTCTGCCTATCAGAATTCTTTCATTCCCCGAACTGCATCTCTCTGGAACTCGCTTCCCCAGAGTTGTTTTCCTCCAAATTTCAACCTACAACTGTTCAAGTCTAACTGTTACAGATATTTTATGAACAGAGGACACCAGTAATATGGTGTATGGATTTTTTTTTTTCCCATTTGTTTTTCCTTCCTCCGTTCTGTTATTTAAATATATATATATATATATATATATATATATATATATATATATATATATATATATATATATATATAGATATATATTTTTACGGAACAGAGAAAGATAATGTACACATTAAGTGAGAATACTAAGAGTCACTACTGTCCCGTAAAGTTCCAGATTCAAAACAAAAGAGATAGGTAAAATTACAAGTTAAAGTTTAATGCTTAAACTAACAACAAAACATTCAGGACTCATAAGGATAATGTAATGGCAAATAAACAGGTTAAATATATGGTTAACTGCAATAGCCTCTATTAACACGAAATTAGCAAGAGTAAATTTATCTAAGTCAGCCCTGATAAAATGAGATACCAGATAATACTCAGTGAATGCCAGATAAATTATTACAGATACAAACTATTATCAAAAATGACTGACATAAAGAACCCCACACGAATTACAAAAACTTCACTAGGCCTACAAATTAAACTTATGCTATACAGTACAAGAAAAAATGCAACAACAGTTATACTCAAATTACACACAGCTGCTAGATGGTTGGAGATTTCTTGAGCACTCACAATAATAATATCTGTACAGGGGAGGACAGAGATGTGAACAAAATGAGGAGCAGATCTAAGTGGCAATGATGCAGAGACTGAGCTCATTATATAGGGGCCAGCAGAGCCTGATACAACTTGTAAGAAGGACGCGCAAATGAAGCCATGGGGACAAAGAGCTGAAAATCCCGCAAAGTATAACAGAGAGAACGACTTACTCTACTATAACGCTAGAAGGGGGGGACTGAGGTAGAACACGCTCGTGATCAAACATGCAGCAACTGTGCGTTAAAATTACACAAAGGATGATGAAATCATAGGCTATGTAACACCTCCCCACAAAGAAAAAGAAATTTACAAAGGAAATTTCTTATTACTCTAAAACAATCTGTATATGGCATTACAGACCATGCAAAGGTCTTTCCTAATGTTACAAAAAATGAGATCTCCCTAGCACGTTCAGTCATAGGTACTTGCCAGTATCCCTTTAACAAATCAAACTTACTTATGTACCTAGCCTTTCCGATCTTGTCTATGCAATCTTCCACACGAGGGAGAGGGTAAGTGTCTGTTTTGGTTATCTGATTAACACGTCTGTAGTCAATGCAAAGCCGCTGTGACCCACCTGGCTTAGGGACCAGAGTGACAGGAGAACTCCACTCGCTCTGACAGGGCTCAATCATCTTGTGGTCCAACAGGTAGCCAAGCTCCTTCTGGATGAGAGGAACTTTCACTGGGTTCACACGGTAAGGAGGCAATTTAATTGGCTTTGCGTCTCCAACATCGACATCATGCATCAATACAGTGGTTCTTCCTGGAGTAGCACGGAACACTTGCGGGTACTCCTGCAGTAATGCCGAAAACTCCTGCCTTTCCTTGGGAGGTAGATGAGAAAGCTTAGTCTGGAGATCATTCATGATATCAGGATTCTTCCCCAAACTATCACTCAGGCTCATACTGCATGGGAGAGCTTCACTTGCAGACTCGGGTGGAACAGCTACAGTGCAGACTGGATTATTTTCGTCCCGCCTGTGATATAACTTTAGCATGTTGATGTGACATAGTTGCTTGCTCTTTCTACGATCTGGTGTGGCGATGACATAGTTGACATCACTGAGTTTCTTCTCCACGAAATAAGGGCCACTAAACTTGGCTTGAAGAGGTTGCCCATGAACTGGTAGCAGAATCAAAACCTGATCTCCTGGCTGAAAGTGGCGTAACCTGGACTTCTTATCATACCAAGTCTTCATCTTCTCCTGAGCAGCTCCTAAATTCTCTCTCGCCAGCTGTAAAGCAGTGGACAGCCGTTCTTTGAACTTCATCACATACTCCAGCAGGTTCACGTAATCTTCCTCCGACAGCCAGCATTCCTTGAGTAACTTAAGGGGTCCCCTTACTTTCTCCTCCAATTCTACCTTAGACGATTCCGGTGCTGTTCCTCCATCACTTCCCCCCTCTGACTTCCTCATGGCTGACATTAAAATTTCTTCAGTTGATGTATTTTCTGCCATCACTGGCCTCAGTACTAACAAGGCATATGGGCCTGATGGGGTCCCTCCTGTTGTTCTCAAGAACTGTGCTTCTGTGCTTACACCCTGCCTAGGCAAACTCTTTCGCCTTTGTCTGTCAACTTGTACCTTTCCTTCTTGCTGGAAGTTTGCTCTCATTCAGCCAGTCCCAAAGAAGGGTGACCACTCCCAACCCTCCAACTATCGTCCAATTTCTTTAACGTCCTGTATTTCAAAAGTTTTCGAGTCAATTCTTAATAGAAAAATTTTAAGGCATCTTTCCTATCACAACCTTCTTTCCGATCGTCAGTATGGGTTCCGTCAGGGACGCTCCACTGGCGATCTTCTCACCTACCTTTCAGACTCCTGGTCATCCTCCTTTCGGGACTTTGGCGAAAGCTTTGCCATTGCACTTGACATCTCAAAGGCTTTCGATCGAGTCTGGCATAAATCTTTAATTTCCAAACTGCCCTCCTACGGTTTCTATCCTTCTATCTGTGCCTTCATCGCTAGCTTCCTTTCTTGTCGTTCTATAGCCGCTGTTGTAGACGGCCATCGTTCTTCTCCTAGATCTATCAACAGTGGTGTTCCTCAGGGCTCTGTCCTATCGCCAACTCTCTTCCTTTTATTCATCAATGATCTTCTAAGCTGTACATCTAACCCTATCCACTCATACGCTGATGACTCCACCCTTCACCTTTCCATTCGGTTCCCGCAACGCCCATCTCAACAGTTACTTCAACAAACAAGGGATGAGGCTATGGCACACCTAATGTCTGACTTGGCTCGTATCTCTGACTGGGGTAAAAATAATATGGTTGTCTTTAACGCATCTAAGACTCAGTTCTTACACCTATCAACCCGACAAAATCTTCCACAGGTATACCCACTAATGTTTAATAATATTCAGCTTAATCCTGCATCATCCTTGAACATGCTTGGGGTTTCATTTGCTCGGGACTTATCTTGGAAAGATCATATTACATCTCTTGTAAAATCTGCTTCCAAGAGATTGGGTGTGCTAAGCCGACTCCATTCTTTCTTTACCCCTGCACAATTGTTGACTCTATACAGGGGTATCCACCCCTGTGTGGAGTACAACTCTCATGTGTGGGGAGGCTCCCCACATACAGCTCTTCTCAATAGGGTGGAGTCAAAGGCTTTTCGTCTCATTAACTCTCCTCCTCTTACTGACTCCCTTCAACCTCTGTCCCTTCGCCGCACTGTTGCATCTTTATCTCTTTTCTATCGCTACTTTAATGGTCACTGCTCCTCTGAACTGTCTGCTTTCACTCCTCCACCTCTACGACTGGCACGTAGCACCCGTCTGGCAGCAAACTCTCATCCCTTTTCTGTCCAACTCTCTAATGCAAGAGTTAACCGTTACTCCCAGTCTTTCATTTATGCAGCAGGTCAGCTCTGGAACTGTCTCCCTCTGTCTGTATTTCCTGCTGCCTATGATCTCCAGTCTTTCAAACGCAGTGTGTCCAGGCATCTCAAAATGATCGGATCTTGAATTTGGCTCTCAATTGTATTTCGTTATTCTCTTGGAGGGAACTGTTACTGCGGGCTCATGGCCTTTGGATCCTTCTTCGCATAAAAAAAAAAAATTGACACCATACCTTTCACAAATCACACATTCAACAATCTTACTAACCAGTCAATAATAGTCACTCCACCACCCTTCAGGCATTCCACAGTGCACCCATCCATACCTGCAGCTTTCCCTGTTTTCATCTCCTTTACTGCCTTCTCCACTTCCTCCTTCGTGATCAAAGAATCATTCAACTCTCCCAACATATTTATTCCTTGCACCCTTCCATCGCCACAATCTCAGCCACCCTTTCCTCCTCTACATTTAAGTCTTTCAAATTACTCTGCCCATCTCTTCCTTACTGCATTCATCTCAATTAACATCCTTCCATCCTCTGCTTTTACTTGCTCTTCCTTCCCAGACTCTCCCTTTCGGACTCTTTTCACCTCCTTCTAGAACATTTTCTTATTCTGTTGAAAATTCTGAGTCAGCCGCCTACCCCACCTCTCACCTGCTGCCACTTTAGCATCATACACAGCCCTTCTCGCCCTATTCCACTTTTCCTTATACCTCTCATATGACACCTCATCCTTCCTCTGCAGCCACACTTCATATGCACGTCTTTTCTCAGCCACAGCCATACTTACTTCCTCACACCACCATTCACTTCCTTTTCTTACACCACCACCCACACGTCTCACACCACACACCTCTTCTGCATGCCCCACCACAGCACTCTTAAACAACTGCCATTCCTCCTCCACACTGCCATTTTCCTGATCTTTCACTGCGTTCCACTCATCTTTCAATTTCTCCTGATACTGTATAATTTTGTCTCTTTTAGCCAACTCACTCACTTTCAAAACCTGCCTGCCACACCTAACCCTCCTAGCTCTCACCCATCTCTTACTGTACTTATTCTTAATTTTCCCTCCACCAGTTAGTGGTCAGACATACCTCCACCCTCCCCTCTCAGAACTCTCACATCCAACATCTTCCTATTACATTCCTGGACACAACCACATAGTTCATCAATGCTCTATCAACAACCTTTTCACCCTCCTGTCTCACTCATGTATACTTATAAATATCTTTCTTCTCAAACAGCATATTTCCAATCACCATCTCTCTCTCAACGCACATCCCTATCATTCTCTCCTCATTTTCATTTCTTCCAGGCACACCATGCATAGCAACTACACCTTCAAATGCTACATTTCCCACTCTAGCATTCAGATCTCCCATCATTACCACATTCACATTCGCTCCAAAACTCTACAGACACTCATCAACATCATTCCAGAAAGACTCCCTCTCTTCCTCATCCCTTTCACTACCAGGCCCATATGCACTAATAAACACCCACAACTCACGTTCAAATTTCGCTTTCACCCACATCAGTCTCTATGACACCTCCTTCCATTCAGTCACACATTTGCTGTACTTCCGGACTCACTAACAAGGCCACACCTTCTCTTGCCCTTCCTCTATCGCAGTGGTTCTTAACCTTTTTTGAGTCACGGACCCCTTCGAGAATCTGGTGAAAGGTATGAACCCCTCCTTTACAAAAATGCACCTAAGGACATAAACGCAGCATTTTGCATGCAATGAATATTCTTTATTCTATTGAAAACTATCTCACGCAGTGTATGACATACACAAAGTAAAAAAGAGTCTTTACAAAGAATTATGTTCCTCACTGTTTTTCATGCAAAGACTAATGGCCACTCGATGAAAAAATTAAATGCATCCAGCCTGTGCAAAGTAAACAAAACAACACGTTAATTCTGCTCAAAAGTTCATTTCAATGAGAGGGTTGTTGTTGTTTGGCTTGAATAAGATGAAACTGTGAAGTGGTCTTTGACAAGGCAAGACGCATGTCATCGTTGACATACAGTTGATTTCGACTTTTCGTTTTGATAGAAACAAGTGCTGAAAACCCTGACTCACAAAAGTATGTAGTAGCAAACAGAATCAGAACACCCATAGCTCGCTTTGCCAGACGAGGGTAGGCTTATGTCAATGAACACCAGAATTCAAGACTCATCGTTTTTTTTTTTTTTTTTTTTTTTTTGGGGGGGGGGCAGCTAATGATGCCAAACGGCATCACGCAATATCGCTAAATTGTTCTCAATTATTCTGACCTTCATGGACCCCCTGAAGCCCAACCATGGACCCCCTGCTCTATCAACACCTGAC
Organism: Coenobita brevimanus; assembly: GCF_032717465.1. NCBI lineage: Eukaryota > Metazoa > Arthropoda > Malacostraca > Decapoda > Coenobitidae > Coenobita > Coenobita brevimanus. Next base: position 14,509,591 of record NC_136981.1, read on the forward strand.
AATCTTCCATTCACACTTCCAAACATAGACTCACCCTTCCCTTTCATCATCGTTTCACTCAAAGCTAACACATCCAACTTTCTTCTCACAAACATTCTCCCAATCTCCTCACTTTTAGCCTCAATCGTACTACATCCACGCACATTCATAGACCCAATCTTCAGGGTACAGGGATAACTCAATCCCCCATCCCTTACTCTGGCCTGTCTCTTTCTAGGAACTAAAAAACAGAGGAAGGGGTCCCTAGTCCCCTCACCCCGTCCCTTTTAGTCGGCTTTTACGACTTCCTTTCCCACCCAAGGGCAGGGTGAGTAGTAGCAATGTCCAGACAGCACAAACTTGCCCAAATCAAATAGGCCACACTTCCATTCATTCATCATTCAAGCCCCCGGAATCCTGGCTCTACCGGATATGCCAAAAACATTCACCACATTCTGCAGCTTCACACAAACGTATCCGATCCAGGTATCCTGGAATGCGTCAGGCAGTCGATGGTACGACGTGCACAGGCATGCTTAGCGGCACGTGGGGGACATTTTGAACATTTTCTCTAGCCTGTAGCAAAGAGAGGCGTGAACTGTGATTAAAGTTGTGAATAATGTGTCACAAAAAGATGCTTAAGCCATGATTAAGGTGTGAATACACTTGGGAACGGACTGTAAATAAACTTGTAAAGAACTCTACGTGGGTTCCCCCTGCATGTTTCACCTTCATTAGTACAGCACCGTAATTGTGTTGTAACAACCAGACTATGTCTATTTTGATAATATGCTACAGAGTAATTGTTGTTTAGAATCCTGCAAGGAGGCCGTTCTCAAATTTAATGTAGGCAAGTCTGAATCACCCTGTATATATATATATATATATATATATATATATATATATATATATATATATATATATATATATATATATATATATATATATACATATATATATATATATGGCGCCTGGTGGTTTAGTGAGTATTTACAGCACTCCAATCGGATTGAGCCAGTGAAAGTTTATATCCAAGGAATGGTTGGGGTGTATTGCTCACGTAATGCAACTCATGGATGAGTGCTGGTCACTCTCATCTTAAATGTCAGGACCAACTTGCCATGCCCCGAGTTCCTATGCTCCTCATGGGGCAACATAGGATTGGATGATGGATGGATGGATATATATTCTTCGTCCTGTCTGTGACAGTCTTAAGCCTCTGTCACACATATGCGACTCAAGAGCCGGCCGTGGTGCGACTCAAGGCCGTGTCCTAATTGGCTCCCACGCCTCCTGACTGGCTCCGAATCTGCTCTGCTCATGACTGCCTAACGACCGCGTCAGGACTGTCTCACAACCGGTCGTGACGTCCTCAAGAACGCGACGAGATCAGGAGGCGACCGTGAGGCGATGGAGCTATGAAATTTAACTAATTTTTGTCAGCCATGACCGTGACATGACCGCCCACGAATGCAAGACGACTGTGTGACGCGTTTGGGGAATGCACCCCGACCTACCCAGGACACCTCCATGACATGTCCACGACCGACCCATGGGGTGGAGCATCACACCTGAATCACCAATGACACCCAGTGTAGGGCGGAGCATCACACCTGGACCACCAGTGACACCTAGCACATCACCATGGACCTCTCCTGTGTCTAGTCAGTTGATGAGGAACACACAGTGATAGGTTTTTTTTTGTCGGCGACAACATCACGACACTCAATGACCGCATCACAACGCATCCAATTGAACTAAGACTGCGTCACGACCGACGTACGACATTCCTGACTGCAATGCAACTGTGACATGACTTTTGACACGTCGTGAGGCCCGACGAGTCGTCCCAGCGGCTCACGAACACCCTAAAGAGTCCGGGCTTTGCTGGCAAATCAAGGGATGATCAGTGAAAAAATGCGTTACAACCTTGAGTTGTGCCGCGGTCGGCCCTTCAATCGTTTGTGTGTGACATGGGCTTTAGAGGGACTGTTGCTGTTTACTTTCCTTTGTACTTTGCTGTGCTGTATATACCTCACAAGAGGTAATATGTGTCTAACTCTTATCCTGTATCTCATCAGTGTGAATAAAGGGGTGCCAACGAGTGTTTGTTTATTTGTGTGTGTGTGTGTGTGTGTGTGTGTGTGTGTGTGTGTGTGTGTGTGTGTGTGTGTGTGTGTGTGTGTGTGTGTGTGTGTGTGTGTGTGAACCTTCCCTGCCTAGTTACAATCCGTTAACTTTTGCAGAGTGGGTCGTCGTCCCGTGCTAGTGTGGGGAACATCGATAATGGCACTGATCTCCATTGGGATAGCATTCCTCCCAAACATCTATCTCATCTTGGCCGCTCGTGCCATAGAGGGTGCCTGTCACATGGCATCATCATGCGCAGGCTACTCTCTAGGTTAGTTATATCTTCGGAAATGTGACTTTACGTCAGCAGCCTCTATATTATCTGAGGATCCATAGATAAATCAGATGATTTGCATTTTTTCATTTGTTGCTTTCAGATTACAAACTGCCTTTTCAACACGATGGAGAAAATAGGAAATCACATATAAAAAAATCTTATTGTTTATTATAAACTGTTAAAGTGAGGATGATATACCAAAAGATATAACAAAAATAGTGAATGTGGTCTGGCGAGGATATGATTAGTCGATATGTGACCAATTGCAAATTAAAGTTTTTTGTGGGTACTAGAGAAATGTACATATTTGTAAAAAGTTTATTAGAAGAAAGGATCATGCTTGAGGTAAGTAGAAATGCAGGAGATTATTGAAAGGTGTTTCCCCTGTACAAGAGCCTACTAGACAGTTAAGCAAAATGTGATGACAATATATGATTAACTTAAGACAGTATTTTTGTGAGGACTGTGTGTCGTGTTTTGGTGGGGTGCTTATGCAAACTTCAGGAGGCATGAAGGGACTGGTGTAATTCTGGTAATTTTGTGGGTCATGGAGGTGTTTGTTTCTGTAATGTCAGAGAGTGTGTCAAAAATATAACGAAGTAGTCTCGCTGGGAATCGTTTTCTCGGATGTTAGGATATTACAGATGAGGTTCTTAGGCTTGAGTCCCTAGAGCCCCAGGAGAGACGTGAAAGTGATCCCAGTGACTGATATTAGGCACCAGGATGTTGCAGGAGTAATAAAAGAGGTGCTCTTTAATAAGGTAGTGTTGAGATGTATGAGTGACCTAATATGCTGCTGGCCTTTGAAATGAGGTGATGCCGTGGGATGGATTGGCTTTAAGATGAACTGGCCTCTGAAGTGAGGCAGGGCAGATATAGGAGCTAATGAAAAAGAAGTCTGGTGTTCCGTAAGACTCCCCAAGTGTAGGTGGTTGACCGGTACGTAAGTCGAAGCTCGAGTAGAGGGCACTATCTCCGGGCTGGGCAGCAGACGAATGATGGGCCGCATCTTTTAGCTTTCTGTGTCAGTACAGGGGTCGTCCCTGTGACATGATGAGGCCGAGTTGGTAGAGCGTTCGTTTCCAGTGAGGGTATTGAAACAAAACTCCACTGGTCTTGTCTGTCCTCTCCCTGGGTTCCAGGGAGAAAGGAATTTGTTCGGATGTGATGCTGGTAAGATTCATAAAAATCTGGCATTGTTAGGCATAGGAGTTTTCAGACTAGTCCCATAACTTTGGGATCACATGCATGAGAGTCTTTTCTTATGCAGCATTAAGATATCATTATGGGTTAAGACTGTGAATATAATGTGTTGGAATTGTGGGGTTAATAATTATGTTATGCCACTGTGTTGATAATGTGATGTGACATGCAGTGATAACAAGAAGGCGCACTCAGACACTCCTGTACCCGTCAATTCTCAGGCGGGGTGCAACAAAGCCATTGTCAAAAAACTTTATTTTATTTTTTATTTTTTCAAGACTGAAAGAAGATTTTGAATTCCCATGACTTGAATTGCCTTCAGCAAAAAAAAAAAAAAAAAAAAAAGAGTGCTCTGTCCACTCTATTATATGGATAGAGACTGGACTTTTTGTCACTGAAAAATGCGTCACCTGAGCTGGTGCTTCATGAGTTAAACTCACAACTGGCATTTTAGACATTGACATTTCTAGCACTCAGCCGGAGAACTGTCGAAGAGAGGAACATTTATCTTTGCCCTGTAACCCTGACCTCTGATCGACTGTTCTCAAAATCCGGTAGCTTCGTGTTTACCTTACCCTTTACCTTTCCACAAATTTTGGTTCAAATCAGATAAAAACTTCGTGCTGACTTTGCCGTGTGACCTTGACCGTTGACTGATTGTACTGCAAATCTAACCCTGTCGTCCTTAACTTACTCTCAGTGCTTCCACCAAGACTGTTCTAAATCGAATTAAAGCTCTTTGTGCTGGCCTTGCCCTGTGACATTTGCTTTTGTATTATTATTTTTCAAATCGGATCCTTTCATTCATACCTGACCATGATTCGGTCTCCAGTGATTGGTCTGAATTTGATGATAATTGTTGAAATTAACCTACATGTGACAGTGACCTTTGACCTATTATCATCAAAAGCAATAAATTAACCCCTTGACCATGTGTCATCCCTTCCACTCAGATATTTTGTAGTTAAAAGCGGATCATTTTTTGTTCGCACACACACACACACACACACACACACACACACACACACACACACACACACACACACACACACACACACACACACACACACACACGGCACTGTGCAGCCAATGTCGTGTGTTGAAGCGGTACTGAATACCGGTGAAACTATTATTGAACGTCGATGTTGGAAGCTCATAATGCTACATTATCGTAGAGGTGGCTCACTCATCATCAGTTCATTGTAAGATCTTGTGTTCTCATTGTCATTCAGTACCTTACTAGGCCAGTTTGCAGGAGTGGAATTTATCACTGCCAAATAGAGCAGCTCCTGAGGAGGGAAAGAAATCCAGATCCGGTAAAAACAGGGAAAGGGGGAGTCAACGCACGCGCAATGGAATGTGGAAAGGCAGGCACTGCTGCTGCCGATGGAGGAGCGGCGCCCATGCCGGTTAAATTTCCAGAGCATTTTGTTTTTTGAGTGAATCATGCCTTCTGGATGCCATCATATTCAGGATAGTACCGTTCCGGGTATGAAGACGTTTACTTTATCAGTCTGTTTACCTATCTACCTACATAATAAACTTTCACTGCATAAGCATGTGTAGCCCCTACTCTTTCCTGTATTTTGTTTTACACACACACACACACACACACACACACACACACATACACATACACATATACTGGAGAGAGAGAGAGAGAGAGAGAGAGAGAGAGAGAGAGAGAGAGAGAGAGAGAGAGAGAGAGAGAGAGAGAGAGAGAGAGAGAGAGAGAGAGAATATATTTATTTAATTACAATATGCACATATTTACAAGGCCAATGTCTTGCAAATCTTAATGGAGACTGGCTGTAAATCGTCTATGCGTTTTTGGAGTATATCCATGGCGATACATTTTACGGCAATAATAGTGAAAAGAAATACGAACACAACAGGAATTGTTCCCGACACCATGCATGGATTCAAACCCACATCCATGTGCACTTCCCATGGTTGCATCGTGTCATTAAGCAGATTCATTGTTTCCAGCGTAAATGATGTTAACTTTACCCTGTGCTGTAATGCTGTTGTTGGACCGAGGTAGTGGTTAAAAATTGTTTGTGATTCAAGTTGGCATAGTGGTTAAGGAAGAATAAGATGGTGTTGTTACTGGGCAGTGATTTGGCGATACGTACAGACCTCTTGCCATTGTTTAGGTTCATGGTGTGTCAGGGTAATCAACATAATTTAAATTATCTGAGTGAAGTAGATATGTGTGTTGGAGGGAGAGAACGCAACGATGGTGTATTAGCTTAGATGCAGAGATGAGATTACAGTGTTTATGGATTTCCTGATTGGTTATCAGGGCAAGTTTAAAAGGGACAGTTTCATCTGCATGAAACTTTAAAACGTTCCCTGGACAACGTTTACAAGAATGCAATGACACAACATTTACTTGCGATGTTACTTTCACCGTCTCGCTTAGTGGAGATCACGATAATTTCTGCTTCTGTGTGTTCATGCTAACCAGTGAATTACTAAACTTACTCGAGAAAGGATGTGTTTAGTAGACTAGGAAGAGATTGCCGGTTTTTAATAGAACATGTACTACAAATGGTGTTAGGACGATTGTTCAACCCAGATACGGGAAAAATGGTTTCAGGTATGTCTCCTTCATCATAGGTTTGAAATTGTGCTTTAATATACCTTAATTAACAACATAACCTAAGTCACGAATAGGGAATAAGTTTACAGACTACCAGCACTGGAAACATCCTTCATAAATTATTTGTCCCCATCTTTCACATTTAATACCTGAAGGATTAATATATCCACATCATCCATTACCACATGTAAATGTTGAAATCTGTTATGTTACCTTCTGGTGAACTATCTCCCACAATTATTTTCTTAGTTATAGTTAGGTCAGGTCTACTGATCCGCTACTGGTACCACGCAATCCAGTACTACTTGTTATATGATTCGGCCGTCGGCAATTAAATCGGAAATCCCAGTGGTTTTGCTTAGAGAAGAGCGTGGCTCGATACCCTGCAGGACAAAAACATTTACCTGTCAGAAAGCGGATGAGCTTCCAAGACAATCTTTACCTAGTAGGGTAGGTGGAGCTCATTAGCTTTGGCTGGAAGTCTACCTTCGATAAGAAAAACCCTGAGTGTAGCTCTGGAGTCTGGTCATGGTAGTGTTCCCCAGATTTCTCTACATTAGATCACCTCATCATGGTATAAAATTTAGAGAGATTGGGAGGGTCCAGCATCTGCCCAGGGCCCAAGCCAAATGGGCAGGTTCGTATAGCCGTGAGGAATGTAAAAGGTGTGAATACGGAAAGTAAGAGGATGGAAGTAGTGAGCGTGGTAAGGAGTGATGTGTTTGCCTTGCCTTGATAACACTGAGTGAAACAAAAATGAATGGGCTTGAAGTGAAGGAAAAGGAGAGTGTGAAATTTGTAAGGTCGGTCACGAAAGCACACGGAAGATGCAAGGAAGGAACTGTTTTACTAATGGGTGATGAGCGGCAGAGGGAAAGAAAATATTACAAATACAATTAACAGATTACAAAGTATGTACTTGTATGTCAAGTTCCAATTCAGGACAATATTGATGAGCATGCGTCTTGCGACGATAGGGGTTAGGAAGAAAAGGATAAGCTCTGGGATCAGCTGGATGAATTAACAGGACAGATACTCAGGGATTATAAAGTGTTTGTAATGAGTGACATGAACGATAGGGTTAACATTGCTCCTCTAAGTGATATAATGAGTCGTTAAGGAGTACCAGGAGAAAACGATAATGGAAAGCGACTGGAAGGCATATGTCAGTGCATTTATGAATCATATTTTAAAAGATGTACACAAGTGCATGGGAGTGCAGAGAGAGAGAGAGAGAGAGAGAGAGAGAGAGAGAGAGAGAGAGAGAGAGAGAGAGAGAGAGAGGGGAAATGGAAAAGATGAAAAACAAAGAAGTGGCAGATGAATATCAAGCTAAAGTAACGGAGCTGTTGGAGTCAGAAAACTCGATGCAAATGGATCTGAATAACTTGTGGACTGCATATAGGGAATGCTTATTTAGGAATAACAAAGCGGTGTGTGTTGTGAAGTTAGCACATAAGAAGACAGGTACAACATGGAGGGATGAATATGTTGGAAGGGCAATGGTAGAAAAGAGGACGATGTGGCTGGAATGGATGCAGGAAAGGGATTTATATGAAAAAAAGAAGAGAATACAATTAGAGTAAAAAGCATGCACTGAGACTAGTAAACAGGAAAGGGATGGAAACAAATGCTTATCTTGGAAGAAAGATAAATGAGCATTATTCTGAAAATACGAAATTGGTGAGGTGTGGAAGTACAAGGGATGCAAATGGAAGAGCGTGAACCAGTGGACGAGAATAAACGAGCGGATGGAAATATTTGGAAAGGCTGATGAATGGCTATTGTGAGAGAGCGGCAATAAACATGAGTAGTGTTGGTGGTGTGAAGAGAAAGAATACAACGCCTGGAAACGTGACATTGTAAGAAGTGGGGAATGCAGTGTAAAGGCCGAAGAATGAGAAGGTAGCATGTGGTGTGTACTGAGATGACTAGACGTTATGGAATGGGTGGAATGAAGTTTTATTGAGATTATATAAGAAGGCGAGGATGAGGGGGAAACTGTACCAGCAGAGTGGAAAAAAAAAAATGTGGTTACATCCCTGCACAAGAATAAAGGCGAATGAGGTGAGTGCAACAATTATCGTTGCATATGTATCTTCAGTGCTATAGAAAAGGTATGTGGGAATATTATCGCAGAGACTGTAAGGGGTATATCTGGTAAGTGGCGAACAGGGTTTGGAATAGAATAGGATGTGTGGATTAATTATTTGCAATCAGACAGATAAGGGAGAAGGCATGTAACGTCTAATCAGATTAAACAACCATTAAAAGAAAAACTAAGTAAATTTAACCCCGATAAAAATTGTAGATTCACATCCATGAACACATTCAAAATTAGTAGTTTCTTTCATTTCAATGACCATATGCCACACCATTTGCTCTCGTCTGTAGTTTATTACCTGCCCCAGTTATTAAGCAGGGTACGTGGGTAACACCAAGGCCCTCTAGGCCAGTATTTCTTAACCTTTTCCGGCAGCTACTCGCATTCTGAGAATGAGGCAAGTTCGGCGACAAATGACGTAACCGGGATAACTTTCGTAGTTAATACATCCAGGTTAATATAGGTGATGGCAAAATAGTTTATTGGTAATATAATTACAACATGCTTCTCTTACACTTACTTTATATGGGGGACCAGTGCCCTCATATCCTGGTAGTTTCATGTACTCGTAATTTCATTCAGCCGTTTTTCCGTAATGTTGCTAACAATCATGAAACAGACAAATAAAGACGAAGAAATAAATAAACTAGACCAAAAACAATATCTCGTCGGACTCCGTCCGAGTGAGGTAATTATCTTTCTGTAAATTGGCATATATTCCAGAAGTACCTCTAGTACGTAAGAGATGGGATAAAAGTAGAAAGAAGAATGATGAATACAGAGAACTGGTTGAAATGCAAACATATTAAATTAGCGGAGGAAGCAAATAAACTGAAGAAAATTTTTCAAATGGAAATAGAGGCAATCAGAAAGGAACTACACCTACAGAGCGAAAAAATGAAGAAATGGTAAAGGGAATGAACAGGGACACGACAGTAGATAAGTTGTCGGTTGAGGTGGACTCAGTGAGAAAGAAAACAAGTGAAATGTGGAATACAGTGGTCAACTGTAAGAGATTACTGGAGGAGTTCAAAAATGACAAATAAAATTAAACAAGAATGCAGTCTGACAGACCAAAACAGTGATATTGAGGATAAGGTAACTTGGGCAAGTGAAATGATAAATTGCACAGATACAATACAAAATACATATGCTGAGGTCTTCAGAGTTAAACAAGAACTAAAAAACAAGGTCGAAGAAAAAAAAATAAGAAAGTAAATGAATGAAATCATAAACAAAAAGAACAAACCTGATAAAGGAATGAACTAAGATCAACAATTCTATGGTAATCATTAGCAACGATGAAGAAGAAGTAAGAAACAGTCTCTAGAGACCAACTGGGGACGGTCAATACAATGAACACATTGAGAGAAGTATCAAAGGACATCTGTGAGAAAGATAAAGAGGAATACAATTGTCAAGGGAAATATGAGAGAAACAAGTCAAGGCGCCTGAACATAACCTTCCAAAGTGTGAATACTGTAGAAGGAATAATAAAAAATGCAACAAACTCAAGGATTCAGAGGAATTTTAAAAAGTATAGATAAAAAGATGCCAAACTCAGGTGGAATGGGGATTCCTAAAAGAAAACAGGGAAGAAGCAAAAACAATATAGGAGGAAAGATCAGAGAAAGAGAGAAGTATTTTTTCCCCAATGCATTGGGTTTACAAGTAAGAAAATGGCACATAAACAACAGGGACTTAAAAAAAAAAAAAAAAAAAAGGAAGGTAGTACACTCAAATTAGGCCAAAATGTAATCAACACGACTAAGTTGATGTACTCAAATGTACATGGAATGGTATCCAAATTATCAATGATAAAAAACTATACCAAACAAAAGGATCCTCATATTATTTGCCTAACTAAAACAAAATTAACCCCAAGGATATCCATCGACACCCTAAGATTTGATGAGTGCATCATATGGAGAGAAGATAGAAATTTGAAAAAAGGAGCAGTTATGATATTAACAGGGAGAAATCTCCAAGTTAAAGAAGTAGATATATCCTCACAAGGAGATTTGTTAATTGCAGTAGAGATTAACACATCTGAAAAGTAAATAACGTGGAAAATTTATACATGCCACCCAAAACAAACACTTGGGATGGAGATGAATGTGAAGACCTGGCAGAAAGCACAATACAGAGTTAAAGAACCCTACTGTACTACATAGAATGGCAGAAAAATCTGAAAGAATTATAGTAACTGGAGCTTTCAACACAAATGTGGATTGGAATACTCTTCATGTAAGAATCTGTGAAAGCTGTTGCGATCAAAAGTTCGTCGATATTTTACTGGAGTTTTTCCTAACACGACATGTAAAGGAACACACCAGGGAATGAGAACCAGAAAATTATCCTTATTAAATCTTATATTTCGAGGCAAGAAAATGAAACTGACGACATAATGTATCACCATTTTAGCAATACAGTATTAAACTACATTTTCAGGACAGCATATGGTATAGTTAGAGATAATAAATGTTACAAAAAGAGACTAAACTACAAAATGGGCAAATATCATGACTGAAGGATGTACTTTATAGAAATAGATTGGGAAAAGGAGCTTAGAGAACAAGATATATATATATATATATATATATATATATATATATATATATATATATATATATATATATATAGTGAGAGAGAGAGAGAGAGAGAGAGAGAAAATCTGTAAATTTTATGAAAGAGATGTCAAAAAATTACCTCAGCACAAAAAAAAAAAAAAAAAAATAGAAATAAGGATAAAGAAATTGTTTAATACTGAATGTAAAAAGGCAAATTAGAAAAGAGATTTGCTGTGCAACAGATACAGACGACATAATGGTGAGAGGGCATTTAACACCAATAAACAGGCAAGAAATGATTATACAAGGATAAAGAGAGAAGCTCAAAGGTAGTTTGAAGAAGACATTGTAAATAGAAGTACTGATCAACCGAAGCAGTTTTACACCTACATACGAAGCAGAACTAAAGTCAAAGGTAAAATACAGTCCATCATGGATGAAGGGAAAATCAATGTCAGTGAAGAAGATATTGTGAAGTACTACACAAAAAATTCCAATCTGTTTTTACAGAAGCAAGTATATTTCAGAGAGATGAAAAGGAACAAGCATGCCCACACACATTAGCAAATATAGGCATATCGGAACAAGATGTCCAGGAAGAGTTGAGCAAATTAGACAAAGGAGAAGCAAATGATACTGACGAGATATCAGGCTGGATATTGCATGAATGTACAGAAGAGTTACGTAAACTACCTGATAAGAGCACATTGTTCCCTTCTTCAAGTGAGGAAATAGACAAATCTACTTATTTTTTTTTTTTTATGTGTCCGACTCTGAGCATAGGCTTCACAGCCTGCTATCAAGGTCCAACAGTCCTCCTACATACATACACCTCTACATGTTACCATTTCGGCGCTAACACCCACCGTCCATATTGAATACATGCTAGGGCTGTTTCATACAGGACTGGTGTATTGGTATTAGCGGGGGTATTTTTACGACATGTCGGCGGGTCTTCTGGTAGATCAGTAAAGCCTTATTTAATGAAATTCAAATCCTTAAACTGTTCCCTGCCCCATCCGGGATTTGAACCTGGGTCCGTTAGAACTTTTTTTTTTTTTTTTTTTTTTATGTGCTCGACTCTGGGCATAGGCTTCTCAGCCTGCTCCCAAGGCCCAGTAGTCCTCCTATATATCGACTGCAGGCCAACTCTCTACCGATTGAGCCACGCCTCCCCCATTACCATCCAGTATCACTGACCAGCATTGTAAGAATGATATTTGAAAAGCTGATAAGAAAAATATGGGTACATCATCTAGAAGAACACAATAAGATAACAGAAAGACAGTTCGGTTCCAGAATGGGAAAATCATGTTACTAATCAATTTACTATGACGAAGTAGCAGAAACACTACAGAAAAGAGAAGGATGGGTAGAAAGTATCTATTTTGATTTCAAAAAAGCATTTGGCAGAGTACCACACCAAAGTACTATTATGGAAACTGTATATCAAGGAGGAATCCAAGGTAATCTGTACTGTTGGATGCAATATTTTCTTAGAAAAGGGGATATGAGAACAGTACTAAGGGGACATTACTCATCATAGAGAGAAGTGACTAGTGGAGTACCACAGGACTTAGTGCTGGCACCAGTTATGTTTTTAGCATATATAAATGACATTGACAGCACCACTGAAAATGGAAGCTATCTAAAAGCGTTTGCTGATGATGCTAAAATATGAAGGAGAATTACAAACACAGACTCTTTCAGAGAGCTTCAAGAAGAATTAAATAAGCTTCATGAATGGAACAATAAATGGCAAATGGAATTCAGTATGCACAAACTCAATGTAATCAAATTTGGTAAAAGTGAAAAAGACCAGACTGAGGATTATAAGCTTCGAAGGTCAACCCTCCACATATTAGAAATGGAGAGGGACCTACAAGTGATTATTATCAATAACAAACTACCTCAGGCTGACCACATCACTGACAAAGTACGGATCATGTACACAATGCGTGCTAATATGAGAGCAGCATTCACATACATAAATGAAGACATGCTGAGAAGATAATCTCATCATTTATTAGACTAGCCCTGGAGTATGCATCAGTAGTATGGAATCAGTATCTCAAAAAACACATAGATAAGTTTGAAAAGGTACAACTGGCCGCTATAAGATAGACACCAAGCTTAACCCGCCGCGTCCCGTTGATGTACATATGCGCCCAAACATATTGTCACTGTGCCTTCCATTGACGTTTATGAACGCACTGCAATTGCAAGGTCTGTCGTTTGCACATTTTTCAAATTTCACGCTTGATTTTTGGTAAGTATAAGTGGGACACCTTCCTTTACCTATGGCCAGGTGGGGACAATGCCTTACCCCACCTGACCTTCCCCCCTCCCGCACGACATTGTCTCGGCAACTCGCTTGTTACCAGTGACCTGGCCAGTAAAGATAAGTCACGCCATGGTACAAAATTCAGGGCAAGAGTGGTTCCCCAGTCGATGACAATGTGGAGGACAAAGTTTATGTGGTGATAGAGGAAGAAGCATGCAGACGTGATGAGGAGGTAATGTCGCCAAAGGGGGTGCAGTATGTTGACATGTTTGATGAGTGAAACATAGCTTATATCGCTTATATTACTGCGTGGAAACCAATATATTCTTGTACTACATATAAATTCGTACCAAATAAACAAATATCTACCTCCTATAGAAAACATCTTCTCTGTAGCCTGGCTCAAGAGAACACAGTACCAAGGTGAGGGTACTGTCACCTGTACCGGCATTTCTAAACTCAGGTGAGCACTTTCTCTCTGAATTTTCGATGTTTCTCATTAAAAGTAGAGGTTTTAGCGAAAGAAAAAAAATCGAAAATCTGCCTGGATTGGGGGAGATCATTGGTGAAAAATCTGCTGGGACACAGTGGGTTATGGGATCTGAACTATGAAGAAAGACTAGAAAATTTAATCCTACCAACAATACAAGAGAGAAGGGAAAGAGGAGACATGATTATGCTATTTGTGAAATGCATCACAGGAAAAGAGAAAATAGACAGTAATGGGTATATAACCTATGAGGAAATAACAAGAAGAGGACACTACAAAAAACTGCATAAAACAAGAAGTGATAAAAACGTGTTAAGAAGCGAGATTTGCCAGTTAGGTGCCGAGATGTCTCTCGACGTTTCCCGGTGTTTACAGTGGTTTCGGTACGAGTCAGAGTTGCCAGTTTCCCTGCTATTTGTAAGCGTAGTTATTTCTTAAGTTATGCATTAATTTTTCTGCTCTTTATCTTTATAATGTTTAAGTGATTGCTTGTTAAATTATGTACTTTAAGTTCTTATGGTAAATGATTCAGTGTCATGTAATGTAGGAAATCTCTAGCATGTTTTAATGTCTCGTAGTTGGTAACTGTCGTTGCTAGGGGCAAGTACAAGACCACCAGGTTCCAGAATTGTGGAAAAGTAGATGATTCTCTTACAATGCAAGTTTATATAAGGATGGATAAGAGATCTGAACAAGTTCATTCAATTTTCAGTTCAGTTTGAGTGAAGTTCAGTTGGTTTGAGTGCAGTGCTGTTAGTAAAGTTTTTGAAGTGTTGCTGGCAAGCATTGTTATTACAGTTAGTTAAGATTATTTTCGGTACTTGTGAAAACAGTGAAGTGTTTATTGAAGTTTGTATATCACTGGAACTTGTAATAACAGTGAAGTGTTGTCAAGCATTAAGTGTAATAGCAGTTAGCAAAGTCTGTATAGCTCCAGTGCTTGTGAGAACAGTGAAGTAAAGTTGGAAAGCATTGAGTGGAATTACTTGGAAAATAGAGACAGTGAACTTTAAGGAGCCAGTGTTTATTTTCGCCTCAGCTGATCTTGCATACTGCACACCTAACGGCTGACCTTAGGAAGAACAACTCACTGGGCAACGTCTTTCCCATACTGTACTACTGCTGTTGGAGCCTGTGGCAGTGTGGGGTGAGAACGTAATGCTGGTGTCAGGAGTGGGATAATATCAGTGCTGCAGTGAGTTTAACCTTCGACATGGAAGCAGAAGGTGTGAAGACAAGGTCTCGAGCTGGACAGGAGGAGGAAGTTTCCCTGGCGGCAATCATGAAGCTACAAGAGGCACAAAAAAAAGGGCTCAGAAACGAATTTAAAGAACTCTTACAAGCACATGTATAGGCACAGAATGATGGACAGAAAGAGCTCAGGAAAGAATTCAAAGAACAATTACAGGCAGAGAAGAAAGAACTCAAAGAACAATTACAAGCACAAAGTGTCCAATCGCAAGCACAGAGTGAACAACTAGAGGCACAACATGAAGAACAAAAGGAACAATATGAACAACTTCAAGACGCATTACAGGAGCAACAGAGGGAAGTACAATTGAGGGTGCAAGGACAGCTACATGCTTTCATGGGGGAAATGAAGGAAGAACAGCACCAGTCGAGCAGAGCAGCACCAGTCGAGCAGGGCAGTACTCCAAAGGTGGATGGAAAGCTGATGACAGGAAGAGCTGGAGCTCCTGTTTCATCAGCCCTCGGGACTAGGTCCCGACCATCCCCCTTTGCTGAACTTTTTCAGTCTCAGTAACACAGAGAGTAGGCCAGCATGCTCTCCAATACAAGTTTCTCTATCAGCACCAAACTACATATTCAGTACACACCACACTTTTCAAAATTTTAGAAAATGCGTCGAATAACGTAGCCTCGGAGTCCCCAGGGGGAGGGGGACCATAAATGCCCCCACCTTCTGCCTCTCTCCCGGTGATGACTCAAGATGCCTGGAACCACTGCCTGACTCTCTTCTTCTTCATTTCTGCAACATTCGTGGCCTTTCCTCTAACTTTCGCTCTGTTGAACACCACCTCTCCTTCTCTAAACCTCAACTTCTTTTTCTAACTGAGACTCAGCTATCTGAGGCAACTGACAGCAGACCCTTTTCTGTATCCTCCTGCTTTCTCTATACTCATTTCAAAGCCAAACGTGGCTGTTGTGTATACTGTATATACGCAACAACTTATCTTGCTCTCGTGTTTCTGAACTCGGTTCTACTGAATTCTCTACACTCTGGCTTCAGCTTTCCTGTCATTCTCTGACTAAATATATCTGTGCTGTTTACTTATCTCCTAATTCTACTATCAAAACTTCTTTGACTATCTTACTTCTACGATGGAACACATTCTATCCATTTCTCCTTCCTCTGAAATCTCCATTCTTGGAGATTTCAGTGTTCACCACCACCTTTGGCTCTCCTCTCCTTTCCCTGGTCCACCTGGTGAACAAGCCTAAACCTTTTCTATCCTTAATGACCTAGAGCAGATTGTACAACACCCTAACCGTATCCCTGACCATCATGGAGAGAGCTCCAACATACTTGACCCCATCCTTACAACTAATCCTTCTGCTTACATTGTTAATCTTTTCTCTCTGTTGGGCCCCTCCGATTACAACCTTATCACCTTAACCTGTCCTATTGCTCCGGTACGGCCTGCAGACCCTCCAAAGAAACGTCATCTGTGGCACTTTGGAGCTGCGGATTGGGAGGCCCTCAGGCAGTACTTCTTTGATTTTCCCCGGAATGATTATTGCTTCCATGGCCGGGAGCCATCTGAGTGTGCCTTGCGCATTACGCAGGTTATTCTCTTGGGCATGGAAGCATACATTCCTTTCTCATATCCTTTGACTAATGCAAGAAAGCCTTGGTTTAATCACGCTTGTTCTAATGCTGTCCGCAACAAGGAGAGGGCCTATAAAAGGTACCGGAGCCAACCTACCCCTGAATCACATCTTTTATACGTTTCTGCCCAGAATCGTGCTAAGTCTGTTCGTCACTCTGCAAATAATAATTTCATCCATACAAAATGCTCTCAACTCTCTATCTTGAATTCTTTCCGCTCCTTCTGGCATCTTGCCAAAAACCTTTCTAACAACTTTGCCTCATCATCCCTCCCTCCTCTTTTCTACTCTTATGGCTCTGTAGCTATTTCTTCTACTAATAAAGCAGATCTCTTCGCACAGACTTTCTCCCCCAATTCCACCTTAGACGATTCCTGTGCTGTTCCTCCATCACTTCCCCCCTATGACTTCCTCATGGCTAACATTAAAATTTCTTCAGCTGATGTATTTTCTGCCATTACAGGCCTCAATGATAATAAGGCATATGGGCCTGATGGAGTCCCTCCTGTTGTTCTCAGAACTATGTTTCTGTGCTTGCACCCTGCATAGGCAAACTCTTTTGCCTTTGCCTATTAACTTGTACCTTTCCTTCTTACTGGAAGTGTACTTTCATTCAGCCAGTCCCAATCAAGGGTGACTATTCTCAACCCTCTAACTATCGTCCAATTGCTTTAACATCCTGTATCTCAAAAGTTTTCGAGTCAATTCTTAATAGAAAATTTTTAAAGTCTCTTTCCTATCACAACCTTCTTTCTGATCGACAGTATGGGTTCCGTCAGGGACGCTCCACTTGCGATCTTCTCACCTACCTTTCAGACTCCTGGTCATCCTCCTTTCGGGACTTTGGCGAAAGCTTTGCCATTGCACTTGACATCTCAAAGGCTTTCGATCGAGTCTGGCATAAATCATTAATTTCCAAACTGCCCTCTTACGGTTTCTATCCTTCTATCTGTGCCTTCATCTCTAGCTTCCTTTCTGGTCGTTCTATAGCCGCTGTTGTAGACGGCCATCATTTTTCTCCTAGATCCATTAACAGTGGTGTTCCTCAGGGCTCTGTCCTATCACCAACTCTCTTCCTTGTATTCATCAATGACCTTCTAAGCTGTACATCTAACCCTATCCACTCATACTCTGATGATTCCACTCTTCACCTTTCCATTCGATTCCCACAACGTCCATCTCAGTAGTTACTTCAACAAACAAGGGATGAGGCTATGGCACACCTAATGTCTGACTTGACTCGTATCTCTGACTGGGGTAAAAATAATCTAGTTGTTTTTAATGCATCAAAGACTCAGTGTTTGCACCTATCAACCCGACAAAATCTTCCACAGGTATACCCACTAATGTTTAATAATATTCAGGTTAATCCTGCATCATCATTGAACATGCTTGGGGTTTCATGTGGTCGGAATTTATTTTGGAAACATCATATTACATCTCTGGTAAAATCTGCTTCCAAGAGATTGGGTGTGCTAAGCCGACTCCGTTCCTTCTTTACCCTTGCACAATTGTTGACTCTATACAGGGGTTTTATCCGCCCCTGGGTGGAGTACAACTCTCATGTGTGGGGAGGCTCCCCACATACAGCTCTTCTCAATAGGGTGGAGTCAAAGGCTTTTCGTCTCATTAACTCTCCCCCTCTTACTGACTCCCTTCAACCTCTGTCTCTTCGTCGCACTGTTACATCTTTATCTCTTTTAAATCACTACTTCAATGGTCACTGTTCCTCTGAACTGTCTGCATGCATTCCTCCACTTCTATGACGGGTGCATAGCACCCGTCTAGCAGCAAACTCTCATCCCTCTTCTGTCCAACTCTCTAATGCAAGAGTTAACCGTTACTCCCAGTCCTTCATTTATGCAACAGGTCAACTCTGGAACTGTCTCCCTCTGTCTGTATTTCCTGCTTCCTATGATCTCCAGTCTTTCAAACGCAGTGTGTCCAGGCATCTCGAAATGAATGGATCTTGAATTTGGCTCTCTCTTGTATTTTGTTTTTCTCTTGGAAGGAACAGTTTTGTGGGCTCATTGCCTTTGGTTCCTTCTTCCTCATATTAAAAAAAGAAAAAAGCTTAAGGAGAAAGTGGATGCTAAGCTAGAGCAGGAGAAGTATGAGGTAAGCAATAATGTGATGGAGTGTAAACAGCATGTAGATGGCCAGTTGAAGACAGTTAGTGAGGAAATAGTGGCAGAGTGCAAACAGCATGTGGACAATCAGTTGATGATTAGCAAGGGAATAGTGACAGAGTGCAGGCAGTATGTGGACAACCAGCTAAAGATTAGTGAGGGAATTGTGATAGAGTGCAGACAGCATGTAGATAACCAGCTGAAGCATGTAGTCGACCATGTTAAAATAGTGAGGAAATTGAGGCTGTAGAGAAATATTGCACTCCTGAGCCTCAGGTTAGTGCACAGGAAGCATTTGAAAGGAATGGACAGCGTATGGTGAATCTTGATGGATCTCAAGCATCTAAAGGTAGCACTACATTGTTGAATAATCAGAATGTAGGAGATTTAAGTCCTGGCCTTAATTATGATGCCCCAGTTTTTAGGCCCCAAACCATTGAAGTGCATGGCTATAATGGGGGTCCAGTTAAAACGAAACCTCAGGAATCTGATGGTAGAGTATCTTGGGAGGCTTACCGTGCACAGTTTGAGTTACTTTCGGATCAGAATGGTTGGGATGATAGGCAGAGTGCAGTGCAGCTTGCTACTAGCCTTAGGGGTGGTGCAATGGAAATTCTGGGCCAGATGTCAGTCATGGAGAGGAACAGTTATCAGTCCCTAGTAGACGTGCTTGGAGCGCAGATATGGAACAATACACGGGACTGAGGTTTACAGAGCAAGATTCTGGAGCCGTGTACGGGCTTGAGGAGAATCCCTACAGCAGCTTGCTCATGACCTGGAGAGTATGGCTTACAAGGCTTACCCTGGAGCAGCATCTAACCTGTTGTCTATTCTACTGAGAGACCAGCTCATTGATGCTCTTAACAGTGCAGAGTTGAAAGTGTAAGTGAAGCAGGCACAACCCAGAAGCATGGAAGAAACACTAGCCAGGGCTCTAGAATTTGAGTTCTATGTCAGGTCCAGTATATCCACCTTTCAGGCAGGTCGTAGTGCAGGATTCAAGGCAAGAAAGGGGCAGGTATGTGAAAAGGAAGAATTTGAGGGAAGTTGCTGGTACTGTGAAAAGCCAGGACACAGAAAAGAGGACTGCTACGAATGGAAGAGGGAACAGGAGAAGACCGGAGGAGGCTGCTGGTTCTGCAGGAAGTCGAGCAAGAGAAGGAAGATTGTCACAAATGGAAGAAGAAGAAAGAACAGAGCAGTGTAAGGAAATCTTCAGCTGTATCAAAAGTGTGTTGGACATGTAGTGAGGTGGGACACTTCAGTTCTGAGTGTCTGAAGAAGAAAAAGGATAATAAGAAGAAGGTTGCAGAAGACCAGAAAGAAGCGGAAAACTAGTGGAGGCTGGTGTGAAGGGGCAATGACCAGCCAGCTTTTCCCAAGTAGCCCCGCCACCAAGAAAATGCAAGTGGACGGCAATCGACAACGTGCGAACAGACGGAAGGATAGATGGAAGGAAGTGTTCCCTGGTGATTGATTTTGGCCTCAGGGCAGACTTTTGTGAGGCCTGATGTGTTACATCATCGGTATCTGCCTGAGTCATCAGAACAATTGTGTGGCATGATTGGGAACCACGTGGAACTGAGGGGACCCCTGGATGTCTGGATTTAAGTGACAGGGCAAGAGGCTACTCTACCAGTCTACATGGCCTACATGAAGGATCCTTGCTTTCTGGGTCTGGACTACCTTATGTCCATGGGATGTGAGCTGGACTTCTGCTCCATGAAGCTGCAGGTTCGAGGATGGTCGGTTTCCATCACAGCAGTGAAACGTACTAGTTCTGGTGGCGAGATGAGAGCACTTTGCACTACAGCGATACCCCCAGAATCAGAACTGTTGCTCCAGTGTAAGGTGAGTGGCTCTTTTGACAGCTATATAGGGATAGTGGAGCATGATGCACGGTGCAAGACGAAAGCCAGAGTGATGCTGGGGAGAACACTGGTGGAAACAGGTGCAGATGCAGTGCCGGTTGTGGTGACTAATTTCTCCCGTGAGCTACAGAAGATCAACAAGGGAGAAATTATGGGACTGTGCCAGGCAGTGGATCCTGAGTGGCATTGGAGGAAGGCCTGTTAGAGGAGCATAGTCATGGAAGATGGGTACATGCCAGACCACCAACAAGACCTTTTCTCAAGGAGTTGCCAATGCCTGGATGGTTCACAAGTGCTGAAGTTGAGGCAGCTGCTGACGGACTTTGCTGATGTCTTTTCCACTGGAGACCTAGGCCTGGGGTACACTGATCTGGGGGAGCATAGTATAGACACTGGGGATCACCGCCCAATTAAACAGCCAGCATGGAGAATGGTGCCAGCCCAACAGCAAGAAATGGATTTTTTTTTTTTTTTTAATGTGTCCGACTCTGGGCAAAGGCTTCAGGGCCTATTTCTTGGGGGCAGTGACCTATCTCAAGGCCCAGTAGTCCTCCTACACCTCGACATGTCACCACTTCGGCGCTAACACCCACCATCCATATTGAATACATGCTAGGGCTGTCTCATACAGGACAGGTGTACTGGTATTAGCGGGGGTATTTTTACGACATGTCGGTGGGTCATCTGGTAGATCAGGAAAGTCTGCTTTTTAGGAAAGTCAAATCCTTAAACTGTTCCCTGCCCCAGCCGGGATTCGAACCTGGGTCCATTAGGACCGCAGGCCGCCTCTCTACCGATTCAGCCACCGTCAAGGAGTAATAGAAAAGTCCAGTAGTCCTTGGGCATCATCAGTGGTTCTGGTAAGGAAAAAGATGGCTCAGTAAGGTGCTGTATACAGACTATCGAGCCATAAATGAAGTGACAGTGAAGGATGCATACCCCTTGCCAAGAACTGATGACACGCTGGATGCTCTGTCTGGTGCTAAGTGGTTCTCCATCCTAGACATAAAGGCAGGATACCACCATGTCAACATTGCAGAGAAGGACAAAGAGAAGACAGCCTTTTCATACGAGTGGGATTTATGGCAGTTTAAAGTGATGCCATTTGGCCTATGCAATGCCCCAGCCACTTTTGAACGCCTCATGGACTGTGTATTTGAAGGCCTGCAGTGGCAGATAGCTCTCACCTATCTGCTCAATGTAACTGTTTTTGGACGGAATTTCGACCATGAACTGGAGGGGCTGTCAAAAGTGTTGAACAGGATCTGCACAGTGTACCTCAAGCTGAACCTCAAGAAATGCTACTTGTTTCAGAAGGAAGTAAAGTACCTGGGACAAATTGTAAGTGAGAGTGGCATCCGTACTGACCCAGAGAAGGTGACAGCTGTGGAAAACTGGCCAGTTCCAACTTGTGCGAGAAAACTACATAGTTTCCTGGGCTTGTGCACCTACTATCGACGTTTTGTCAGACCTTGCAGCGATAGCTGAACCTCTTCAGAAGCTGTTGGGGAAAAGGCAGACGTTTTCATGGACAAAGAAAGCCTTCAATGAACTCAAGCATGCATTGGCTAGCTCTCCAGTATTGCCGTACTCAGACCAGAATCAACCGTTTATCTTGGACTGTGACACTAGTGACCATGGTATTGGTGGAGTCCTGTCAAAGAAGAAGGATGACAAGGAGAGTGTGGTTGCTTATTACGGATAGAAGCTCAGCCCACCAGAGCGGAACTACTGTGTGACCCGTAAGGAGCTCTTGGCTGTGATGAAGAGCCTTGATTTCTTCCATCCCTACCTGTATGGGTCAAACTTCATCATCAGGATGGACCATGTGGCACAGAAGTGGCTGAAAATGCTAAAGAATCCAGAAGAACAACTGGTACATTGACTTGGGAAGCTAGACCAGCACAATTATCAGGTGCAACATCGTCCTGGGCGGGTGCATGGCAATGCTGACAGCCTGAGTCATTGGCCTTGTGATCCGGAGTGCCGGCAGTGTAATAAAAAGGAAGATCATAGTAAGAAATGCAGCCGTACTGCATTGACAGGGGCAGCATCAGATGAAGACCGGATGCAGATGTACAACCAGTCCTGGAGTGGCTGCAGCAGAGTACAGTGCAACCATCTTGTGAAGAAGTTTCCAGGTTAAGCCCTGCGACCATGAGCTACTGGAGTCAATGGAATCTTCTTCGTTTGAACAATGGACTACTGCAGCATCAGTGGGAGACAGCCGATGGCCTCAGCAAGTATTGGCAACTGGTGGTTCCGAAGAAGATGAGGTCCAAGATCTTGGATGAGTCCCATAACCAGATCACTAGTGGGCAGCTAGGGGTGAAGAAAACTCTAAGCCGGATGTGACAGAGATTCTACCGGATTGGCATGCGTCAGGATGTTGAAGAGTGGTGTCGCGTCTGTGATGTGTGCTGTGCCAAGAAGGAGCCCAAGAAACATGGTTGGGCCCCTCTCCAGCTGTACCAAGTGGGTGCACCGATGGAAAGAGTCGCAGTGGACATTGCTGGACCTTTGCCACTCACTGAGAGGAAACCAGTATACATGTGTCACTATGGTCTACTTCACAGAGTGGCCAGAAGCCTATGCTATCCCTGATCAAGAGGCTGGGACTGTTGCTCAGGTGTTGCTTGTGCAGTTGTTCTGTCATTTTGGGATGCCACAAGAGCTACATTCAGACCAGGGAAGAAACATCAAGTCTGCTGTGTTCCGTGAGTGCTGCAAGTTATTGGGGATCAAGAAGACTAGGACAACCCCCCTAAGGCCACAGTCAGATGGGATGGTGGTGAAATTCAACTGGACCATGGGACAAGAACTGGCCAAGGACTGTATTAATGGACAAACAGACTGGGAGCAAAAATTACCTGCATTGCTGATGCCATATCGGTCTGCATCCCATGAATCTACTAGCTACACTCCTGCAAAACTGATGTTGGGCCACGTGTTACGTTTACCCGTTGACTTTGTTTTTTTTTTTTTATGCAAGGAAGAAGGAATCAAAGGCCAGGAGCCCACATTTACAGTTCCCTCCAAGAATAAAACAAAAACAGTACAAATGAGAGCCAAATTCAAGATATGTTCATTTCGAGATGCCTAAACACACTGCATTTGAAAGACTGGAGATCATAGGAAGTAGGAAATACAGACAGAGGGAGACAGTTCCAGAGTTAACCTGTTTCATAAATGAAGGACTGGGAGTAACTGTTAACTCTTGCATTAGAGAGCTGGACAGAAAAGGGATGAGAGTTTGATAAGAGTTTGTTGCTAGACAGGTGCTATGCATCCATCATAGAGGTGGAGGGATGCAAGCAGACAGTTCAGAGGAAAAATGACCATTGAAGTAGAAATAGAAAAGAGATAAAGAGGCAACAGTGCAGCAAAGAGACAGAGGTTGAAGGGAGCCAGTAAGAGGAGCAGAGTTAATGAGACGAAAAGCCATTGTCTCCACCCTATTGAGAAGAGCTGTATGTGGGGAACCTCTCCACACATGAGAGTTGTACTCCATAGAGAGGCGAATAAATCTCGTGTATACAGTCAACAACTGTGCAGGGGTAAAGAAGGTACAGAGCCGGCTTAGCACACCTATTCTCTTGGAAGCAGATTTTACCAGAGATGTAATATGATCTTTCCAAAATAAGTCCCGAGCAAATGAAACCCCAAGCATGTTCAAGGATGATGCTGGATTGAGTTGGATATTATTAAACATTAGTGGGTATACCTGTGGAAGATTTTGTCAGGTTGACAGGTGTAAAAACTGGGTCTTTGATGCATTAAAAACATCAAGATTATTTTTATCCCAGTCAGAGATAAGAGCTAGGTCAGACTTTAGGAGTGCCATAGCCTCATCCCTTATTTGTTGAAGTAACTACTGGGATGGATGTTGCGGGAACAGAATGGAAAGGTGAAGGGTGGAATCATCAGCGTACGAATGGATAGGGTTAGATGTACAACGTAGAAGGTCATTGATGAATAAAAGGAACAGAGTTGGTGATAGGACAGACTCCTGAGAAACACCACTGTTGATAAATCTAGGAGAAGAACGATGGCCGTCTACAACAGCGGCTATAGAATGACCAGAAACGAAGCTAGCGATGAAGGCACAGATAGAAGGATAGAAACCGTACGAGGGCAGTTTGGAAATTAAAGATTTATGCCAGACTCGATCGAAAGCCTGTGAGATATTAAGTGCAATGGCAAAGCTTTCGCCAAAGTCCCGAAAGGAGGATGACCAGGAGTCTGAAAGGTAGGTGAGAAGATCGCAAGTGGAACGTCCCTGACGGAACCCATACTGTCGATCAGAAAGAAGGTTGTGATAGGAAAGATGCTTTAAAATTTTCCTGTTAAGAATAGACTCGAAGACTTTTGAGACACAGGATGTTAAAGCAATTGGACGATAGCTGAAGGGTTGGGAATGGTCACCCTTCTTTGGGACTGGCTGAATGAGAGCAAACTTCCAGCAAGAAGGAAAGGTACAAGTTGGTAGACAAAGGAGAAAGAGTTTACCTAGGCAGTTTTTTTTTTTTAATGTGAGGAAGAAGGAACCAAAGGCCGTGAGCCCGCAATTATTGTTCCTTCCAAGAGAAAAACAAAATAGAAGAGAGAGCCAAATTCAAGATCCGATCATTTCGAGATGCCTAGACACACTGTGTTTGAAAGACTGGAGATCATAGGAAACAGGAAATACAGACAGAAGGAGACAGTTCCGGAGCTGACCTGTTGCATAAATGAAGGACTGGGAGTAACGGTTAACTCTTGCATTAGAGAGTTGGACAGAAAAGGGATGAGAGTTTGCTGCTAGACGGGTGCTACGCGCCCGTCGTAGATGTGGAGGAATGCATGCTGATAGTTCAGAGGAGCAGTGACCGTTGAAGTAGCGATAGAAAAGAGATAAAGATGCAACAGTGCAGCGAAGAGACAAAGGTTGAAGGGAGTCAGTAAGAGCAGGAGAGTTAATGAGACGAAAAGCCTTTGACTCCACCCTATTGAGAAGAGCTGTATGTGGGGAGCCTCCCCACACGTGAGAGTTGTACTCCACACAGGGGCGGATAAAACCCCTGTATAGTGAACAATTGTTTAGCCTTCCCACACGTGAGAGTTGTACTCCACACAGGGGAGTATAAAACCCCTGTATAGAGTGAACAATTGTTTAGGGGTAAAGAAAGAACGAAGTCGGCTTTGCACACCTAGTCTCTTGGATGCAGATTCTACAAGAGATGTAATATGATCTTTCCAAGATAAGTCCGGAGTAAATGAAACCCCAAGCATGTTCAAGGATGATGCAGGATTTAAGCTGAATATTATTGAACATTAGTGGGTATACCTGTGGAAGATTTTGTCGGGTTGACAGGTGTAAAAACTGAGTCTTTGATGCATTAAAAACAACCAGATTATTTTTACCCCAGTCAGAGATACGAGCCAAGTCAGACATCAGGTGTGCCATGGCCTCATGCCTTGTTTGCTGAAGTAACTGCTGATATGGACGTTGTAAGCACAGAAACACAGTTCTTGAGGACAACAGGAGGGACTCCATCATGCCCATATGCCTTGTTAGTATTGGCAGAAAATACATCAGTTGAAGAAATTTTAATGTCAGCCATGAGTAAGTCAGAGGGGGGAAGTGATGGAGGAACAGCACCGGAATCGTCTAAGGTGGAATTTGAGGAGAATGAGCGAAGAGTTCTGCTTTATCAGTAGAAGAAATAGCTACGGAGCCATCAGAGTAGAGTAGAGGAGGGAAGGATGATAAGGTAAAGTTGTTAGAAAGGTTTTTGGCAAGGTGCCAGAAGGAGCAGGAAGAATTCTAGTTGGAGAGTTGAGAGCATTTAGTATGGATGAAATTATTTTTAGCAGCACAAAGAACAGACTTAGCACGATTCTGGGCAGAAACAAAAAAAAGATGTAATTCAGGGGTGGGTTGGCTCTGGTACCCTTTATAGGCGCTCTCCTTGTTGCGGACAGCATTAAAACACACGCAGTTAAACCAAGGCTTTCTTGCATTAGTCAAAGGATATGAGAAAGGAATGTATGCTTCCATGCCTGACAGAATAACCTCCGCAATGCGCAAGGCACACTCAGATCGCCCCCCTGCATGGAAACAATAATCATTTCAAGGAAGAGCTGCCTACAGACACCGCTGGCTATGCAAAGCACCTTCAGGAAAGGCTAACTGAGGTACATCATCAAGTGCAAAGAGCCCTCAAGTTTTCAGGAGAAGTGATGAAATGCAAGTATGATGCCAAGGCAAGTGAAGTGAGCTTCAAGGATGGTGACCAAGTTTGGTTATACAATCCTCAGCATAAGAAGGCACATTCACCAAAGCTTCAGAGCCCATGGGACGGGCCTGACACCATGTTGGACGGCCTATCAGACGTAACTTATCAGATTCGGGGAGGCAAGAAGTCTCGCCCCAAAGTGGTACACGTGATTCGTCTGTGGTAGTACCATGGGCCAGGACAGTACAGCTGGGACGTCTCCGAGGAATCGTGCTCACCCACAGATGAAGATGTTGAGGAGGACCAAGGAGTTGAAGTGCAAGAGGATGGTGACAGTTCCCCAAGAGAAGAAGCGAATCAAGAAGAGGACCAAGACCCTTCTGGAGGAATGGACTGTTTGGAGGAACAAGGACATCGTCAGAAGCGGAATAGAGGAAGACCTAATAAGCTGAAGGATTATTTTGTGTATAGTTAAATGTGTCATTAGGATAAAGGATTATGATTGTATATATTGTGTAGTTTTATCGGGACGGCGAAGAACTAGGGAGGCGGAAATGTTAAGAATCGAAATTTGCCAGTTAGATGCCGAGATGTCTCGACGTTTCCTGATGTTTACAGTGGTTTCGGTATGACTCAGAGTTGCCAGTTTGCCTGCTGCTTGTGAGCGTAGTTATTTCGTAAGTTATGCATTAATTTTTCCGCTCTTTTTCTTCATGATGTTTCATTTAAGTGATTGCTTGTTAAATTATGTAATTTAAGTTCGTATGGTAAATGATTTAGAGGGTTATGTAATGTAGGAAAACTCTAGTTACCTAGTTGGTAACTGCTGTTGCTAGGGGCAAGTACAAGACCACCAGGTTCCAGAATTGTGGAGAAGTAGATGATTCTCGAACAATGCAAGTTTATAAAAGGATGGATAAGAGACTAGAACAAGTTCAGTCAGTTTTCAGTTTAGTTTGAGTGAAGTTCAGTTGGTTTGAGAGCATTGCTGTTAGTGAAGTTTGTGAAGTGTAATAGCAGTTAGCAAAGTTTGTATAGCTCCAGTGCTTGTGAGAACAGTGAAGTGAAGTTGGAAACCATTAAGTGGAATTACTTGAAAAATAAAGACAGTTAACTTTAAGGAGCCAGTGTTTATTTTTGCCTCAGCTGGTCTTGCATACTGCAACCTAAAGACTTACCTTAGGAAGAACAACTCACTGGGCAACATCCTTTCCATACTGTACTACTGCAATTGGAGCTTGTGGCAGTGTGGGGTAAGGAGGTAACAGATGTAAGGAAACTCAGGTTCCCAAATAGAGCATTTGATAAGTGGATTGCACTACCGAATGAAATAGTTTGTACCAAAACTATTCATTAATATAAGGATACGTATGATAATAATGGTTCAAAACACAGGACAGTACGAACTTCATTCATTCACGTAAAGATACAATTAAGTAAGAATAATTATGTAATCACACACACACACACACACACACACACACACACACACACACACACACACACACACACACACACACACACACACACACACACACACACACACACACACACACACACACACACACACACACACACACACACACACACACACACACACACACACACACACACACACACACACACACACACACACACACACACACACACACACACACACACACACACACACACACACACACACACACACACACACACACACACACACACACACACACACACACACACACACACACACACACACACACACACACACACACACACACACACACACACACACACACACACACACACACACACACACACACACACACACACACACACACACACACACACACACACACACACACACACACACACACACACACACACACACACACACACACACACACACACACACACACACACACACACACACACACACACACACACACACACACACACACACACACACACACACACACACACACACACACACACACACACACACACACACACACACACACACACACACACACACACACACACACACACACACACACACACACACACACACACACACACACACACACACACACACACACACACACACACACACACACACACACACACACACACACACACACACACATCGAGCAAAGTATTACATTATAGATCTTTTCCAGTGACATCACAGAAATAGCATGGTTTTGTTTACAACTCCATATTGGACGACATACTCCTCGCAGTAATGGCTATCCAGACAGGGCTGTCAGAGATCAGACTGTCAGATATATGCAGAAATCTCGATCAACGCCACCAAGATCTGTACAGGAACAAGAAAAAGTGTTTGCGGCTGGATCCATACACCATACTTCGGAAGAAATTCACTAGTTTCAAGGATTGGGAACCGAAACCAGATCTCAGATATGGCGATCTCTATCACTGTTTGGAGAAAACCCCATCCAAGTTTACAGGGGCATCCCTCAATGCAAATAGACATGTCATATTATATACGTGTAATACAACTAGCTGGAACTGACATATAGTACATGTAAATTGTCTTGGTAATCAGTAAATTATTGATGTGGGGCCAGGGGGGGAGGGATTGTATACACTGACTGGGAATCAAGTAGTTGATGAATGGTATAGGTTACCCAGTGAAGTAGTTGCTGCCCCATCTTTAGAAAGTTTCAAGAATAGGCTGGGTAAGCATATGATAGGTATAGGTTGCATGTATAATTTGTCATTCTTGTAATCACACTTCTGTGAGAGCTGCCTAGCATGGGCTTGCATGGCCTATTGTAAGCAGGGTAGTTTAGCCAC
Source organism: Coenobita brevimanus (assembly GCF_032717465.1). Lineage (NCBI taxonomy): Eukaryota > Metazoa > Arthropoda > Malacostraca > Decapoda > Coenobitidae > Coenobita > Coenobita brevimanus. Next base: position 14,539,106 of record NC_136981.1, read on the forward strand.
AGTCTTGTGGGAGCTGCCTAGTGTGGCCTATTGCAGGCAGGGCAGGTTAGTCACACTTTTGTGCAAACTGCCTAGCATGGGCCTATTGGCCTACTGCAGTTATCCTCTCCTTTTCACCCACCCTGTACCCACAACGCACGATGCAAGTTGCAACTTTTTTCACGCTCAGTCCCTACAACATGCAATGAACATTTTGCTATTGCAAGATCCGTCGTTTGCACATTTTTCAAATTTCGCGTGTGATTTTTGGTACGTATACACGGGACACCTTCCTCTGCCCAGTGCCAGGCGGGGAAATGCCTTACCCCCCGGGACCTCGCCCCCCCGTACCATTGTCTCGGCAACTCACCTGTTACCAGTGACGTGGCCAGTAGAGACATATCGCGCCACGGTACGAAATTCAAGGGCAGAGTGATTCCCCAGCCGATGACAATGTGAAGGACAAAGTTTACGTCGCGTTAGAGGAAGAAACAGTCAGAAATAATGATCAGGTAATGTCGCCAAAAAAGATGCGGTATGTTGTGTTTGGTGAGTGAAACAACGTTTATATCGCCTATATTACTGTGTGAAAATCAATATGATCTTGTACTACATATAAATTCGTACCAAATAAAATAATAAACACCAATTATGAGTGGCTTGGAATGGTTACCCCTCCCATAGAACACGTTTTTTCTGGAGCCAGACCCCATTGAAAACATAGTCAGGTGAGGGTATTCTTACCTGTAGCGGCATTTAAAACCTCAGTTGAGCGATTTCTCTATGAATTTTCAAAGTTTTCCATAAAAAGCGGAGGTTTGAGCAAAAAAAAAAAAAAAAAAAAAGTCAAAATTTTGTTGGGTTTTGGGGGTGGGTTTTGTAATAAATTAGTCGGTACGGGGCGGGTTAATCTTAAAGTTAGGTCCTAAGTTAGGTTACATTAGGTTAGGTTAGGTTGATTGGGTTAGCTTAGTTTGGTATAAAAAAAGAAACAAAAGTAATTTCCGACAGAAATGAATATCAGATTCAAATTAATCACAGTATAAAACACCGAAAAATTAAAATTTTAAGCTTCAGTGTGAGTTGCCTGTAATTCTGGAAATTTACCAAAAACTTTAATTATTTTGGAAACTTCAGTAATTATTGGCATTGGTGCATACACACAGCCTATATATGTTCAAAACAGTTTTATATAAAATGTATATTTGACAGTATATGCCAAAACTCAAAAATTCTGGTGAACGTTAACTTTTACATTACAACTGAAACATACCACTGGCACAAGTTTAAATTAGGGTCATTTATTTCATGCTGTTGAATACCACAACATAAAACGTAAAGACTTAAGCAATAATTTGAGGAGCCGTTACGTGTTTCAGCAAACAAATAACGTTTGCATTCATTCGTCAACACGAACTGTCTTTTTAATGCCAACGGTTAATCAGTGTTGAAATAATCTACTTTGTTGGTTCCTCTGTGAAAATCTAACATCAGGAGGCCCTGTTTATAAGTATGAATGTCGTCAGATTGAAGCTGATACCATCATTTTCTTCATTTATTCTCATGTACATAAGGCTGCAATTCAATCATCCTGGATGCAGAGGACACTGATGACATTGCACATTCTGCACGCAAGATGGGTTTCTGGTTCTTGAACGAAAATCTAACAATATTGACTGTCACAGAATCTATACAAAGGGCATCTCCGAGATAATTGTTCCTCTGCATGGGTCACACTGGCTGTGACACAACATCAGCATTTTTTGGCTATGGAAAAAAAAGAAAAAAAAAAAACTATGAGTGTGTCATCTGAAGATGAAGCCAATTATTGTGGAAGCTAGCAGAGGTTTAACTGACATCTTGAGTACAAAAGTTTTGGGGTCCTGATAATGTAGATATGTGACTGCAAACTCCCAAACAGAAACTCTTAATTGCATCATTTGGTGCACCACCAAAATTTGGTCAGACATTCAGTTTCTATGACACTTTCATTGCATCAGCCAGCTTAGTGCCAAATGTATCTTTGTAAGTTATCTCGTCACAATTTGTCACTCTTAAGTGACACATTTGGGGACAAGTTGATTTTTGAGTGGCATGTAAGTGGCGCCAATATGAGATTTAACCAACATCTCGAGTACACCAACCAAACTTGGGAAAAGTAGCCTTTGCCATATGCCAATTAAAGATTACCAATTCTTAAATGTGATTTGTGGGGACTAACCACAATTAGGAGCACTTGTACCAAAACTCAGGATTCCAAAAATATCCCCATGAGTTTAACCATTCAGAGGCCCGGGGAATTTTTAGGAACAGTTATTTATTTTCATCTCACTGAACATGTTGTCTTTTGCACAATCATATGAATAAAAAAAATTATTTAAAACAGGTATCCAGGCAGCAACTATTGTATTATTGCAATATCACTGACAATATTGACTAACACAGAAATTTCAAAATCCAAATCACTACTTCCTTGGTTTGACACCCTTAGCATCATAATCTACATGCAATTACAACAAAATATGAAAGTGCTAACTCCTACATGTGCAGGAGGTAAGCGATGATTAAACCTAAATCGTAAGTTTTTTTCAGCGTACATAGACATTGGTCTCATTCTTGTGAAGTTCATACGGATCTAGCTGGTCTCAACTTTCTTCCTCGGAACTATATTGAATAATAAAGAAACTTCAAAATCCAAATCACTACTTCCTTGGTTTGACACCCTTAGCATTATAATATACATACAATTACAACAAAATATGAAAGTGCTAATTTGTACATGTGCGAGAAGTAAGTGATGATTAAACCTTCTAAATCATAAGTTTTTTTTTTTAGCTTACATAGACATTGGTCGCATTCTTGCAAAGTTCATACTTGTCTAGTTGGTCTCAACTTTCTTCCTCTGAACTGTCCTCCTCATCAGATAATGATCCAGCCACCCCTTCATCTGACTCATCACCATCCTTCTTAACTCTGTTGTCCTCTGGCCCCAGGGTATCTTGGAGTTGCAGGTCCTCAAACCAGATTGCCTTATAAGCACCATTGACCAAATTCCACCCATTATTAACATCAGGGTCTTGATTCAGGGTAAGCTGGTCAGGTTCTGCCCAAATCTTTGCCACAAATGCAGCACAGCATAAATGGAGCTTCATCTTGGATTCACATGAAGGAAGTGAACTTGCATCATTCCCTTTGAGTTTGGCCAATGGATTCTTCCGGATTCGTATGGAGGAAGTGAACTAGCATCAGTCCTTTTGAATTTGGTCAATAGAGTCTTCCCTCTCATATCTGAGCCACTGAAACTGACAGAATCTTGGCACCTTTACTCATTAAAGGGCACTCCATCCTTAGCTGACCCATAGATGGATGCTGTGTATCTCAGTAGTGTTGTTTGACCATCAGCAGACAACTGGCCTTGTGTCATGTCAGCAAATGTAGCTTGCATATCTGAAGACTGAGTCAACTTCTCATTCGGTCTTGTTTTTCTTTTACGAATAAGGGATGATGTATGGTCAGAACCTGTAAAGGCATGGAACCCCCGGAAGTGATCTGCAGAGAGATAGCTCTAGTTTCTTGCCAAGGCAGTGATGTTGATAAAACACCCGTTATTGCTTGCAGTTGTCCAACATCCATCCACAGCGCTCTAGGGATCTTTTCAGAGCAGTACATGTAAATGAGGATGACTGCAGTGTATGTATCTGATGCTCTTACGACAATGTGATGGTATGGGTCAACAGGTGCTTTTACATGTACAATTTTTGTGTCTGCTTCCTGGTGATCTGATGTCAAATTCCCAACAACTTCTCGTCTCATGCCCCCATCATTTGTAATAAAGTGACAACATGCCTTTGGGACACCAAGGTACAGATGGCGACTTCTAAGAATTAGCACATATGCAGGGTCCTGCCATTCATCAGAAAAAAAGAGGGGCAACTGTTTCCCGAAGGACCTTGACATCAGAACTTCACTCATGACCTTTGGGATTCGCTATTGTTGTGGCCATGAGATGATATATATCCACTCTGCAATCTCCCTCCTGCCCCTTTCAGCATCCTTCAGTGATGAATTCTTCAGGTGAATTCTACCAGCTGGCGAATCAAGCACATGTTAATGAATAGTTCTGGCAAATCCCCCATACGCTGTTGCTAGGTTTGGCAGCAAAACATGTAGCAGGAATTGGCCATCTAGTATACAGCAATCGATACTTTCTGGCTTAGCTCCTTTCATATCATCTGTCTTGATCGTCTTCTCCAGTTGGTCCAGTAATTTACTTTTATCAGTATTTGCTAGAGCTTCGTCCGGGATGCTCATCGTCAGTGGGACAGGTGTCAGTGGATACTGGAATACATGTTGCAGATCAAGCTCCGTCTTCACAGCAAGGGCCAGGAAATCACTTAGGTCTCTTGTACATTTCAGGCTGGCTATCTTCTAGTCTTGAGTTCTGCAATTTGTTGCATCCCCATCAGCAAAAGTTTTCAGCTTTACCTTCTTTATGACGCTTTCAAATTGGCTGGGATCATTGATGCTGGCCTCGATGAACTGTTTGTGTCCTGTCCGGCAAGTTGACGGGATACTATGGAGGCTGGCTTTGATGTCATCACTTACAGCTCCTCTTGTGCTGATCTTGTTCAGTGTGTCAGACAAATCACTGAGAAAGAATGGGTTGGACGTATCTTCACTATGTTTGACAGTCTTCTTAAAATCCTTTTTGTCCCTCTTGATGTGCTTAGATCGTAGTTCAACCACTGCAACCTCATTATGAACTAACCCCACCATATCCTCTAGTTGCTGGATGAAGGATGCACGTGTGGACTTCGTATTCATTCATCTCAGACGTGCACTATAGTTCTAAGTAAAAGAGGTGGTTCCAGTTAGTATTGATGCGGCATCTGCATCGATGTTTGTTCAAGGGTCAGGTCAACCGGAGAGCGGCTGAAAAGTGTCTGGTTCTGTGAAAAGTGAAGGCACCTTGTTCAAGTAACTGCCTAAGGCCAGAAGAAGTGTCATCCATATTGAGCAAATCCAATTGCTATGTGGTAAGCCAGCGAGCATAGCTGATGTGATTGGTGACGAAAAACATCAATCATGGATGTCAGAGTGAAGATAAAGACATCAATATCGTTGGTACGCATGACCCGCTCAAACTGGTCGTAGAGTCGTATGTAGTCTACATACAGCATCCAAAAACAAGCAGTCGCCCCATGTGCATATATATATATATATATATATATATATATATATATATATATATATATATATATATATATATATATATATATATATATATATATATATATATATATATATATATATATATATATATATATATATATATATATTACATTTTCATTAATAATATACAGGCCTATTACTCACATGAAGAAATTATGAAAAAGTACTAGTGGTAGTAGTAATAACAACAAAAGCAACTACAATAATAATAATAATAATAATAATAATAATAATAATAATAATAACTACTACTACTACTACTACTAAGCTTTTATAATAAAAAGAATATTATTTATAAGTAGTGTGATGTGAAGGAGATATTATTACTTGTTTCCTGGGGTCTTGTTCATATTTCTTATCCCAGGATGTTTGAAAGATGTTATGAAATAGACCAAACACGCAGGCTTAAGGAGTGAAAAAGGTTATTCTTTATCCAGCAAGACTTTCTCACAAGTTTGGTGTAATTTAACAATATGATTATACTCAAGTATGAAATTATGAATAATGTGGACGTGGCTGTTTGACAGTGACCTTTGACCCACACAGAAATGGGTTAGTCCCCATGAGTCACATTTAAGAATTGGTAATTTTAAATGTCATATTACAAAAGCTACTTTCCCCAAGTATGTTTGGTGTACTCGAGATGTTGATTAAATCACATATTGGCGCCATCTGTATACCACTCAGAAATCAACTTGTTACCAGATGTGCCACTTAAGAGTGATAAATTCTGAGAAGGTAACCTGCTAAGATACATTTAGCACTGATTTGGCTGATGTACTAAAAATGCCATTTCAGGTGGCGCCCAATAGTTATTGCACCAAATGCTGCACTTATGAGTTACTTTTGGGGGGTTCTCAGTCACGTATCTACATTATCATGTCCCTAAACCTTTTGTACTAGAGATGTCAGTTAAACCTCTGCTAGCTCCTGTACTGCAGGCTGCTGGGAAGGAAGTCCCCGCTATGAGAGAGACACTGGACAATATAGCCACATTCACCATACGCTTTATATAAAGACAAAAGCACCAATATAGCTGGTGAAGCTACGGCAGGAAAGGGGAAACAAATGAAAAGCAATTCTATCTTGAGAATACCACCAGATGGAGACTCCCATGATCTCAAGGTGAAGCCTGAGAACTATCAGACATAATTGCTGCTTCATTTTGACCTGTCTGATGATTTGTGTCACCATGAAATGTATGTTGTTATCGGGGTGTATATTACGGTGTACTCTTAACCCTTAATTAAGCACCAAAAGGGATAAGGTAAAGCTTGCAAGAAAACTAACTTTACTGAATACTATAACATACACAACCAAAGAAAAAACCAGGATTCGTTTTACAAAAGGAGGATTCATATAGGCCTCAGGATACAAATATAAACTAGTTATTTCTTACCTAACCAGAATACACTCAGTGGAGGCTAAGTACTCACAAAGCTCGAGGAAACTTGGAGACTTCGAAGGTTAAATCCAGATACAATTCACACACTAGTGTAAATGGAGGAGTGAACCAAAAATGGGAAATGGTACACAGACAGTGTTTTGTAATCAAAGTCACGTATTGAGTAGTGTTGGGGAAAAGTGCAACACAATGTGACAAAAGTGTAACGTGACAGTAAATGTGTACAAATGTGTACAAAAAGGTATACAAAAAATGAGACAAAATGTGTGTCTGTACAAAAAGAGACAAAAATGTGTCTCTTCACATTTTCCTCGACCTTATAAAGGAGACTTACTCCGCCTCTCTCAGCTAATTAGCCACTAGGCTGTCTTAAAAATAATCTCCATCCATACAGAAACAATGAGGGCCTCATACACTCCACACAGAACCAACGGCATCCCATCAAGAACGTGACAAAAGCGCCATATTGGCTTCTAATTGGCAAACACCCTTACTTTGCTCCTCCAACATTGTCACACCCAGTAAAATCATCTGGTGCGTTATCACTTGAGAAGGCAAAAGTTGACCACTGGGTAAATAGACGTGGGGACTAGGGTTACCTTTTACAGGCAGCAAAACTGATTAAAGATTTAATGTTCTTAACGGCTTGCTTCTCTCTTCTTTCATTATCATCTTATCTTCTATTTCACCCATTCGCTACTGGGGCAACTACGCCAGTGACACCTCTCTTCCTGAGAGAAGAAATTTCCCAAGGGGAAATTTCTGGATACTGTACAATCAAGTTCTGGACAGGTAATCTGCCAAAACATTACTAACACCTTTTACATGTCTTACATCAAGGGAGTATACTTCCAAAAATAGGGCCCAACGGGTCCATCTAAGATTTTTGTCCTTAAATCGGGACAAAAATTTTAGAGGGTGGTGATCAGTGTACACTACAACATCACCTGACCCTGGACCAACATACACAGAGAAGTGTTGAAGAGCAAGTATGAGTGCAAGGAGTTCTTTCTCAATAGTTGAATAATTTCTCTGGGCCTTATTGAACTTTTTGCTAAAATAGCACACAGGCATCTCAAAGCCTTCTTCATTATCCTGAAGCAAAACTGTGCCGGCCCCTAGGCCACTGGCATCAACAGCTAATTTAAAGGGTTTATCAAAATTGGGAGCTTGAAGCACTGGGTGATTTGACAGGATGGCTTTGACTGTAGAATAGGCTTCCTTACATTCTGGCTTCCACTCATACTTGCCTCCTTTTCTTAACAAATCAGTGAGGGGAGCTACAAGATCAGAGAAGGTCAGGACAAAATGTCTGTAGTACCCAACCATACCCAAGAATCGTTGCAACTCTTTCTTATTTTTGGGCTGGGGGGAATTGACTATAGCCTGAACTATAACATCAGGTGGACTCACTTGGCCTATATCGACCACATAACCTAGGTACTGCACTCAAGCCCTCACAAATTCACATTTAGCTAAATTAAGCACTAAATTAGCAGAGGACAGTCTCTGAAGCAAGGCATCTAGTTGGCTGAAGTGTTGTTCCCAGGTGTTGCTAAAAATAACATCATCATCAATATAATACAATTCTCAACATCCTTGGTGAGATCATTCATCAGCCTTTGGAAGGTGGCAGGAGCATTCTTCATACCATAGGGCATGACCTTATATTTATAAGTCCTGCCACCGACCACAAAACAGGAAATTTCTTGGGACCTTTCTGTGAGTGAGACTTGCCAATATCCCTTCCTTAAACCTAATTTTGTGATAAACTTAGCACTGCCTATCGCGTCCACACAATCATCTACTCTAGGAAGTGGGTAAGTATCAGTCTTGGTAAGGGAGTTGACTTTACGATAATCAATACAAAAGCGATGTGACCCATCAGGTTTTGGAACCACTATGACCGGGGAGCACCACTCACTTTGACAAGACTCGATTAACCCCTGCTACAACATGTAGTTCAGCTCCTCTCGAATGATGGTCTGCTTCCGAGGACTAGCCCAGTAGGGAGACTTCTTTACAGGGCTGGCATCTCCAACGTCCACATCGTGCTGTGCCACTTCCGTCCGTCCTGGGGTGTCCTGGAAGACATCAGGGAACTTCCTGAGAAGGGCAACAAGCTCAGCACACCACTCTGCAGTCAAGTGCGAGAGTTTATCTGTCAGTGTACTCCAAGCTTCCTGGTTTTCTTTCCGACTGGTCATCTGGTCCAAAGTCAAAGGGCAGCCCTCGTCCTCCGCCAACTCGACAGCCGACACCACGCATGCAGCACTAGGGAGGTCCGCAAACTCAACAGCTGACACCATGCATGCAGCACTAGGGGGGTCCACGTCTCGCCTGTGGTACTCCTTCAACATAGTTATTTGGCACAATCTTCGTTTCTTCCTCCGGTCTGGGGTTAAAATGACATAATTTACTTCACCTACCCTCTCTTCTACTAGATAAGGGCCTGCAAAACTTGCCTGCAGAGGCTGACCATGAATTAGAAGCGAGACAAGAACATGATCGCTTGGGTGAAATACTCTGTGCCTAACTTTCTTAGAGTGGTCATACCACCTCTTCATCTTCTCCTGAGAGGACTCCAAGTGTGCCCTGGCTACTTTCACACTATAGGCCAGTCTTTCTTTAAATTTTGACACATAGTCTAGCAAGTTAATTTGGTCATTATCCTTGACCCGTTGTTCTTTGAGGAGTTTAAGAGGACCTCTTACTTTGTGGCCAAAGCTTAACTGAAATGGGGAGTAGCCCAAGGACTCGCTCGGTGTTTCTCTGGTTGCAAAAAGTAGGAAAGGTAAACACTTGTCCCATTCCTTTTCATCAACACATAGTTTTCTGAGCATACTCTTCAAAGTTTGGTGATACCTCTCTAATGCACCTTGACTTTGAGGATGATATGCTGAGGAAGTGATCTGAGAGATTCCTAATTCCTTAAGGGTTTGTCTGAACAGTAACAAGTTGTTTGGCTTTAAATAATAACACTATTTCAGTTCAGACTCACATTCATCTTCCCTAACTGCTGAATCAATTAAACTAGCAATCTCTGGATTAGATCTTTGTATATCAGCCAACTTTGCACTTGCATCAGTCTGGGGAGAATCATCAACCTCTGAGTCATTTAACTGGGCAAAAAAGGTATCACCAAGCCCAATATCATCATCGGAAATGTCAGTGCCATTTCTGTCAACGTTCTCATGGCTGGCATTTGCCGTCATAGCTCTAGTTACAGCACATGCAGAAAACAATTTAGGACATGTATCTTTCAACTCTTTGAGCCTATCCTCACTCAGGGGAGTTTTTGACACGTAGGGAACAGCACTCACCTGTCCTCCCGCCAGGTCATTACCCAAAAGGAAAGTGACCCCTTGTACAAGAAGCTGGTCTACAACACCCACACGCACTGAACCAGTAACTAACTCTGACTGGAGCTTCACCTCAACCAGGGGAACAGATACAAACTCAGCTATACCCTGCAACAACACACATTCATTAGGGTCAGCTACATCACAATCCCCTTCATCATTAATGACTGTGAAGCTCCTGTGTCTCTCAGTATAGTGACTTCCTTACCACCTTTTCCATCAACTGAAACTAACCCCTTGGAAATAAAGTAAGCAAATAAATGACCTGGGGAGGAGTCACTTTGAGTACTGCTTGGGGGAGGACACTCTGATGAAGTCTTATTACTACTCTCACCTGCACCTGACGGCTGCACTGCCCTTCTTACTAGTGTCTGACAGTGGCTCTACAGATGTCTGTCTATCCACCACTGACGGCTCCACTCTGGCCTTATCAACAATATGCACCTGCTGGGGTAGTGTCTGACTACCGCTAACAGTATCTGTGGATGACTGCTCTCTGTTGGTGACAAAAGATCCCCAAGAGTTTACCAAAGTAATAGGTTTTAAAGAGGGACTTTTCCCCCGTTTTTTCCAGCACCAATCCTCCAAGTGCCCCGTTTTCTGGCAATAGTGGCAAAACCTGACACTTTTTCTTGACCCTCTGGCAACACTGTCCTCACTTTCGTAGAACTAACATGCTCTGGGGTTGCAGTGTTCCCACCAGTGTCACCTGACATTAACTTGCCTTTACCAGAAGAAGGGTTCACAAAAACTGGTTGGTTCAGTCTCCTACCCTTAACAAATAACTGAGGCTTACGTTCATGCTAATGAATTATACTATAGTTATCTGCTACAACAGCAGCCTCAGCTAGGGTATCTAAATCTTTCTCCGCTAGGTATGTAACCACATCCCTATCTATTTTGCCAGTGAAGTTCTCCAAGATTATTAATTCTTTAAGATTACAGAAATCATCAACTTTCTTAGAATGTAACCATTGATCAAATAAGTCTGTGAGTACTCTAGCATAATCCACATGAGTCTGATCTTTCTGTTTAAAGGTGGATCTAAATTTAAGCCTATATGCCTCTGGCACGAGTTCATATGCTTTGAGAATGGCAGCTTTTATACAATCATAGTTGGCACTTTGATCAACAGATAAAGAAATATAAGCCTCTTGAGCCTTTCCTTTCAAAACACTCTGCAGCAGTACTGTCCAAGAGTCTTTTGGCCACGAGAGACGATCTGCCACCTTTTCAAACATATGGAAATGTTTAGTGACATCTTGCTCATTAAAGGGAGGTACTAGCTTAATGTTCCTAGCAACATCAAAAGATTCCTTGGCAGATGAACTACTAGCTCTAGGTAAATTATCAGGGTGCGTCAGTCTGTATTCGTGATTCATTTCCTTTTGTCTCATTTGAGCCTGTAATTCTATTTCCTTTTGTCTCATTTGAGCCTGTAATTCTATTTCCTTTTGTCTCATTTGAGCCTGTAATTCTATTTCCTTTTGTCTCATTTGAGCCTGTAATTCTATTTCCTTTTGTCTCATTTGAGCCTGTAATTCTATTTCCTTTTGTCTCATTTGAGCCTGTAATTCTATTTCCTTTTGTCTCATTTGAGCCTGTAATTCTATTTCCTTTTGTCTCATTTGAGCCTGTAATTCTATTTCCTTTTGTCTCATTTGAGCCTGTAATTCTATTTCCTTTTGTCTCATTTGAGCCTGTAATTCTATTTCCTTTTGTCTCATTTGAGCCTGTAATTCTATTTCCTTTTGTCTCATTTGAGCCTGTAATTCTATTTCCTTTTGTCTCATTTGAGCCTGTAATTCTATTTCCTTTTGTCTCATTTGAGCCTGTAATTCTGTTTCCTTCATTTTGGCTTGCACTTCCAGTTCCCTCAGCTTAATTCTGTTTAACTCAAGTTGCACCTTGTCACCAGTATCATGAGCAGAAAAATCACTAGGGCCAGGTATCTCCCATGCCAAAGGTTCAGGATCAACACCTTGTGCAGTATCAAATGGCTCAAAACTAACTGACAGCAAACCCTTTTCTGTATCCTCCTACTTTCTCTATACTCATTTCAAAGCCAAAGGTGGCTGTTGTGTATATATACGCAACGACTTATCTTGCTCTCGTGTTCCGGAACTCGATTCTTCTGAATTCTCTACACTCTGGCTTCGGCTTTCCTGTCATTCTCTGACTAAATATATCTGTGCTGTTTACTTATCCCCTAATTCTACTGACTATCAAAAATTCTTCGACTATCTTACTTCTACGATGGAACACATTCTATCCATTTCTCCTTTCTTTGAAATCTCCATTCTAGGAGATTTCAATGTTCACCACCACCTTTGGCTCTCCTCTTCTTTCACTGATCCACCTGGTGAACAAGCCTACATCTTTTCTATCCTTAATGACCTAGAGCAGCTTGTACAGCACCCTACCCGTATCCCAGACCGCCTTGGAGAGAGCTCCAACATACTTGACCTCTTCCTTACAACTAATCCTTCTGCTTACTCTGTTAATCTTTTCTCTCTGTTGGGCTCCTCCGATCACAACCTTATCACCTTAACCTGTCCTATCACTCTGGTACGGCCTGTGGACCCTCCAGGGAAACGTAGCCTGTAGCATTTTGGACCCGCGGATTGGGGGACCCTCAGGCAGTACTTCTTTGATTTTCCCTGGAATGATTATTGCTTCCATGGCCGGGAGCCATCCGAGTGTGCCTTGCGCATTACGGAGGTTATTCTCTTGGGCATGGAAGCATACATTCCTTTCTCATATCCTTTGACTAAAGCAAGAAAGCCTTGGTTTAATCACGCTTGTTTTAATGCTGTCCACAACAAGGACAGGGCGTACAAAAGGTACCGGAGCCAACCCACCCCTGAATCACATCATCTTTACGTTTCTGGCCGGAATCGTGCTAAGTCTGTTCTTCGCTCTGCTAAAAATAATTTCATCCGTACTAAATGCTCTCAACTCTCCAACTCAAATTCTTCCCTCTCCTTCTGGCACCTTGCCAAAAACCTTTCTAACAACTTTACCTCATCATCCTTCCCTCCTCTTTTCTACTCTGATGGTTCTGTAGCTATTTCTTCTACTGATAAAGCAGATCTCTTCGCACAGACTTTCTCCTCCAATTCTACCTTAGACAATTCCGGTGCTGTTCCTCCATCACTTCCCGCCTCTGACTTCCTCATGGCTGACATTAAAATTTCTTCAGCTGATGTATTTTTTGCCATCACTGGCCTCATTACTAACAAGGCATATGGGCCTGATGGAGTCCCTCCTATTGTTCTCAAGAACTGTGCTTCTGTGCTTACACCCTGCCTAGGCAAACTCTTTCGCCTTTGTCTGTCAACTTGTACCTTTCCGTCTTGCTGGAAGTTTGCTCTCATTCAGCCAGTCCCAAAGAAGGGTGACCACTCCCAACCCTCCAACTATTGTCCAATTGCTTTAACGTCCTGTATTTCAAAAGTTTTCGAGTCAATTCTCAATAGAAAAATTTTAAGGCATCTTTCCTATCACAACCTTCTTTCTGATCGTCAGTACGGGTTCCGTCAGGGACGCTCCATTGGTGATCTTCTCACCTACCTTTCAGACTCCTGGTCATCCTCCTTTCGGGACTTTGGCGAAAGCTTTGTCATTGCACTTGACATCTCAAAGGCTTTCGATCGAGTCTGGCATAAATCTTTAATTTCCAAACTGCCCTCTTACGGTTTCTATCCCTCTATCTGTGCCTTCATCACTAGTTTCCTTTCTGGTCGTTCTATAGCCACTGTTGTAGACAACCATCGTTCTTCTCCTAGATCTATCAACAGTGGTGTTCCTCAGGGCTCTGTCCTATCACCAACTCTCTTCCTTGTATTCATCAATGACCTTCTAAGCTGTACATCTAACCCTATCCACTCATACACTGATGACTCCCCCCTTCACCTTTCCATTCGGTTTCCGCAACGCCCATCTCAGCAGTTACTTCAACAAACAAGGGATGAGGCTATGGCACACCTAATGTCTGACTTGGCTCGTATCTCTGACTGGGGTAAAAATAATCTTGTTTTTAATGCATCAAAGACTCAGTTCTTACACCTATCAACCCGTCAAAATCTTCCACAGGTATACCCACTAATGTTTAATAATATTCAGCTTAATCCTGCATCATCCGTGAATATGCTTGGGGTTTCATTTACTTGGAACTTATCTTGGAAAGATCATATTACATCTCTTGTAAAATCTGCTTCCAAGAGATTGGGTGTGCTAAGCCGACTCCGTTCTTTCTTTACCCCTGCACAATTGTTGACTCTATACAGGGGTTTTATCCGCCCGTGTGTGGAGTACAACTCTCATGTGTGGGGAGGCTCCCCACACACAGCTCTTCTCATTAGGGTGGAGTCAAAGGCTTTTCGTCTCATTAACGCTCCTCCTCTTACTGACTTCCTTCAACCTCTGTCGCTTCGCCGCAATGTTGCATCTTTATCTCTTTTCTGTCGCTACTTTAATGGTCACTGCTCCTCTGAACTGTCTGCATGCATTCCTCCACCTCTACGACGGGCGCGTAGCACCCGTCTAGCAGCAAACTCTCATCGCTTTTCTGTCCAACTCTCTAATGCAAGAGTTAACCGTAACTCCTAGTCCTTCATTTATGCAACAGGTCAACTCTGGAACTGTCTTCCTCTGTCTGTATTTCCTGCTGCCTATGATCTCCGGTCTTTCAAACACAGTATGTCCAGGCATCTCGAAATGAATGGATCTTGAATTTGGCTCTCTCTTGTATTTTGTTTTTCTCTTGGAGGGAACTGTTATTGCGGGCTCATGGCCTTTGGTTCCTTCTTCCTCGGATAAAAAAAAAAAAAAAAAGCTATAGGAGACTCACTTTGGTCAAACATGGTGTCCAATATTAAATCAAGTAACTTAGTCTTAGTGACTGAGGCAGGAAATCTCAACTGTAAGGCCTGAGCAAGCAATATGAGCTTGTATTTTGTGAGTATTTTCACTGTGTATGGGGATGGCTTAGAATCCGAAAATGCTTTCACATCAGTATCACTCATTAAGACCATGATTACTGATTATAGTGATGTGGCCAAGGTTGCCAATATTATGTCACAGAGCTATCCTGGCGAGGAGGTCGCCAAATTATTATGGGGGTGTATATTACGGTGTACTCTTAACCCTTAATTAAGCACCAAAAGGTATAAGGTAAAGCTTGCAAGAAAACTAATTTACCTTTACTGTACTCTATAACATACACAACCAAAGAAGACACTAGGGTTCGTTTTACAAAAGTAGGATTCCTATAGGCCTCAGGATACAAATATAAAACTAGTTATTTCTTACCTTAACAGAATACACTCAGTGGAGGCTAAGTACTCACAAGGCTCGAGGAAACTTGGAGACTTCAAGGGTTAAATCCAGATATAATTCACACACTAGTGTAAATGGAGGAGTGAACCAAAAATGGGAAATGGTACACAGACAGTGTTTTGTAATCAAAGTCACGTATTGAGTAGTGTTGGGGAAAAGTGCAACACAATGTGACAAAAGTGTAACGTGACAGTAAATGTGTACAAATGTGTACAAAAAGGTATACAAAAAATGAGACAAAATGTGTGTCTGTACAAAAAGAGACAAAAATGTGTCTTCACATTTTCCTCGACCTTATAAAAGAGACTTACTCCGCCTCTCTCAGCTAATTAATCACTAGGCTGTCTTAAAAATAATCTCCGTCCATACAGAAACAATAGAGGCACCTGCTACCAATGAGGGCCTCATACACTCCACATAGAATCAATTGCGTGCCATCAAGAATGTGACGAAAGCGCCATATAGGCTTCTAATTGGCAAACATCCTTACTTTGCTCCTCCCACATTATGTCACACCCAGTATTTCAAGGACAGGAGGAATCTTCTGCGTAATTTGTGAGAAAAACATCTGGTGTATCATTTGAGAAGGCAAGAGTTGACTGCTGGGGACTAGGGTTACCCTTTACAGGCAGCAAAACTGATAAGAGAAAAAATTTAATGTTCTTAACGGCTCGCTTCTCTCTCCTTTCATTATCATCTTATCTTCTATTTCACCCATTCGCTACTGGGGTAACTACGCCAGTGACAATGTACAATGGATAATGGCACTTGTAAGCCAATTCAATATACCAGAGCGGCTTTATCTGCAACTCACAGTAAGCAGTGCAAAGTGCCATCATTCCTGATGACTCCTCACTGTCCTCAGCCTCAAATGAAAGTGAGGCTGATGAAAACCGATGACGACTGTCAATAAGTTCAATTTTCCCTAAATTTTTACAAGAGCTCTCCTGGATCAAATTACAAATTCTGGAATAAAAGCGTCTTTAGTCTGTTATAAATGATTTTATGCACATAACTGGTATGTGCGATTATAAGGGGCTGTAATAAAGGGTGAGGTTTCCCACAATCTTGCATAATAAATCAAGAATCTCGATGAAAATTTATTATTATATAGACAAGGAAATCTTTTACTTCAACCGGTTTCTTTATAATTACTCTGTAGAACAGGATTCCTCAGTTACTCTCTTTGAAGGCTCAGTCATAATAACTTACTATGTGGCAGAGGTCCAGATTATTATTGCCCTAATATTGTGTTATAGGTACTTCCACGATAACATGGACATTACCGGTTTTTCATATATACGGTACAGGTATTCGCATTTGGTAAATTGTGAACATGATGTACAGTTTCAGGTCAGAGTTCCCCCCCACAACTTTTCATGACCACACACACACACACACACACACACACACACACACACATATATATATATATATATATATATATATATATATATATATATCAGATGTCACTTATTGCACTGCGCAGTTGACCCTCGTGTAGTGTGGTGTGGTGATGATCTGTTCCTTCTCCCCTTTCGGGGTAAGATGCGAATGAATGTGTTTGAATGGATGAGTAAATTGGGAGTGTGTCATCCTATCTCGGCTACCTCCCTTTCTTTGGGGGTAGCCGAGATAGGATGACACACTCCCAATTTACTCATCCATTCAAACACATTCATTCGCATCTTACCCCGAAAGGGGAGAAGGAACAGATCATCACCACACCACACTACACAAGGGTCAACTGCGCAGTGCAATAAGTGACATCTGCAGCAGGGCCCGACAGCAGAGCTGGTTTACCCCTGCCACATCCAAATGGACCCATCCGCTTACCCGCACCTGACCTGATCAACTGATCAGACAAAATGCGGGAGAATATCCCCTCAGGGCTGTGTCATTATTTATTTATTCATAATTTCTCTCCATTCATTTCCATCATGCACAGCCAATCTTCCTTGCTCAACAGACATCCCTCTCGCATCCAGTGCTCCGTTCACACTGTCCATCCATCCTATTTGTAGTCTTCCTCTCAGTTTTACACCTCTCACATCAGATCTAGTTATCTTTTTCACCAATCGCTCATTATCGATTCTCTCCATATGCCCAAACCATCGCAACACCCTCTGCTCAACTCTATCAGCCATCTCCCAAACAACTTCAGTTCTCCTTCGCACTTCATTATTTCTCACTCGATTCATACGCATCACTCCACCCATACTCCTCAGGCACTCCTCTCCATTACATTCAAACTTTTCCTCTCTGCTACACTCATATTCCATGTTTCAGCCCCATATAATGCAATCGGTACCACAACACCCTCATACAGCCTTCTTTTTACATCCATTCTAAGCGAACGAGATCCAAACACTTTTTTTCATTCCTCCCAGCACCTTTCCTACTTCGTTCATTCTAAACTTCACTTCTGCATCTACTATTCCATCTACAGCAACGTGTGACCTTAAATACTTCAAACACTATCTCCTCAAGCAACTCACCATTCAAAACTATACACATCCTCCCACCATCTACCTACCTCGTACACTTCATAATTTTACTCTTATTCTTATTTACTTTCATTTTCCTCCTTTCACACACCCTTCCAAACTCCTGTACCAACTGTCTCAACCTCTCCTTTGAATCAGCCACCAGTGCAGTATCATCTGCAGCCAGCATCTGCTTCAGGTTCCACACTCTACCATCAACATCCATCAGATTCAGACCTCCACCTAACACATTTGCATTCATCTCCCTTACAACACTATCCATATAAATATTATACGATTAAGGCCACATCACACATCCCTGCTGCAGCCCCACTCTCATGGGAAAACAATCACTCAGAGTATTTCCCACTCCTACACATGGTCTACTATTTACATAAGAACTTTTCACTCCTTTTAGTAACATACCATGAAGTCCATACAATCTTAAAACAGTCCACGAAGCCTCCCTATCAGTTCTATTGTACGCTTTATCTAAATCCATGAATGCCCATAACTCATCCTTACCTTTCGCTAAGTACTTTTCACACATCTGTCTCACAGCAAACACCTGATCCACACATCCTCTCCCTTTCCTAATGCAACACTGCTCATCACCAATCACTCCCTTTGTACCTGTGAAAAATGTAGAGTAATTCTGTTAAACAAATCGGGGCCCTCTTTCTGGGCACCAAAATGTGAAAAATGTTTAATGTATCCAAGTCGGTATCCCTGCCGGAGCACCGCTATGTAAGAAATTTCTGGTAAACAACTCGTAGGTCGTTACTCGTTTATAAAGTTGTTCTTAAGTAAATCAAACAAGTCTCATAGAGTTAGGTGAAACGTAACTTAACCTTAACTCACCTACAATAACTATTTCTCTTCTACCTCATAGCTAATCCCCCCTTGAATTGGCCAATTCGTAAAGGATACTTAGCTAGTGAAGAGGGAGTGATCGATAACCGATGACGATGAGGCTGCCTGGTAGAGTTGCTTGAGCAAGCAAGCGTCCTTATGGTGCGTATGTACAACCTAGCTTGAGAGCGACTAGGAACAGAGTGTTAACTCCACAAGGTCTGGGAGCAGAGTGTGTTAGCTCCACGAGAACTAGGAGCAGAGTGCGTGAATGCGGCAAGCCTCAACACTTTCATCGCATTGTGGGTTACCAACTCTTATTTAATTACAGTACTAAATACAGTTAAATTACATCATGATATGTACAGGGTAAATCTAACAAATTAATCTTAGTTCCACTTAAATTAAAGTTAGACCAATTATTCCCTTTAACTATGTAAATATCTTAATTCCACATCTGCCTTAACAGGGGAATCTTTCCCTGCTTGCCACGTCACCTATCGCGCAGACGCAGCTTAGGTCAGTGGAAAATACCACATAATTACATGTATTTACAATGCATAGTTGTCCACGGGGGTTAAATGCAGTAGCATTTAATTTATCAATAACAAGAATTATTAAAGAGAACGTCGTTTCTGGGTTATTAAAACCGCTTGAATAGTTAACAACAGTCTCTCCGTCCTCTGCCTTTAACCAGGGATAAACTATGATAAATTTAGAGAGCGCAACTGCTCTGGGGGAAAATATTTCCCACAGTTTTGGGGCCGGCGGAAAATGATACGTTGTATCATGTAATATGACCCTTAGCCAAGAGTTCCCTCCATAGTTCTCGAGAACCCTGTGCTGCGGCCCTACTAGGTCGCGCCTCTTGACCCGTTTGATCTTCACCATTCTCTGGATCCGGAGTGGCTGCTAACTCAAGGGGTACCAGTTTATCAATAGTTTTTATACTGGTATGTCCCCTGCATTTTATTTTTACGAGTCTCAGCACCCCTTCAGAATCTGGGTGTGTGGAGATCACTTTAGCTAATGGCCACTGGGATCTTGGCTGTTCAGTCTTCACTAAGACCACATCTCCTATGTTAATAACTGATTTGTTGCTGGCAGCTTGAGCTCCATAAAACCTCTCTCGTAGGCTCAAAAGATACTCTTCGCTCCAATGTCTATTCCACGTATCCAGCACCCTTTTCAGACGTTGATATCCCTCCCGAAGGTGTTGTCCTAAATCATTATTTTCTATGTTAGGATCATCAACTTCTTCCTGGATATCCACACAAGGCATCGGATGGAGCTTCCTGCCATGTAACATGTGAGCCGGTGTTAAGGCCTCTAGCGAGTCGCTAGTGTCATCTTGATAAGTCAGAGGTCTATTATTAATCCTGACTTCAATTTCAGTTATTACTGTTCTTAAATCTTCTCTCGTAATCTTAGTTCTATGTAATGTTTTCCTCAGGCAGTTCTTGACAATACCAATCATTCTTTCGGTAAATCCATTTTGCCATGGAGCTCTTGGAGCTGTGAACTGCCAAATACAATTTCTGATTCCCAGCGCCGACTTAACCTTCGGGTCATTCATTATGTTCAATAGTAAGGGAGCTGCTCCAACGAAATTAGTTCCGTTGTCGCTTATTAACTTGCCAGGACAAGACCTTCTAGCGGCAAATCTGCGAAAGACATTGAGGAATGTCTCTGAGCTTAGGTCTTCCGCTAATTCTAGATGGACTGCCCTTGTGTAGGCACAAGTAAATAAACAAATGTAAACTTTATGGGGAGTTTCCTCACCCGTAACAGTTATAGCCCCTGTGTAGTCCACTCCTGTTATATGGAAGGGCCGACTTATGTTCACCCTATCCTTCGGTAGGGCTGGTGGTCCTGGGTAGATATAAGGTCGCTGCTCATACCTCCTACAAATGATGCAGTTTTTGAGATATTTTTTAATAACCTGTCTACCCTTAGGAATCCAGTACCTTTCCCGAATTTGGGCTAAGGTCTGCGGTACACCTCCATGGAGAGTGGAATCATGGGCTTCCTTTATAATAAGTTGTACAAAGCATCCACTCTTAGGTAATAAAATGGGATGTTTGGTTTGGATGGGCAAGTCAGCCTTTATCAATCGGCCTCGACATCTTATCAGACCCTTTCCGTCTAAGAACAAGCCTAAATTCTTCATCAGCTTATTCCTTTTTCCAGTGTCTTGGCCTAAAAGTTTATATATTTCCCCGTAAGAATTTCTTTGTACTCTTTTCAGCCAGTATTCTAGGGGATCTAATTTCTGAAACCCCACCTTCTTATTCAAAAATTCAACAACCAATTTAGTAGTATTTAGAAGTTGTCTTATTGATGAAAATCGGCTGATGTCAATCACTTCTGGCTCAGGTACTACAGGATCCAAGTTCACTACACTAACCTCGGCAATACTGTACTGTTTCTGTTCAGGCCAATCCTTAGTGAGTAACCATTTAGGACCTTTAAACCACAAGTTATCTTTGATCAGTCTCCTTACGGTCGAACCTCTCGAGAGCAGATCAGCTGGATTTTGTTTGGAGGACACATGCATGAATTTAAATTTGGAAGACAGCTCTTTAATAGTCTTCACTCTATTACGGACGAAAGGAATTTTACTGTCTTCCTTCCCTATCCAGTAAAGACAAATCTCACTGTCAGTCCATATGTAAATGTCCTCAAATTGAGTATCAAGAGTAATGGTTATATACCTGGCCAATTTAGTTCCTACTTCTATGGAAGCCAATTCCAATTGAGGTAGGGTTCTTTCTTTAATTGGCGCAACTCTGGCTTTGGACATTATAATCTTACTATCCTCTCCTGTTGCGCAATAAGCTACTGCTCCATAGGCCCTTTGAGAAGCATCACAAAATATGTGTAAGTGCGACTTCTCATTACTGTTTATTTTCCTGGGCATACATATGCTTGATGTAGTTTCAAACTCCTTTCTAATCTGTTCCCATTGTTCCACATATGTCTCACCTAATTCAGTGTCCCAGTCTAACTTTTCTCGCCAAGCCTCCTGTACTAAACATTTGCCCCTAATAACTATAGGACTGACCAATCCTAATGGGTCAAATAGCTTGGAAACCTGACTTAACAAGGACCTCTTTGTGAGAGTGACATCAGAGAACTTAATTGGTTTCAAACTTATTACATCGGCTGTTGTATCCCAGTTAAGACCTAACACATTTTGAATTTTGGGAATGTCAGAATCTGGATAGTCCTCTTTTATTTTATTCCTCAAAAGCGGTGAATTTGTATTCCAGCTCTGTAACGGCAAATTTGCCTTCCCACATTCGGAATTGGCTACTTCATAAGCCTTCAAAGCTTCCGACTCTGTATCAGCAACACCTTGCAAATTATCCATATAAAAAGCCTGCCCTATTTCTGGACATTTGGCATTTTCAAAATGATGCTTTAAAGTGTTGCAAAGTAGGAAAGGACTAGCACAAGAGCCAAAGAGCACCGATCGGAAACAGTAAGTTTTCAATGGACTATCCTCATTTTGAGGATCATGAGGCCAGAGGAATTTTGTAAATTTCCTATCCTCCTCTCTCAGTCCTATTCTGAGAAAAGCCTTACTAATGTCTGCTGTGTAAGCGTAAGGTTTCTCTCTAAATCTTAGTAACACATTCCCTAACTTCTCTGTTAGTGTAGGTCCAGAGTATAGGCAATCGTTCAAGCTAGCTGATCCCTTGGACGCTTTACTACTACAGTTGAATACTATCCTTATGGGAGTAGTTACTGAATCCTTGCTTACAGCATGATGTGGTAAGTAGTGTCCTTCTTTGTGGTTAACAGGGTATTCTACCTCTTCTATAAATTTATTCTTCAATTGATCCCTTATAATATTATCAAATAGGGTCAGATGTTCTGGTTTATCTCTCAACTTTCTTAGAAGAGAATTTAACTGAGCTTTAGCTGCTTGGTAATTTGTTGGTAACTCTGAGTGGTTTAGTTTCCATGGTAATCCTACCCAATACTGTCCATCCTTAAACTCCACAGACTGATTATACAAGTCCAATGTTATTTTATCTTCAGGGGTTGGTTCCTCAGAGTGTATACCTATACTGTCTAGGTCCCACAGTTTGTGTACAGGTTCAATGTTTTCATCCAACAAGTCATTTATCTGAGTAGGTTCTAATTCTGCACCTATTCTAGCTACCATCAATGACTGTGTGGGGGTAACAAAGACTGAGTCTACTAGTTTGGCTTCTCCTTTAACTTGTTTTGGAAAAGGCAACTGACCCATAATAAGGTTACCTCCTGGACTCTTGAACAACTGTACCTTATTCCTTTTGATAGTCCTATGTAGGAATCTTCCACAATAATCAGAACCAATTATCATTTTTATGGGACCCACAGTATCTGATTCCACATTCCGTTTAGCCAACTTTATCCCTGAGCTTTGCAAATGATCAGAGGTTTCCTTCAATCCCTTTATGTATATACTTGTCTCCATAGTATCAAGCACAGCTGCTGTTATACGGCATTTATATCTGCCTAATTGTATTACAGGTCTAACTAAATCAAAGGACTGAGCCTTCCTAGTTGTTAAGAATCCAGTAATGGCTAGATTTACCTTGCCGATAACTGGTAACTTTAATTTCTCCACAATGTCTGCAGATATGAAAGTTTTCTGAGCACCCGTATCAAACAGGGTACATACTAATTGGTTTCTATTCTCAACCAATACTTTCACATCTGCTATTGGTACTGCAGCTGGCATTACTAATGGAGCATTCCCTTTTGCAATTGTCATATTGACGCTTGCAGGTTTAGGAACCTCAATTTTCATCCTAGGGCATAAAGCACTATGATGATGATCCTTTTTGCATTTAAAGCAAAGATTTAATTTAGTCTTACAGTCCGCGGCAGTATGTTCGGAGTTCATACATATTATACAACACCCCAGTTCCTGAAGCTTCCCTATTCTAGAAGCATAATCAGGGTAGTGTTGACAAAATACACTGGAATGTTGTTCACCACAAAAGACACAAACTTTCCTGTCTTTTACCATGGAAGATTTTATTTCCTTAATATCTTCAGCATGTCTATTCCTTATCTTTAATACTTTATCCTCGGCCTTCGTGGAGCTAAGGAAAGTACCTATCTCTTCTTTAGGCACATACTTAGTCTTCTCTGACTTAACCTTCCCAATCAGTTGGTTAGTGGGTTTTTTCTTTACTTCGGTCTTCTGTTTGACCTCAGTAGTGTTTAATGTTCCTTGCAAATGTTTACAGAGTTGCATCAAGCCTTCCTCTATCTCTTCACAGGAGAAATTATCCTTCTGGTACCTACCATACAAAGCATCCTTGGTTTTCGGTGGTAGCTTTAAGGACACAATTCTTGAAAGCACCCAATCTGATGTTTTAATATCTTCGTAAGTACCTAAGGCCCTTAATTTACAACTTATTGCAATTCTAAATTTTTGCAAGGAATCAAAATCGTGCCTAGGCATGGGTAATTCTATTAGAGCCTTTAATAAACGATTTATAACTTGCTCCCTGTCTTCGTAATTTTGTCTAAGGATGGTCAAAGCCACTTCATAGTTATTTTCTTCTACTGGTAATTCTTTTATCAGTTGATATGGTGTTCCTTTGACCTGTCCTAACAAATAAGTAAGTTTGGTGACTTTAGGGAGATCTGTTCTATCGTGTACCAAATATTTGAACTGATCCCAGAAGGATTTCCAGTTCTGCTCTCCATCAAATTCCGGAAGCGTTATTTGTGGTAACACAGCTCTACTCTGCTGTGCCACAACTTGTGTTTCCGCGGCAGTGTCAGCTAATTCAGACTCTAGTGTCTTTACTACAGTTAAGTATTCTTCTAATTTGTCTTCAAACTTAGTAGTTTCTGACTCTAAGAGTTCCTTATTCTCAGCCTTTACTATAGCCGCTTCTAAAGTTAAGTAACTCTCTTCGTACTTACTCCATCGATCTTTCAGAATATTTAGGAGACTATTTATTCTCTCCTTGGACAGAGGTATTTGGTCCAGCGACTGGTTACAATCATTTATGGCTCTAGTTACCCATCCTGCCTTACTACTAGAAGATCTTTGCAATAAAGAAACAGACATGTTGACGGAGTTCTAATTTAATAATTTAATTATGAATTCCAACCACAATTTTACCACAACTTAGTAATGATTTGATTATTTAAAATTTTGAAGAGGGTAGGGATTAAGTCCTCATTGTACAAATTATCCCCTCTCCCATTTCGTAATATTCATTACAGCTCAGCTAACTATTTAGTTTAATTTTGAGGAGTGTAGGGATTAGGTCTATACTTTTAACCTATTCCCCAGGGTTATTAAACCTCAAGGGTTTTATTTCATCCCCACACTCAATTGCCAAAACACCCATATTCCCAGAGCTCAGAATTTATTACCTCAATACTCCATAGGCCCACCCATAGCTTGTACAGCATAGAACTCTCCTTTCTTATGTTCTACATAATTTATAAATTTCTGCAGAACAGCTTCCCTACCATGATGGTTCCAATGTATACCATCAGATTTCAACATTGCTTGGAAGGGCTTGGCATTAAAATGTATGAAATCCCTTCCCTTCCTGGCCCGTTGCAAACTTCGGTTCACAGCTCTGCTAACTAATTTATATGTTCCATAAACTGGAGAGCCATATGGCAGGTTCCTTGGCTCGAGGAGGGTTATGGCTACTGAGGATTTACAAGAGCCCTCTATGGCTCCTACCACTGCTAAAATATTCTCCACTACTTCATTGCAACCGAACGTAGTAGTAGCTATGCCCATTAAAAGCAACTTTAAACACATTCAGCGCCTCGGCACACATCGGTTATCCTCACTCGGTCGGGGCACCAAAAATGTGAAAAATGTAGAGTAATTCTGTTAAACAAATCGGGGCCCTCTTTCTGGGCACCAAAATGTGAAAAATGTTTAATGTATCCAAGTCGGTATCCCTGCCGGAGCACCGCTATGCAAGAAATTTCTGGTAAACAACTCGTAGGTCGTTACTCGTTTATAAAGTTGTTCTTAAGTAAATCAAACAAGTCTCATAGAGTTAGGTGAAACGTAACTTAACCTTAACTCACCTACAATAACTATTTCTCTTCTACCTCATAGCTAATCCCCCCTTGAATTGGCCAATTCGTAAAGGATACTTAGCTAGTGAAGAGGGAGTGATCGATAACCGATGACGATGAGGCTGCCTGGTAGAGTTGCTTGAGCAAGCAAGCGTCCTTATGGTGCGTATGTACAACCTAGCTTGAGAGCGACTAGGAACAGAGTGTTAACTCCACAAGGTCTGGGAGCAGAGTGTGTTAGCTCCACGAGAACTAGGAGCAGAGTGCGTGAATGCGGCAAGCCTCAACACTTTCATCGCATTGTGGGTTACCAACTCTTATTTAATTACAGTACTAAATACAGTTAAATTACATCATGATATGTACAGGGTAAATCTAACAAATTAATCTTAGTTCCACTTAAATTAAAGTTAGACCAATTATTCCCTTTAACTATGTAAATATCTTAATACCACATTTGCCTTAACAGGGGAATCTTTCCCTGCTTGCCACGTCACCTATCGCGCAGACGCAGCTTAGGTCAGTGGAAAATACCACATAATTACATGTATTTACAATGCATAGTTGTCCACGGGGGTTAAATGCAGTAGCATTTAATTTATCAATAACAAGCATTATTAAAGAGAACGTCGTTTCTGGGTTATTAAAACCGCTTGAATAGTTAACAACAGTCTCTCCGTCCTCTGCCTTTAACCAGGGATAAACTATGATAAATTTAGAGAGCGCAACTGCTCTGGGGGAAAATATTTCCCACAGTACCCTCTCTAACTCTCTTAATTAACATTCTACCATACACCTTACTTACAACACTCGGCAGACTTATACCCCTAAAGCTAGTACATTCATACTTATCACCATTACCTTTATACAGTGGGACCACACAAACACTTGCCCAGTCAATTGGCACCATACCTTTCACAAAGCACACATTCAACAGTCTTACTGACCAGTCAACAATAGTCACTCCACCAACTTTCAGGCATTCCACAGCACACCCAGCCATACTTGCAGCTTTCCCTGTTTTCATCTTCTGTACTGCCTCCTGCACTTCCTCCATCGTGATCAAAGAATCATTCAACTCTCTCAACACATTTACTTCTTGCACCCTTCCATCTGCCACAATCTCAGCCTCCCTTTCCTCTTCTACATTTAACAATCTTTCAAAATACTCTGCCCATCTCTTCCTTACTGCATCCATCTCTGACATTCTTCCATCCTCTGCTTTTACACGCTCTTCCTTCCCATACTCTCCCTTTTGCACCTTTTTCACCTCCTTCCAAAACATTTTCTTATTCTGTTGAAAATTCTCAGTCAACTGCCTACCCCACCTCTCATCTCCTGCCACTTTAGCATCACGCACTGCCTTTCTTGCCCTATTCCTCTTTTCCTTATACCTCTCATATGACACCTCATCCTTCCTCTGTAGCCATTTTTCATACGCACCTTTCTTCTCAGCCAAGCCATACTTTCTTCCTCGCACCACCATTCACTTCTCTTTCTTATACCACCACCTACTTGTCTCACACCAAACACCTCTTCCGCATGCCCCACCACAGCACTCTTAAACAACTGCCATTCCTCCTCCACACTGCCATTCTCCTGATCTTTCACTGCTTTTCACTCATCTTTCAATTTCTCATGATACTCTACAGTATCAATTTCTCTCTTTTATCCAACTCACTTTCAAAACCTCCCTGCCACACCTAATTCTCCTAGCTCTCACCCATCTCTTACTGTACCTACTCTCAACTTTCCCTCCACCAGGTAGTGGTCAGACATATCTCCATCTTCCCCTCTCAAAACTCTCACATCCAGCAATCTTCTTATTACATTCCTAGACACAACGACATAGTCCACCAATGCTCTACCAACAACCCTTCCACCCTCCTGTCTCTCCCATGCATATTTATAATTACCTTTCTTCTCAAACAAGGTATTTCCAATCACCATCTCTCGCTCAATGCACATCCCTATATCTATCTATCTATCTATCCATCTATCTATCCATATATATAGTCAACCTCTTGCTCCATCGGTTATCCCTTATTCTTGTTACATGGCCTGCCAACTTCCATTTCTGTTCTTTTATGACTTCTGTAATATCTTTGACTTTAGTCTGCTCTCTCACGCAATTTTACCTTTTCCTGTCACTTAAAGATGTTCCCAACACAGACCTTTCCATTGCTCTTTGAGAATTGGTTAGTTGAATTCCATTGATTTTGCCATTTTCAGATCTCACAACCGTACGTTATAGCTAGGATTATAATTGGTTATATACTTTTCGTTTCATACTTACTGGCCAACGGCTATGCCACGTTGAGTACACCGCTTCCCGTCCGATCAGCGAAGTTAAGCAACGTTGGGTCTGGTACTTGGATGGGTGACCGCCTTGGAACACCAGATGCTGTTGGCATTCCTACGTGTCAAGTGGGGTTGGTGGAGGATTAGTGCCCCTCCCTGTAAAACAATTAACTCTAAGCCCTTGACCACCCCGTTTGGGATACATGGCGTCTGGCAATGAATGAATGACTTACTGGCATGCTACTTTTCGTGATATATCGATGTTTACTGAAGGCTTTGCCTCCATAGTCATACGTCTTTTTATTTCGCTATCATGGTCTTTCTTTAGTTTGAAGTATTTTCTCCAGGTAATTGTACTCCTCTACTTCTTCAAAAATTTCTTCGCTTAATTTGATAAAGCACTTTGGTATATCTGAATAATAAGCATTAGTTTAATCTTATTCAGGTTTATCTTTAGCCCTACGTTGAGACTTTCTCTGTTTTGGTCATTTAATATTTCCTGCAATGTCTTTTGTTTCTGCAATTAGGACAGTGTCATCCGCAAATGTTAAATGGGTTAGGTTTTCTCCATCTATGTTTACTCCTTTTTTCTCCCAGTCCAGCTTTTTGAAAATACTTTTTAGGCATGCTGTAAATAATTTTGTTGAAACTGTATCCCCCTGATGCATCCTCTTCTCAATCTTAATTTCATCCTAGTCTTTCTCTCATTAACTATAGCAGTTCCTTCGTTATTTATGTTTTCGAACAATATTACAAAATTCTCATTTACTTCTTGTTCCTGCAATGAATTTATAATTGCTCTGTGCGCCACTGAGTCGAAAGCCTTTTCGTAATCAAGAAAACTAAGCACAATGTCTTACTGTACTCTGTAGTTTTCCTAGTTAGTTGGTTCGTTGTGGGTTGATGATCAGTAGTCCAATGCCCGCTTGGGAATCCTGCCTACTCACGAGGTTGATTTTCTTCCAGATTTGTTACCATTCTTTTCGTAAGGACTTCAGTGAAGAGTTTGTGAATACCTATAACTGGCAATAAGCTACTGGGTCAATAGTTATGAATATATTTTGAGCTGCCTTTCTTGTAAATCAAAATACAGTAACTCTTGCATTACACCATGTTTTCAGAAATTTCATATATATATATAACGTCATTAAAACCTTGTTTTAGCAAGATCTTCATGGCACTCCCCATACCACATTCCTATCCACCCATTTTAGGCCTATTAACGCAAATGTCATAGATGTTGCATTTTATGTATTCAGTCATTGAAGTAAAGCTTGATCCGTTGCCATGTCCTTAAGAAAATTCTTTTACTTTTCCTTGACATTTTAGAATATTCTACAATTTTACGACATTCGATAACAATGCATTTTTCAGAAATCTCATTTAATTCCATGGCTGTTCCTTCAGCTTTTATATGTATGTAGCTGCCATAGTTTTCCCCAAGATAATATTTGTTGCTACATTCAGTGAGGAACTACCAGTCTACCCATTAATAATTCCAAAATGGTGGATCAAATTTTGATTCGACAGATTTACTAGTCCTTTTGTAATTCCTTCACGAAGAAAACATATTCTGACATGAATTTTTTCTGCCATGATGATAGAGCAAAATCAATTTTCTTAGTGGTCGTCTTGGCTTTGGCTCCCTGGTGGAGCTAGCCTGCACTTTTGTGAGGGGTACTCCAGTTAAATTTGTTTAAATTATCCAACGAACTTAAATCAGTCTTCAAACTTTGGCTCAGAAAATAAGGTCACAGATTGTATTAGAGGGTCCCCTAATAGATGTTCCGCAATTTCGAATGTTTGTTAAGATCAGAAAATCGTTACCATGGTAACGTGATGTCATCACTTCAGCTCTGGTATTAGTTTACCATATATAAGTGTTAGAGATCACGTGATCTGACTGAATGTTTTTAGTGTTCCATTATTTCATTTTAGGGCACTGAAAATGACATACTGTCGAAACGTCTCATCATGTTATTCCAACTGTAATTGAATTTATTAAACAATGTACCCATCTCTGATTATATATATATATATATATATATATATATATATATATATATATATATATATATATATATATATATATATATATATATATATATTGTCAAATTAAGTACGGATATTGTTGAGAAGCTGGATTGCTAGCTAGATTGTTCTAGATAATTCCCGGTGTTTATTGTGATTCCGGTTTGAGTCAGAGTTGCCAGTTTGCCTGCTGTTTGTGAGCATAGTTGTATTGTAAGTTATGCATTAATTTTTTTGCTTTTTTTTTCGTATAATGCGTTAGTTATGAGATTCCTTGTTAATTAAGTAATTTAATTGAAGTTTGTATGCTAAATAATTTACAGTGTTATGTAATGTAAGAAAACTCTTGCATGTTTTGGATGTGTCCGAGTTAGTAACTGTTGTAACCGTGCTCACTCTCTGGAACATACCTGAACTGTGGAGAAATGTCGATGTTTTTAGAGTGAAGTAAGGCTATATAAGGACGGGGAAGAGACTAGAGCAAGTTCAGTCAGTTTTCAGATCAGTTTGAGTGTAGTGTAATGTCAAAGCACTGTCAGTGAAGCTTGTATATCATCGGTAGTTGCAAAAATAGTGAAGTGCTGTTGGCAAAGAGTGAAGTGTTGTTGAAAGTTGTATATCATCGGTACTTGTGAAAAATAATGAAGTGCAATTGCAGCTAGTAAAGTTTGTATAGCTCCAGTACTTGTGAGAATAGTGAAGTGGAAAGCATTAAGTGCAATTATTTGGAAAATAAAGGCAGTGAACTTAAGAAGCTAGTGCTTATTTACAATGCCTGAGCTGATCCTGTGTACTGTACACCTAAAGGCTGATCATAGCAAGAACAACTCACTGGGCAACTTCTTTCCTGTTCTGAAGTACTGCTGCTGGAGCCTGTGGCAGTGTGGGATGGGGACGTAACACTGGTGTCATGAGTGTGGATAATTTAAGTGCTGCAGTGAGTCTAACCTTTGACATGGAAGGAGAAGGTGTACAGACCAGAGGCCAAGCTAGACGAGAAGAGGCATATCTGGCATCAATCATGAAGCGATTACAAACACAGAATGAAGGACAGAAAAAAATTTAAGGACAATTACAGGCACAAAATAAAGAACTCAAAGAACAATTACAGACCTAAAGTGAAGAACAGAAAGAGCTCAGGAACGAAATCAAAGAACAATTGCAAGCACAGAGGGAACAGCTTCAAGAGGTATTACAGGAGCAACAGAGGGAATTACAACTGAGAGTGCAAGGACAGCTACATGCTTTCATGGGGGAAATAAAGAAAGTACAACAACAGTTTAAGGAGGAACTGGATGCCAAGCTAGGGCAGCAGAAGTATGAGGTAAGCAATAATGTGTTGGAGTGTAAGCAGCATGTAAACAATCAGCTGAAGATTAGCAAGGGAATAGTGACTATACAGACAACCAGCTAAAGATTAGTGGGAGAATAGTGATCGAGTGCAGACAGCATGTAGATAACCAGTTGAAGCATGTAGTCGACCATGTGAAGATAATCTGAGAGAATTGAGGCTGTAGAGAAATATTGCACTGCTGAGCCCCAGGTTAGTGTACAAGGAGCACATGAAAAGAATGGACAGTGTATGGTGAACCTTGACAGATCCCAAGCATCTAAAGGTAGCATTACAGGGTTGAAGAATAAGAAGTGTTAAGTCCTGGACTTAATTACGATGTCCCAGTTTTTAGACCCCAAACCAGTGAAGTGCATGGCTGTAATGGGGGTACAATTAAAAAGAAACCTGAGGAACTTGATAGTTGAGTATCTTGGGAAGCTTACTGTGCACAGTTTGCGTTACTTGCTGATCAGAATGGTTGGGATGATAGGCAGAGGGCAGAGCAGCTTGCTACTAGCCTTAAGGTTGCTGCAATGGAATTCTGGGCCATAATGTCCGTGATGATGAGGAACAGTTATCAGTCCCTAGCAGAAGTGCTGGAGTGCAGATATGGGACTATGTACCAGACTAAGGTTTACAGAACAAGACTCTGGAGCTGTGTACGGGCTCGAGGAGAATCCCTTCAGCCGCTTGCTCATGACCTGGAGAGTATGGCATACAAGGCATACCCTGGAGCAGCACCTAACCTGTTGGCTATTCTTCTGAGGGATCAGTTCATCAATGCTTTTAACCCGCCGCATCCCGTTGACGTATATATAAGACCACACTTTAGTAACTGTCAGTCCTGTTGATGTATATAAACGCGCATCAGTTGCAAGGGCCCTAATTTGCACAATTCTCAATTTTCATGCGTGATTTTTGATACTCATACAAGGGACACCTTCCTCTACAAGATGCCAGGCAGAGACACTGCCTTACTCCGAATGACCTCCCCCCCCCTGCATGCCATTGTCTCTGTAATTCACCTGTTTCCAGTGACCTGGCCAGTAAAGATATGTTGTGCCACGGTACGAAATTCAAGGCCAGAGTTATTCCCCAATTGATGACAATGTATTTACGTAGCATTAGAGGAAGAAACAGTCAGAAATGATGATCAGGTAATGTCGCCAAAAAAGGTCAGGTATGCTGATGTGTTTGGTGAGTGAAACAATGCTTATATTGCCTATATTACTGTGTACAACATATAAATTCGTACCAAATAAATAAATAAATACCGTTTATGAGTGGTGTGGAATAGTTACCCTCCCATAGAACTTGTTTTCTTTGGAGCGAGCCTGATAGAACACCTCTATTGAGTATTTTAGACCTCAGGTGAGCGATTTCTCTATGAATTTCTGATGTTTCTTACCAAAAATGGAGGTTTGAGCCAAAAATTGTTTTTCCAAAATTGGCTGGGATTGGGGGGAGTCAGTGGTGGAAAATCGGTCTGGATGGGGTAGGTTAATAGTGCAAAGTTGAAAGTGCAAGTGAAGCAGGCACACCCTAGATACATCCAAGAAGCACTAGCTGGGGCTCTAGAATTTGAGTCCTACGTCAGGTCCAGTACATCCACTTATCAGGCCGGTCAGAGTGCAGGATTCAAGGCAAGAAAGGGGTAGGTACATGAAGCGGAAAAATTTGTAGGAGGTTGATGATACTGTGAAAAGCCAGGACACAGAAAAGAGGACTGCTACAAGTAGAAGATGGAACAGGAGAAGAGGTTGCTGGTTCTGCAGGAAGCCAGGACACAAGAAGGAGGATTGTCACAAATGGAAGAAGGAACAAGAACAGAGCAGTGCAAGGAAATCCTCAGTTGTAACAAAAGCGTGTTGGACATGTAGTGAGGTGGGACACTTCAGCTATGAGTGTCCAAATGAGAAGGATGAGGCTGGTGGCAAGAGGCAACAACCATCTAGTTTTTCACAAGAAGTTCCATCACTGAAGAAATGCAGAAGAACCTTGATGAATAGTGTGCAAAAAGACAGAACAGATGGCAAGCATTGTAGTAGGAATAGGAATCTTAGCAAGAAATGCCGCCGTACTGTACTGATAGGGCCAGCGTCAGATGCAGAAGACCTGAAGAGGATGCAGATGGAGGATACAGATTTACCACCAGTGCTAGAGTGGCTGCAGTGGAGTACAGTGTAACCATCTTGGGAAGAAGTTTCCAGGTTAAACCTCGCGACCAAGAGCTACTGGAGTCAGTGGGACCTTCTTCGTTTGAACAATGGACTACTGCAGCGTCAGTGGGAGACACCCAATGGCCTCAGCAAGTATTTGCCACTGGTGGTTCCGAAGAAGATGAGGTCTGAGATCTTGGATGAGTCTCATAACCAGATCACTAGTGGGCACCTGGGAGTGAAGAAAACTCTAAGCCGGCTGTGACAGAGGTTCTACTGGACTGGCATGCACAAGGATGTTGAAGAGTGGTGTTGGTCCTGTGATGTATGCTGTGCCAAGAAGGGACCCAAGAATCGTGGTTGCGCCCCTCTTCAGCTGTACCAAGTGGGTGCACCGATGGAAAAACTCACATTTGACATTGCTGGACCTTTGCCACTCACTGAAAGAGGAAACCAGATATATATATATATATATATATATATATATATAGAGAGAGAGAGAGAGAGAGAGAGAGAGAGAGAGAGAGAGAGAGAGAGATGTGGTCATGGATGCCTGCACAAAGTGGCCTGAATCCTATGCCATCCCTGATCAAGAGGCTGCAATTGTTGGTCAGGTGTTGGTTGACCAGTTTTTCTGTCGTTTTGGGGTGCCACAAGAGCTACATGCAGATCAGGGTAGAAACTTCGAGTCTGCTGTGTTCCATAAGTGCTGGAAGTTATTGGGGATCAAGAAGACCAGGATGACCCCTTTAAGGCCACAGTCAGATGCGATGTGGAGAAATTCAACTGGACCCAAGTACTCGTAAAGGGGCAAACAGAATGGGACCAGAAATTACCTGCATTGTTGATGGCATATTGGTCTGCATCCCATGAGTTTACCGGTTACACCCCTGCGAAATTGATGTTGGGCCATGAGTTATGCTTACCCATTGACTTGTTAATGGGAAGACCACCTGGTGAAGAGCTGCCTACAGACACGTCCAGGTACGCAAAACATCTTCAGGAAAGGCTGGCTGAGGTACATCATCATGCGTGAGGAACCCTCAAATTTTCAGGAGAGGTGATGAAGTGCAAAATATGATGCCAAGGCAAGTGAGGTGAGCCTCAAGGATGGTGACCAAGTTTGGTTATACAATCCTCAGCGAAAGAAGGGACAGTCACTGAAGCTGCAGAGCCCATGGGACGGGCCTTACACTGCGTTGGATCGCCTATCAGATGTAACGTATCGGATTCGGGGAGGCAGGAAATTTCACCCAATTGTGGTATACGTGAACCGTCTGTGGCAGAACCATGGGCCAGTTAAATACATCTGGGACGTCTCCAAGGAATCGTGCTCTCCCATAGCCGAGGATGTTGAGGGGGATCAAGGAGCTGAAGTGCAAGAGGATGGTGACAATATCCCCAGAGAAGAAGTGCATCAGAAAGAGGACCAAGACATTCCAGGAGGAGTGGACTGTGTGAAGAGCAGGGACGTCTTTGGAAGTGGCCTAGAAGACCTAAGTTGAAGGATTACTTTGTGTATAATTAAATGTTTAGTTTGGATTGAGGACTATGTACACATTGTGTAATTTTGTCGAGACAACGAAAGGATTAGGGAGAGGGTAATGTTGGGAAGCTGGAGTGCTAGCTAGATTGTTCTGGACAATTCCCGATGTTTATCGTGATTCTGGTTCAAGTCAGAGTTGCCAGTTTGCCTGCTGTTTTTGGGTGTAGTTGTTTCGTAAGTTATGCATGGATTTTTGTGCTTTTTTTTTTCTCATAATCAGTTATGTGATTGCTTGTTAATTTATGTAATTTCATTTAAGTTAGTATGCTAAATAATTTACAGTGTTATGTAATGTAAGAAAACTCTGGAATGTTTTGGATGTCTCCGAGTTGGTAACTGTTGTAACCATGCTCTTTCTGAGGAATACACAAGAACTTGGAAAAAATGTAGATGTGTCCAGAGTAATGTAAGGCTATATAAGGATGGGAAAGAGACTAGAGCAAGTACAGTCGGTTTTCAGTTCAGTTTGAATGTAGTGCAGTGTCAGTGAAGTTTGTATAACATTGGTACTTGAGAAAATAGTGATGTGTTGTTGACAAAGAGTGAAGTGTTACTGAAGTTTGTATATCATCGGCACTTATGAAGAATAGTGAAGTGTAATTGCAGTTAGTAAAGTTTGTATAGCTCCAGTGCTTGTGAGAATAGTGAAGTGGAGTTGGAAAGCATTAAGTGCAATTACTCGGAAAATAAAGACAGTGAACTTAAGAAGCTAGTGTTTATTTACAACGCCTGAGCTGATCCTGTGTACTGTACACCAAAAGGCTGACCATAGGAAGAACAGCTCACTGGGCAACGTCCTTCCTGTAATGAACTATTGCTGGTGGAGCCTGTGGCAATGTGGGACGGAGACGTAACAATATCATTTTCCTGTGGGGAGACATATTATAATTATGTATGCAATTTTATGTGTTCTTCAGAAAAACTAATACTGTCCATACATAAAAAGGAGACATGTACAAAATATTTCCATTGAATTTTAAAAGGCTGTAGAAAAAAAATTACCATTAATAAGTCATTAGTCATTAGAAGAGTAATTTAAGAAGTTGTTAGAAATAGTCAGTAGAAACTATAAGTGAAAAGTACGTTAATGTACAAAATATGTTATTAACCAAGTTTAGTTAAAGTGCATTTCTCTAGTTA
Organism: Coenobita brevimanus; assembly: GCF_032717465.1. Classification (NCBI taxonomy): domain Eukaryota; kingdom Metazoa; phylum Arthropoda; class Malacostraca; order Decapoda; family Coenobitidae; genus Coenobita; species Coenobita brevimanus. The sequence continues at coordinate 14,575,340 of NC_136981.1, forward strand.
CCTAGATCTTCAGTTACGTAAACTGTCTTTACAGTGGCTACGGGTAGAGGTGTTTCATGTATGAGACTTTCAGCTTGTCATTGTCTTCGCCAAAGGAAAACTTCACCGTTATAATTTGCTACATCCTGCCTATAAAGTTTTTTTTTTTTTTTTTTTTTTTTTAAATAATCATAAGGCAAACTGCAGGCACGTGCAGTACTCGGGGTGTCCGAGTACCTGCCCCTTTTGACTCATGTGTTTTAAAAAGTGCCACATTTACCTGAACTCAATCTATCCCAACAGTCACACGGTGTCTGCCCCCCCCCCCACTTTTTTTTTTTTCCCTCGAGCATGTACTCTAAACCTATTGCATGGTCCTCACTAAGTGGGATGGTTTCATTTTCTTTTCGTTTTTTTTTTTTTTTTTTTAAGCTTCCACTGCAGGGTTTACTGCAGTATGAATAAAGCAAGTGTTAGAAACGCAAAGAACAGATTTAACACCATTCCTGACAAAAACATAAAATCAAGTGATTCACTGGTTACTTGGCACCGATGCAATTTGGAAACCCTCTGCCTCTTGTGCAATTGCGTTAGAGCATTCGTGAATAAGCAAAGGATATTAGTTAGCGGATAAAATAAAGAAATGCATGTTTCCATGCCCAAAAGAAATAAACACACACACACACACACACACACACACACATTTACACACACACACCCACACACACACACACACACACACACACACACACACACACACACACACTCAACTGCTTGGGACTTGTTAGTATGGAGTCTTGTATTTCCAGAAGACCCAAAGCCTTCTATTTCTGTTACTTTGGTATTTACGTGCCAGGGGTTGCAGGACAGTCACGTATTGTGTTGGAAACATATGCTCCTTTGATTTCTTTTGAAGGTTATGAGTATACCTGTAGCAGAGTTCTTTTTAACCCTTGGGCAAAAGATAACTAAGGTTGCTAAAATAATTTAAGTTTTGAGGTTTACTGACAATGTACGCCTGATTGGAATGCTTAATTTTCCACTTCGATTTTACTGAGATATGACTACTTTCATTTTGGGAATGACTGTGTGCAGTGTTGGAGACAACTACAATTCGCATAAGACCTATGGCCGGGATGATGGTGCTGTCAACATGGGCCCTGGCTCTTGTGATGCTTGGTGGCCTGGGCTACGCCATCAGGCAATGGCGTTACTTGCAGCTGGTTTGCTCACTGGCTTTTATCCCACTCTTCCCTGCCTTCTGGTAACATTACAGTTAATATAGTATTGTCTCTCGACTCTAGTATTATTATTTTTTGTAATTAAATTGCAGCTATAATTTTCATTCCAGTATTTCAATATCTTTCCAAGTGAATGTAGAAAATTGAAAAAAGATTAACCTGTTGGTTGATCAAAAAAACAATGTACCCAGTCATAACAGCCAGAGGGAGTTAATACTTTCTTCATAAATATACACTCTGGATCAAGACTGAAAATTAAATGAGCAGTACTCATTGTTACAGCAGAGCAGCTGTAATATGTTCTACAGTGTGTAGATATGAGGCTCAGTAAAACCTTTTTATTTTATATAGATTTAAAAAATAATGTAAACCTGACCAAAGGCCTCAGAAATTATGATGATGTTGCAAATAATTCATATCATGATAGCAAGCATAATATACTGTATATTCATGATCACTCAATGTGCAGGCTAGTGGGTGAATCGCCGCGGTGGCTGCTGGTGCGGGGTGAGATGCGGCAGGCCCAGCAGGAGGTCAGCAGGGCGGCCAGATGGCACAGGGTCCAGTCCCCAACATCCGACACTCTCACCCATATCTCCAGCAACCTAAATTACCAGGTCACAACTCATACCAGTTTTATCTTTCTGACAGTTAAAAGCACCATGTGTATGACAAATCAGAATCTATTTGTTGATTTCACTAAAGGTATCCAAACGCATTACAGTTTAATCTACTGTATATTTCAGGAAGAACGCGAAGAAAGAGGAAGCAAAGCTAAATATATCATCAGTAAACTACACCACAAAGTGCTTGCTTCAATAATTCTTTTCAGGTATGATGCCATGGTTGTTACAGTAGTATATAATGAATTATGTTACAGTCATGTGTTTCTATAACCTTTCCAAAAGGGGAGGAATATTGGTAGCTGGGTCCATTTAAAACGTTTTGAATATCTGTAGTTTAATTGTTACACACACACACACACACACACACACAAACACACACACACACACACACTATATATATATATATATATATATATATATATATATATATATATATATATATATATATATATATATATATATATATATATATATATATATATATATGAAAAGATAGGACAAATATTGGTAGGAATGGTTTGTTGTTGTCATTGTTGATTAAGTCGCAACCAGTTGAGTCTCAATTGGTAGGTGTAACTGGTCGTTGTATTTGAGAGGAATAGTATGTTGTTATTTTGGTCGATTGAGCAGCATCCAATTGAGTCCAAACTGGTAGGTATAATTGGTTTTTGTTGTAGTCGGTCTTAATCTGCCACGGAGCCAGGGAGGATCCCGTGAGCACTCTCTGCCCGTTGACGGCCCTGGGATACTATTGTATCCGTAGCAGAATCAAATATTTCTCTTGTAAGACTATTTATTTCTCCTTTCAGATGTTTGAAGGAGTTATAGTGACGATGATAGGTTTTCTTTAATGTCTTACGTAATTCCGTTTTGAAAAATCCTTGACAGAAATTTTCTTGTGATCTGTTGGATTCTTGTACCAAAGTTTTTCAAATTTGTACTTGCCTTTGCGACCTGCAGCAATTGCGACATGTATCCACCGTACACTGGAACTCTAGGTATGTTTCCCAGCAAATTTGGGTATGATACAGTTTCAGCATTATAATAATTTCTTTTATCACAGAGTTATGTTGATATAACTTTGTTTCCTATTTTGATATTAATTTCCAAAAAGCTTGTTTGGCAGTGGTCGGTGTTTTCTTTATTTAATGCTAGTGCTTCCGGATATACAGTATATCTTTTGTCCTTGCGTTCATTTCTCCATCATTGTTTAAGGATATTGGATCATCAATGACTCGTCTAGTTTTGTTAAATTTCTTCGCTACTGAGTATTGAACTTTTGACATTCGTTCCATCCACGTGAATATATAAGTATATATTTGCCATGAATGAGGCTGGGTCTGTTCCCATGGGTATTCCTATATACTGTTTGAAAACCATATTTTCACAAGTAAAAAAGCAGTTTTCTACCAGGCAATCTGTCATATCTGTTATCTGATCCTCTGAGAATGTCAAGGTTTTGCCATCTCTTGTATTTACCCAGTATCCTTCGAGTTCACCTACTGCGATCAAATTCTTATTCAGTCCTTTAAAAGCAACTTCCACTGTCCATTCCAACTTCTTTCTTATATCCTCGTGTTCGATCTTCGTGTATAACGTTGAAAACATGGAGGTATAATGGGTGGAGTCGGCATGAGGTCACGTGACTTGAAGCCAGTGCGCTGCACCCCCGCCCCCCTTTGACTCAAAATAAACGTCAGCTGAGAGTGGAACTCATTATTTTTTGTGTAACCCTCCCGCAGAGGGATCGACGGGACTCTGTAACATTCCATAGGTAAAACTACTAGGTTAAATAAGGAAATGGTTTCTTAGAAATGGGCTTAAAACTGTGTCACGTTGGGTTCTTTTCCACGCATTTTCTTTGATCATCTATGGTCTAGTGATTCGATACTGATGTTTTTTAAGACTTTAGCAACCTCCAATAATCTACATTCAGTTTAGACACCGGTGCCGTTATTAAATATTCCAAATTTTGGGGGGAGAGTAAAGAATACCGGCAAAGTGCTTCCGTGTTGTGGCCGGTCGGCCAATAAGTAGGCTAGGCCTAGGATATACTGCTGTCTCAAACACCTAATCTAACCCAAATAGCCTACCCCAAATTAGCCTTTATAACCTAAGCAACCTAGCCTCACCTAACCTAATCACCTAACCCAGCTTAACGTAACTTAACCTAACCCACCTAGCCCAGCCTGGCCTGGCTTATCTTGTCCAGGCACTAAATTAGCCCGTCTAACTTTACTTACCCCAAGCCAGCTTAACCCAGCTCATCCTAACCTAACCTTACCTAACTCAGTTCACCTAATCCAATCTAATCTTAGCCTAGCCTATTTAACTTCAGCTCATCCACTTGATTTAAAAGGTAAGTAATGTCTAATGATGACCAATTTTTTCATACAAGTGTTATTTTATATCAGTCATTGGTTAAATAGAGACAAAAAAAAAAAAAACTAACAAGGGTTTCTGTCTTAACTATCCTTTATCAGTGGTATGCCGGGGGTAAGGAGAATTACAACCTTGAGTGAATTTCATTGAGGTGGAGTAGATAAGTATATGTAGTCTAGATAATTTGAAATTTAAACTAAGGTGAATTTAATATTATTGAACTGAAATCAATAAATTTTCTCTTGCAAATGAATTAGAATTTGATCACTTAATTTCATTCTGGAATTGGATTTGACTTGGAGCAAAGAAATCTGAATTGACCCGACATTTGGTACTCTCTTGACAAAAAACTTATTTGCTTGTAATTTATCTTGTAGGTTCCCACGAGATGAAAATTTTTCGCAGGAAGTGGATGGAGGCAACACGTAGGAAAGACTTTAATCCTTCAAAATCAGCAGTTCTTTGTTCTCAGCATTTTAAGGAAGAGGATTTTGACACGACTACATCGAACTAGGTTAAGGGAAGATGTGATACCAAGTGTGTTTGCTGGTTTTCCATTATATTTACAGAAGAAAACTAAATTTCCCGGGAAAAGCCCTGCCAAACGGGAGGTACCAGCAGCACAGTCTGTTAAAGTGGATTATGTTAACAGCAGTAGAATTGTTTGTGTTGATACCAGTACTGGTACTTCAGAAGGCACTAGTGATTGTTCCTTTCCTATGGATAGGCCTATAGATGAAGCCTTAAGTTCTCCTATGGTGTCCTCTGTGGGTCCTGAAAAGGCTAATTTGAAGAGAAAGTTAGTTGAAAATGAAGAAAAACTTTTAGCTTCCAAGAAAAAAATAAAACTTTACGTCAGTCAAAACGAAGGCTCTTGAGGATAAATGCACAATTACAGAATGTTATAGATGACTTGAGAAAAAAAGATCTACTCACGAACAGTTTAGGTGTAATGGAAGACCGTACTGGGTGGGTAGCTGATTTTTTGACACAACAATTTGGCAAAAAAATGCGATGTTTCGAGTCAATCCCTCTCCATCGCTGATGAAAACCAAAATTATTGAATAATACTACCATTTGTGATTATTATTGGCCTGTATGACTGATTCATATATATCTATAGTCACTACAGTATAATATTATGTCAAAACAATACGTTGTTAGCGTTTCTTATAAGGAATATTAATAATTATCTGTGGAGCAAACAGATCAAAAACTTTATATTTTCTTAGCGTGGTGCCTGGTGGGTTTTTCAGGGATCTGTACCATTGACAAGGAATGTCTTTATATATACCTTGCATATCATATGATACTTCTCCAAATTTGTGTGTGTGGTGAACACCAGAAAGCAATTAAATGTAATAAGTCTCCTTGCTAAACCGCAATGTTGTGAGTCACTCTCCCCACTCCCCCCCTCCGGGCCACTAAACCCCGCCCACCGGCTTCACTCGCGCGGTTAGAGGAAGAGCGACATGCTGGCTCCTCCCTATTATACCTCCGTGGTCGAAAAAATCTTATGTTGCTACGTTTCTTGCATTTCTTTTGTGGTTGATTGAAGCAATATCCTTTTTGCACATTTCTGAGTTATCGCATATCCACATATGGTTGATTCCTGTATATAAATTTAGTTTATAACAATATCTTTTGTGCTGCTTGTAAATCAATTTATAAATGTGATATTTTTTTTTTGCCAGTGATTTTGTTGCATATACTCTGGAGGAAATAATGAATCAGAATTTTACAGGGTCTTTTTGCATTTTTACTGTGCTATGTATGTATGTTTTTTTTTTTTTTTTTTTTAAATCATCTACCTTGATTCCGTGACTAGAAGAGTAAGACGACTGCTTTTCAACTATCGTATTCTCTTTACTACTGACAGTTGTATGTGTTTTGGGGTCTTGATCTATCATACCCAATTCTTGTAAAAGTGTTTTCATGTAATATACTTTGCAGATGAGTGCTATATTATTATGTGCTTTGTCAACTGAGACCAAAACATACGACTTTTGCAAGTCTTCGAGATCCTTCAATGTTTCCTTTTCTTTTCCATCTAGAATAGTACTTCTTGAGTTTGCATATTTTTTCATCAGCCTTTTGCATGAGTTTTACTTTCCCTTCCATCATAAAATACTCATTAAATTCTTCTAGTTTACACCATTCTGCAGCATATTTTTTGAAAGCGATGTTAACATTTCCCCACACTTGTTTCCAATTGATCCTCTAGCCTCCTGTTAATTCAATCTTTTTTTCATTTGTTTTCGTAGCCTAATATTTTGTATTATGTCTAGGTTACCTGTTATTACATGCTGATGATGAATATCAGTGAACTCTGAATCGTAACACTTACGCTCATGATTTTGCACTATCCATTCTTAAACATCTACTGTAATTTTCAGTAATCTTTTTGTAGTTTAATAATCTTCCTCTTATAGTTGAACCATACTGATATACGATCACTGGGGCTTTGAATCCAGTAGGAATGCTCTCTTTGATATATGAAGACTTGAAAAGTTTATTCAATTTCAATTTTTCTATGCCTTTGTTGCAAAATTGAATTTTACACTTTATTCTTGTGAGTTTCTTTTGCATGTCTTCATTATGTTTTCATGAGTTTGTAGTGCCCAAGATCTTCTATTATCTCTCATATTCTTGAAAATTTAGAGTTTCCAACCTCATTGTTTGATCTTGTGTTTTGTACTAACATGAATAATTCACCCAGTTCTTTCTTTCTCAAATGTGGTATTGGTTTTTGACAGTATCTTAATAGTTTATTCTCTGATAAGCCTATTATGTCTGTGACATTCTTCATAAATTCTGTTGTTCTGCTGTTTTTGTTGTTGTTTGAAGTTTTTTTTCTTTTTCTGTTACTGCTGATTACCTCTAAACTCTCTGCAGTTATATCTTCTCATTGATTATATGTTGTTTCCATTTTATCATTTAATCCATATGGCTAGAATGTTCTTAGTGTCTATATCCAAAACTTTTCTCTGCTTCTCCTTTTCAAGGATACTTGTAAATATTCTTTGTTGTTTTCCATTCTTACTGTTCCATTTACCTTTTCAATTATTTGAATTGTGAAACTCATATCTTTACACTCACCTTCGTTGCAATGGTCAGAGAGTAGCTTGCATGCTGAGCCTTTCTCATTGCTTTGAATACTATTTCGACGTTGATTTATTCTAACATTTAGTCTTTGCACTGTCTCTCCAACATACTGACTTAGACAATTCTCACAAATAAGTAAATAAATAATATTTGTTGCATCACATGACGACATCACATATGTTTGCGTCTTGTAAAATTTTCCTGAAATACTGCTTTTAAAATTTAGTAGAAACATTAATTTTTGGACATGTCATACACCTTCTGTTTTTACACTTCATCATGTGATTGTAGCAAACTCTAGATGAAGGTTGAGTATCAGCCCCATTCACTGATGTGACTGAACCACCTCCAATGTTTAAGTTGTCACGGTCAACAAAAGCGTTACCTTGTCGAGGCTGAGTAACCCTCCCTGAGTCAGATTCTTGATCAGCACAGGAGGAGGCTATGTTCATTGGGGACTGCTCAATGATCATTTTTATTTTCAATATAAACATCAACTATAATAAACCAATACTTTATCCACAGTGATATACACTAAAAGATAATTTTCAGTGGGTGAGAGCTCAGCTTAACTGCCTCATTCAAACCACGATAATCACCAAACATACGTATACGAAAAGATAGGGCACATATATTCTTGCATTTATTTCGATAATGGACAATAGGGGAACTAGGTAGCAACCCAGTGACTGAGTGAAAAGAAGAAGCAGACAAAAAGGATGACAAGATGTGGTCCTCACTCTTGTTAGTGGTGGATAATCAGGATTACAGCTAAAAGCCAGTGTGGACAAAGATGGGAGAAGCTGTTGTCCTGCAGTTGACGGAATCGGATTGATGACGATACTGTTGATGACTGATGACGATTATCTTGATGCAAATTTAATTGTTCATCTGCTTATTTATAGTCAGGTGCATTAATCCCGGAAGTGGAGATCAAACATATTGCATCCATGTCACACTGCTCTTCACCATTAGGTTGTTCTCCCTCTTATTCACATTGCACTCACACTCATCCTTGACCTCCCCTTCCCCCTATCTGTCTCTACCTAACTCACACTTTCAAGCCAGTGTTTCATTCTAACTTCTAACATTTTCCAGTACAACCACATTATCACACCATCTCAGGGCACTTCTAACATCTTCCAGCACAGTCACATGGTGAAATAAGTTTAGAGTACTGCTCCTAACACTTTCTAACATACTGACATCAAAGTCACATTGTTCCTTAACCCCTTAGTGCACCATGACTCAAAACGAGTCAAAATGGTTTTAGTCTGAAGAGGAATCGATGACGCACTATGACGCACTTACAGTGGAAGTCTGAAGAGATGCTGATTAGGCAATTTTGAACAAAAATATTCACCAAAAATTATGTTTTGGCATAAAATGCATCAATATTTTGTGCAACATAGGGGAGGGTGTCTATTTCCAGGCCAACACTCTCAAATAGTCAACATTCTCTCGGTTTTCAGTTCAGGGAGGAGGGGAGGCATGCGCGATTATTGGCGATTTACTCGAAAACAATTGGTTGTATCAGAATCCTGACAATACCAGGTGAAAACTCATGAAATTCTGCATCTAGACATATGCTTAACTCTTGCATTATGTGGGCAAAGTTTTGTGCTACAGTGTAGGGCAGTTATTTTCATATCAGAACTTTCACAGTACTTTTACTCATCAATTTTGTGTGTTTTTATTAGCTTATCGTGTAGGATAAACATCACGGAAGATGATGGTATACAATTTATACCATTATAGCCAATTTCTGGGGCAAATAAAATACAAGGGAATGTTTTCCTTTGTGCGCAAATCCAGCCTGCTGTCATGGCATTTTCTCTTATCATGTCACACACACTTACAGAAAACTTACGGTGTGTAAGGGGATTTCTCATGTGCCTGTCAGTCTCTCCTTGCAAATTCCACATGCTTGTCTCAAGTAACTCATTTTTAGTTTTCTCTCTCTGGACTTTTGTCCTTCAATAAGTTTCAAATTTCACTACCATGATTTAGGATGGGTGTCACACTGAATGTCTAAAATATTTCCTTCCCACTCAAGCCTACAAACATCAAGGCTGCTTTTACCACAATGCAGCTTCCAAATATATAGCTAGAGTTTATTTTCCATTAAAAAAATGAAGAAAAGAGGTTTTATTCTGAGAAGCTCTCAAATCATAAATAAAAGTAGGATTTTATATAAACGTCTCCCCACCCCCCCAAAAAAAGTGCCTTTGGAATATACCTGAACATTTCATGCTGTGATGTAGTGATAGTAAAATGGCGAATCAGAGCCCGATTCCATCAGTGAATCACAGTACATGATATCTTTGAATGAGTTTCAGACACAGTACGACTCAAATGAATATATCATTGGGTTACTATTATCAGTTACTTTTAGCTATTGTATTACTAAATTGTTCGCTTCACAGTTACAATGCTGGCTAGTGCGACGACTGATAAACAGTGAAACCACTAATTTTTCCAGCTACTGTAGGTTTTCATATCACACAGAGTAACGTTTCAAATTACTCAGCACCATAATATCGTTGATCCAGTCAAGATTGAATATTGGTAACATGAGAACAGGATACCAAGCAGTTAGATTACTGTATTTATGAAGTTGTGCTTGATGTATCCTGCAGATTGTTCTCATCAGCCTTTTCAAATTTTTAAGTTGACAAAGGGATACTGAAAAGTGCTAGACTTGTTACTAGTGGACAATATAATGCTACAGTCATGGTGGATAGTGTTAAAGTGACTGTGCTTATGTAGGGATGGTTGTGGTACTTTGGGTAACAGCAGAGTTCCATTTTGATCTTTTGAGAAGGTGGGAGCATGGGGAATATTTTTTCTGTCCTATTTAACCAACTTACCAACAAGAGAAAAGAACATCTACTATGCCTATTTCAGTTTTGCTCAGGGGAATAACTTTCTGCACAGTTCCAATGTCGTATATATACGTGTAATTATCCCTGCATCCTAAAATAAACATAAGCTCTTTATTCCATTAACAATATTAAATATATTTCATCTGGACCTCTGCCACATAGTAAGATAGTATGATTGGGCCTTCAAAGAAAGTAATGGAGGAACCCTGCTCTACACACTAATGGCAAGGAAAATGCTTGAAGTAAAAGATTTTCTGGTATAAATAATAATAAATTTTCATCGGGATTCTTGATTTATTATGCAGCATTGTGCAAACGCTCACCTGTTATTACAGCTCCTTATACTCGCACACACCAGTTATGTGCAAAAAATTATTTATAACCGAATAAGAACTCTTTTATTCCAGAGTTTGTAATTTGAAATATGAGAGCACTTGCAAAAACTAAGGAAAGTCACAGAACTGCGAGGTTGGAAAATTATGTACAAGTGCTGAAATTCCTTTCAATTTGGCGTTCATCAACTACATGCCTATGTTGTGCTGATATATTTGTCAGCCAACATATCCAGCAGTCAAAATGCCATTCAGAAGAAAAGTACCCAAAATGAACCATTAATTCTCCTGTGTGGCCTAATTTTAGTAGCAATTTATGCTACTACTGAAATATGACAAATCCAAATCCATTAGGGCATTCCACATCCATTCAAACCCTACCATGTAAAATTCAGCTCACTCGAGTCACCAGAGGTACTGTTGCAATCCGTTCAAATACAGTAGGGGTTAATTCAAATGAATCTAACCACTTGAACTTTTATAGGTCGTCAGGTTCAGTTAGGTACTTGACATTCAATGTGAAGTGGATAAGTTTATGATTTTTCAGGTCATAATCAGTATAGTGGTCCAGATGGATCAACTGAGATACTGTCATATCAGGTCAGATCCAAAGGTTCAGTCAGGCTATTTAAATCAGTTCATTCTCATCCAGTCAGATCGGTGCAGGTTCATATATGTTGGTTAGGCTTCAGTTTGGAATAAGTAGGTCATTGCAGGACCTTTTATGCCACACAAGGTCTGTTTCAGTAGCTCTTCACATCCCATGACTGTTGATGACTGCACTTTTGCGGTGGCGGAGGCAGAAATAATGGTTTTCTTGTATTGATGAGGGATGCCTTCACGTGGTGCCACCGATATACTGTATATTGGTAATTCCGTTGTTTTGGTATAGTCTACAAAGTTTCTCACCACCCTTCCTTATCTACAAAAGCCGAAATGGATACTGCGTTGGCAGAGCAGCTTCCGCCTAAAGTTCATCAGGTTCACATCCGGATTAGCCTTGAGCTCCGAAAAATAAAGTAGAAAAAAAAAATTATATATTATGTTCCAGTCACTTAATTTTAACTTATTTCTGGGTCAGATAGGTTTACCGACATTTATTCCTGTTAACTAATGCCTTATGTTTCAGCAAGCCACCCATCCTCCCACCCATCCTCCCATCCATCAAACCTTCTCACTCAGCCTGGTCAATCACCCACTCATCTACCATGCCTGCCTAATATATCCACTCACCGAGACTACCCACCCTCCCACTAAACCCACCCGCTCGACTACCTACCCATCCATTAGCCTATCCGCTCACCCACCTGTCCAATCACCTCACCTGCCTGCTCATCCTTGTATTTCACCCATTCGTTCAGCCTGCCCACACCCTCCAACCCACTCGCTCATCGACCCATCTCATCTGTTCACCCACCCGTCCCCCAACTCCACCTTTCCTCCCACCCTGTCCCCCCACCAAACTCTACCCACCTACGCCACTAGCCTACTCATCCACCCACGCACTCTACCCTTCTCTCACTTACCCAACCCGACCGCCTGTCAACCCACCTACAGATCCACGTCACTCGCCTGTCCACCCACCCCCAACTACCTACGTACCATACTAACCCTACTTGCCACCAACCCATCCCACGTACCAAGCCGCCCATCCATCCACCTACAAGGGTTTGAACTCATATATAGATAGATGAATAGACACATAGATAGAGATATATATGTATACATATACATATACGACTCAAGGTGCCTGGAACCACTGTCTGACTCTCTTCTTCTTCATTTCTGCAACTTTCGTGGCCTTTCCTCTAACTTTCGCTTTGTTGAGCACCACCTCTCTTTCTCTAAACCTCACCTTCTTTTCCTAACTGAGATTCAGCTGTCTGACGCAACTAACAGCAAATCCTTTTCTGTATCATCCTACTTTCTCTATACTCATTTCAAAGCCAAAGGTGGCTGTTGTGTATATATATGCAACAACTTATCTTCCTCTCGTGTTCCTCAACTTGATTCTTCTGAATTCTCTACACTTTGGCTTCGGCTTTCCCGTCATTCTCTGACTAAATATATCTGTGCTGTTTACTTATCTCCTAATTCTACTGACTATTAAAAATTCTTTGACTATCTTACTTCTATGATGGAACACATTCTATCCATTTCTCCTTTCTCTGAAATCTCCATTCTTGGAGATTTCAATGTTCACCACCAACTTTGGCTCTCCTCTTCTTTCACTGATCCACCTGGTGAACAAGCCTACATCTTTTCTATCCTTAATGACCTAGAGCAGCTTGTACAGCACCCTACCCGTATCTCTGACCGCCTTGGAGAGAGCTCCAACATACTTGACCTCTTCCTTACAACTAATCCTTCTGCTTACTCTGTTAATCTTTTCTCTCTGTTGGGCTCCTCCGATCACAACCTTATCACCCTAACCTGTCCTATCGCTCCAGTACGGCCTGCAGACCCTCCCAAATGTCGTCTCTGGCACTTTAGAGCTGCGGATTGGGAGGCCCTCAGGCAGTACTTCTTTGATTTTCTTTGGAATGATTATTGCTTCCATGGCTGGGAGCCATCTGAGTGTGTCTTGTGCATTACGGAGGTTATTCTCTTGGGCATGGAAGCATACATTCCTTTTTCATATCCTTTAACTAATGCACGAAAGCCTTGGTTTAATCACACTTGTTCTAATGCTGTCCGCAACAAGGAGAGGGCCTATAAAAGGTACCGGAGCCAACCCACTCCTGAATCACATCTATTATACATTTCTGCCCGGAATCGTGCTAAGTCTGTTCTTCGCTCTGCTAAAAATAATTTCATCCATACAAAATGCTCTCAACTCTCTAAATCGAACTCTTCCTGCTCCTTCTGGCACCTTGCCATAAACCTTTCTAACAACTTTACCTCATCATTCTTCCCTCCTCTTTTCTACTCTGATGGCTCTGTAGCTATTTCTTCTACTGATAAAGCAGATCTCTTCGCACAGACTTTCTCCAATTCCAACTTAGACGATTCCGGCGCTGTTCCTCCATTACTTCCCCCCTCTGACTTCCTCATGGCTAACATTAAAATTTCTTCAGCTGATGTATTTTCTGCCATTGCTGGCCTCAGTACTAATAAGGCATATGGGTCTGATGGAGTCCCTCATATTGTTTTCAAGAACTGTGCTTCTGTGCTTACACCCTGCCTAGGCAAACTCTTTCGCCTTTGTCTACCAACTTGTACCTTTCCTTCTTGCTGGAAGTTTGCTCTCATTCAGCCAGTCCCAAAGAAGGGTGACCATTCCCAACCCTCTAACAATCGTCCAATTGCTTTAACATCCTGTATCTCAAAAGTTTTTGAGTCTATTCTTAATAGAAAAATTTTAAAGTATCCTATCACAACCTTCTTTTTGATCGTCAGTATATGTTCCGTCAGGGACGCTCCACAGGAGATCTTCTCACCTACCTTTCAGACTCCTGGTCATCCTCCTTTCGGGACTTTGGCGAAAGCTTTGCCATTGCACTTGACATCTCAAAGGCTTTCGATCGAGTCTGGCATAAATCTTTAATTTCCAAACTGCCCTCTTACGGTTTCTATCCTTCTATCTGTGCCTTCATCTCTAGCTTCCTTTCTGGTTGTTCTATAGCCGCTGTTGTAGACGGCTATCGTTCGTCTCCTAGATCTATAACAGTGGTGTTCCTCAGGGCTTTGTCCTATCACCAACTCTCTTCCTTTTATTCATCAATGACCTTCTAAGCTGTACATCTAACCATATCCACTCATACACTAATGACTCCAGCCTTCACCTTTCCATTCGATTCTCACAACGTCCATCTCAGCAGTTACTTCAACAGGCAAGGGATGAGGCTATGGGACACCTAATGTCTGACTTGGCTCGTATCTCTGACTGGGGTAAAAAATGATCTGGTTTTTAATGCATCAAAGACTCAGTTTTTGCACCTATCAACCCGACAAAATCTTCCACAGGTATACCCACTTATGTTTAATAATACTCAACTTAATCCTGCATCATCGTTGAACATGCTTGGGATTTCATTTGCTTGGGACTTGTCTTGGAATGATCATATTACATCTCTTGTAAAATCTGCTTCCAAGCGATTGGATGTGCTAAGCCAACTCCGTTCCTTCTTTGTCCCTGCACAAATAATGACTATACAGGGGTTTTATCCGCCCCTGTGTGCAGTACAACTCTCATGTGTGGGGAGGCTCCCCACATACAGCTCTTCTCAATAGGGTGGAGTCAAAGGCTTTTCGTCTCATTAACTCTCCCCCTCTTACTGACTCCCTTCAACCTCTGTCTCTTCGCCGCAATGTTGCATCTTTATCTCTTTTATATCGCTACATCAATGGTCACTGTTCCTCGGAACTGTCTGCATGCATTTCTCCACTTCTACGACGGGCGCATAGCACCCGTCTAGCAGCAAACTCTCACCCCTTTTCTGTTCAACTCTCTAATGCAAGAGTTAACCGTTACTCCCAGTCCTTCATTTATGCAACAGGTCAACTCTGGAACTGTCTCCCTCTTTCTGTATTTCCTGCTTCCTATGATCTCCAGTCTTTCAAACGCAGTGTGTCCAGGCATCTCAAAACGAATGGATCTTGAATTTGGCTCTCTCTTGTATTTTGTTTTTTCTCTTGGAAGGAACAGTTTTGCGGGCTCATTGCCTTTGGTTCCTTCTTCCTCAAAAAAAAAAAAAAAAAAAAGATATACAACATTACGGTTTGCTTTTTTTTTTTTTTTTTTTTTTTTTTTTGCCATACGGACGTGTTCAGTAGAAACAACCAACTCTTAAAGTCAAAGTTCACACCTTTTTCATGAGCTTTAGCCACAATCGAATAAGTAAAAAGTGAGAAAAGAAATATTACAAACACCTTCACTTACAGGTATGACAGGGTGTGGTGGGCATGAGATCCATGTGGCCCCATTTGTTTACATTACACACCTGATTATAATAATCAGAGCAGCCGCTTCAACGCACCACCATCCCCTGTAGGATTTATGAGTGAATGAAATTATACAGTGACTAACAATAGTTTGTGCATCTGGGGTTTGCTGTCATAAACTGAGTCTCAAACCTTTTCTTTTTTCACTAGATTTCTTTGCGTGATCTCATAGGGAATGCTGAAGAAAAGCGTTCATTGACATATATCACGGTGTTCGGGAGCCACTCCGTAAGCAGGAATGGCGCAGGTTCAAAATGGCGTCGAGTACAGTACGTAGGGCATAGGAGCGCTCGCGTAAAAACTGTCTCAAAGCCCATTTCTAAGCTTTTGAACTAAAAGACCTTCGCTATTCAACTGTAAAAATACTCTCAAAGTCTTACTGACCTTCTAAGGAGTCCAAAATCGATCCGCAATAATATCAATTTTGTTCTTTTTTTCCTTTTTCTTCAACAGTCACAACTCCAAAACAAAAATCCGAATGCGAACGTCCTATACACCAAAACGCTTCTTGTCAAATGGAGATGCTTATTTTCATGTTTAGAAAATTATTCAGGCTACAGTTCTCGAGTTGTTGCCTGAAAACCGCATCGCGGTCACGCGTAAGTACGCCAATTTGCGCAATATTTGTTAGCTACAGCGCGCCTACAGTTAAAGAATGTACCGAAACACTTCTTTTCACAGGGAAGCACCCTCATTTTGCTCTTGCAGTAGCAATGGAGCTATGTTCTACTAGACAACAGAAGTCTAAACAGAATCGCTTTACCGTAGCTAGCCTCAACTTACAGTGTTATTCTCCGGGTCTCAACTTGCCTCTGCTTTTCGACAAGAGTGCTTTCTTCTTTTGCGTAGGTTAACAATAGATTAGACGCTACCTTTGAATACCAGTCAATCCTGGGAAGCGAGCTAGTTTTCTACTGACTTTCATGATTAAGCCTGATGCAGTTCAGGATACTTCTCCATTACACGTACAGTATGTGCATGGTGTTACGCATGTGCGCGTGCGTACGTGCATAGCATCTAGTGTTTGCCCCAAGTGTGATTTACCAGTGCTACAGACCACGTTACCTTCTTCAATATGACAGAAACAAAATAATATGTCATTGTTTTTTCACTGTTATTTAGTTTAATTTGTCATTGTTTTCGCCTATGATTATGTCTTTCAATCTCTCAGCTTGGCGCCAGACGTAAGAGCTTGGTAAAAATGCATGTTCAGAAGTTGCGCATACTTACTGAAATCTTGCTATGCTTGTAAGAGAGAAGTATCCAAATCACATCACGTGATACATGTACATGCATGCTTGGAATGCTGAAATCATGCTATGCATGTAACAGTCCAAATCTGACACTTGCATTACGCATTATACTTCCACAAAATTATCATAAACTAGAAAAAAAAAATAATCTAAAATTATTGTTAAGAAGTAGGAATGGCAAATGTACAGTACAAGATAAGAGATGAAAAAAGCGCAGAAATGAAGGAAAAACATTCAGGAGCCGAATGCTAATCGCTCGCCAGAATATGCTCTTGGCCTAGTCCAAGATTTAGGCCATATCTTGATACCCTGAAGGTTTCATGTTGATAGCTCAAACCGTTCATGAAATATAACGGTGCTAAAGGCGGGTGATAAAAATTAGTTGACCTTTGGCAGCCATTTTGGTTTCCTTGACCTTGTCTCCAAGTGCCCATTTTTGAACTCGTCGAAGACTTTGGCCATATCTTGATTCCCTGAAGGTTTAATGTTGATTGCTCAAGCCTTCCATGAGGTATAATGGTGCTAAAGGCGGGCGATAAAAACTAGCTGACCTTCGGCAGCCATTTTGGTGCCCTTAACCTTGACCCCGAGTGCCCATTTCCGAGCTCGTCCAAGATTTTGGCCATATCTTGATACCCTGAAAGTTTCATATTGATAGCTCAAGCCGTTCATGAGACATATGAACACACACACACACACACACACACACACACACACACACACACACACACACACACACACACACACACACACACACACACAGGCAAAAACATTATCGCCCCGCCTTTTAAAGGCGGGCGATAACAAGAGCATTACACCAGCTACAAATACGTGTTTGTGGCTAAGGTGTGGAATGTAGTAATGGGTATAGATCTCCAAATTTGCTGAGGGAAAATGTGCTGAGATACTAGGTGAAAAAAGCACAGAAACAAGAGAGCAGACAGGATGGGAGGAGATTTGGAGACCTGTACTCATTACTACATTCCACCAACTGCAGGTTTGTGTTTAAAGTTTGGAATGTAGTAACGGGTATAGGTCTCCAAATCTGCTCTCTTGTTTCTGTGCTTTTTTTTCAGATCTTATCTCAGCACGTTTGTCATCTGCATATTGGGAGTCTTATACCTATTACTACATTCCACACCTTAGCCACAAACATGTATTTGTAGCTGGTGGAATACTATGTTTCTGTGCTTTTCCCATCTATTATCTGTGCACTTTTGCCATTCTTACATCTTAATAATTTTAGAAGAAAATTTTTGTTTTCTAGTTGTGTCTTTCAGTTGACCAGACCCCTTAGCTCTCACACCCTTTCGATCAGTTGTAAAATAACTGATGAGTGTGACTACATGAATACCTTCCATAACTTCCAGAACCCGACGACTGTGTATGTTGACTCTGGTGGTGTGCCTCAACTTCTTCACGGCCTCGCTGGTGTACTTCGGCCTGAGTCTAAGCGCCGTCAACTTCAGCACCAACCCGTTTCTGTACATGAGTTTGAATGGCCTGATAGAACTCCCAGCCTACATCCTTGCCGGTCCCATCCTGGCTGTACTTGGGCGCAAAATACCGGCTATACTCTGTTTTTTTGTCACAGGAATGGCTGTGATAGCCCTATCATTCATTCCTCAAGGTTTGTGTTTGGCAAATCATATTTAATTGCCTTCACTTATGGGTGTTCTGGTAATATATTTAGGAGTGTTGTAATGCTCTCGCAACTTATCTGGTATTGACAATGGTATGGTAAAAGGAGTAAGTAAAGGAGGTTTCCTTAATTTGGTAAAAAACAGTTTTAATACTTTGTTTTACGATATCGTTATTGCTCAAAATGTATTTTTTCCACATAGTAAAGAGGATAATATACAAGCAGAATTGATTCTGATCAGTTATTTACTTCGCATAGTCACCCTTTGTAAGACATGCCTATTTATCTTTCCGAGTCCATAAACGTTGAATTTAACAAACAAACCTTTAGTCAAACTCCTTTTGAATGTACTAGCGCTCAGCACATATTCAAAATCTTATAGATTCTCTTACTCCTAACCATAATTATGTAGTTCACTCTTTCATTTTCCCTACCAGGTGATTTCAGTATTGAATCTTTTAGTTAAGTTCGATTTCAGCATTCTAATTATGGGTGTAACAGCTGTAGTGAAATAGTTTTTTTTGCAAATGAATTGCTGTTGCAGCTATTCGTTGCCTGGCAACGACACCCTTAGGCCCTCCATGGCCTTGGGTCGAGAAATTGTTTGGATCCAGTGGTCGGCCCTGGCACAATTTTTTCAAATTCAAAAATCATTTTTTTTCTACCAAATTGAAGAGCAATGTCTGGCGAACCTCTTAATGCAGTTTTAGCTTCCTAAACCCATCCTGTCTTTCACAATGAAGCGCAAAAAATTTCGTAAAATAACTGCGTACACATCAGTGAAAAATAAGCAGAGGACCGAAAGAAGATCGCACTAAGAAATATCCATATTTTCACCCCCCCCCCCGAAAAAAAATAAAATCATTGGTGCAGAACTGGTTTGAAATGACTAGATATGAGTATTACAAAAAAAAATCTGTACATCTATCTATCTATCAATTTATTGCCAGTCTCCTTAATCCCGTAAGGAGTGGCCACACACATATCGCCTCCATGTCGCCCTGTCCCCTGCCATTTCACTGCCCTGCTCCCAGCTCACACCGCTCTCTCTCATAGACCTCTCCACTCCATCCCTCCATCTCATCCTTGGCCTCCCCCTCCCTCTCCCTCCCTCAACCTCACTCACACTCTACTCGTCAGTCTCTCTCACTCCATCCTCTCCACATGGCCAAACCACCTCAATGTGTTTCTCCTAACGCTTCCTACCACATCAACATCCACACCACAACGCTCCTTCACTTCCTCATTTCTCAATCTGTCTCTCCATGTGACTCCTCATGCTCCTTTCAAATATCTCATTACTGCTCCCACTCTTGACTTCTGTCCCTCCAACAAGGTATAAGCTTCACTTCCATACTTTAGAGATGGTATCACAATACTGTCATGTAGTAACTTTTTCACGTCCATGCTCACTTCCCTGTTTCTTATCACTGCTTTCAAGGAATCAGCAACCTATCTCCCTTGTTGTACCCTTTCAAGCACTTCACCTTCTAAACTTCTATCATTACTCATCACAAAACCCAAGTACTTAAACGCAATCACATTTTCCATTTCTTCCTCATCCAACCTCACTGTACATTCACTGACTTCACCTCTCTCGAAGGCCATAAGTTTACTCTTACCTACATTCACCTTTGGATTCCGTTTCTTATATACTCTCCCAAACTCATCCAATAAGCCTTGCACCTTCCCTTCGTCTTCACTTAACAACACAGTATCATCTGCAAACAATAGTACAGGGAGTTTACAAACATTGCCCTCTCTCATTAGGGCCACTCCAACATCCACTGCCCTACCTTGTATCTCTTTTATAGCCCGCTCCATATACAGACTGGACAGCCATGGAGACATGGCACATCCCTGTTTCAATCCAACCCTCAAATAGAAAAATTCACTCAGTTCACTGTCCACACGCACTGCAGCCTCAGGAAGCTCACACATACTCTTCACGGCATTCAGGAACTTCCCATCTACTCCATATATTCTTAATATTTTCTACAATCCTTGTCTATCCACTCTGTCATATGCTTTCTCCAAATCCATGAAGGCTGCATACATCTTCTTTCCCTTCTCTAGAAAATTTTCCACTAAAGATCTAAGAATGAATATCTGATCTACACAACCTCTTCCCTTCCTAAATCCTCACTGTTCTTTTCCAACTAATTCCTCTGATATTTCCCTAACACTGTCAAGAAGTATCCTACCACATACTTTTCGTATTACACTAAGAAGACAAATGCCTCTATGATTTCCACATACTTTTTTTTCCCGTTTTCCATTGCACATGGTAATAATTATACCTGACTTACAATCATCCAGGACTCTACCTTCATCTCAGGCCAATTTGCACATCTTCCACATCCATTCTGCTACTATCTCTCACCCATGCTTCAGCATTTCACCACACACTCTATCAGTTCCTGTGGCTTTCCCAATTTTAATTTTCTTCATCGCTTCCACAACTTCCATCCTACTGATTTCTTCCTCTCTTCTCACATTAGATTAGTCAGATTAATCAATAATCCTGCCATAACTCAGGACCTTCCTCCGTTATCAGTACGTAGAGATGTTGCTTCTTTAGCACTATTTTATCGATATTTTTACCGTACGTGCTCTAACGAACTGGCTTCAATTGTGCCTCCCCTTCACATTTTCTCCTGAAATACTCGGGCAGCTGGGAGCGCCTATGAACTCACACTCTCTCCCCCACAATGCAGAACCTCTGCTTATCAAAATTCATTTATCCCCAGAACTACTACTCTGTGGAAATCACTTCCTGAGAGTTGCTTCCCACATATATTTAATCCTCTCAATTTTAAATCCAATTGTTATAAGTATTTTATGAATGGAGGATGCCTTTAGGCACATGGACATATTTTTTTTTCCTTTGTTTTTCCTTCCTCCATTCATTATTAAAAAAAAAAATCCCTCAGTCCCCCAGCCATTCCCCAGCCACTTGTACTCGCATTACTTTCATTTTCTATGTTCAACAATTCCTCAAAGTGTTCTCTCCATCTACTCACTTTTTCTCCCTTCTCCACTAGTAATTTACCATTTTTATCTTTCACTCTCCAGCTAACTTCTTTGGCACCCTGTATAACTCTCTCTACCTCTTTCCAGAACATTACATTCCCTCCACTTTACACTCAAATTCTTCCAGATCCCTCATCCACTCTCTTCTTACTCTCTCTTACTAATCTTTTCACCTCTCTCTTCCTCTCTACATACAATTCTCTCTTCCATCTCTCAAATTCTAGCACGCCCCATTCATTTTATGCTTTCTTCTTTTGTGCCACAGCCTTTCTCACCTCTTCATTCCACCATGCTGTTCCCTGCACCCCCTTTCGTCTTCTCTTCACCCCACACACCACCTCACATACTGCACAGATTTCTTCTGTGAATATCTTGCACACACCTTCCACGTCCACCATGTGCTCCAATCCATATTTACCCAATCGCTCCTCCACTTCCCTCTTATATGCTGCCCTTTTTTCATCCTCTTGCGACTTTTGCACCCTCCTTATATGAGCTACTTCCTCCTGTCCTTCCCTTCTTCTATTTCTCCATTTCGTTTGGACACTGATTCTGATCACCACTCCCCTCCCCCATCCTGTATATGCTCTTGCATTCATTACCTACCTTCTCACCCTGTCACCCACACATACTGAATCAATTATACCTTCCATTCATTCAGTTCCTCATCCACCCTTCTCATCACACGCCAGGTATACCTGTAGATCATTTTTTGCTTGGAGAGGTTATTGGCTATCACCAACCCCCTCCCGGCACAAATGTCCACTAAAACACTGCCATTGTCATCCATCTCTGTAGGCACACCCCACTCACCAACTACTCCATCCACCTTCACATTCCCTACTTTTCCATTCATATCTCCATCCAAAAACACTCTCATTCCTTTCAGACTTTTCCATGCACACTTCCACATTTGTCCAGAACTCTTCTCTCACTCTGCTTGCACGATCTCGTGTTGGTACATACACGCACACAATCACCCACATTTGTAATCCAGATTTCAATCTTACCCATACAGTCCTTGAGCCAACTGATTAATACTCTCTTATACTCTCCTTCCATCTGTTATTCACAACAATACACACTCCATCTTTTGCCCTCTCATTCTCACCTACTCCCGTGGATATAACCCATCCATACTCCCACTCTTTCACACTGTTACCTCATCATTTAGTTTCAGTTAATCCACAAACATCCACTTTTGCACCCTCAAGCACCTGGACAATCTCTCTCTCTTTCACCTCATCATTCGCACCCCTTACACTCCATGTAGCTATCCGTACCATGTCCTTTGTTCGGTCCTTAGTCGTCACCTTGTCAGTCCTGGTCCGAGGCTTCTTATTGGTATTTTTAGTTAGTTGTTTCCCGGGAAGGGGCACTAACCTGCGCCAAACCACTTATTGTCACGTAGGGAACACATGTTGGTTGGTTATAAGGTTACCACCCAGCGTTGTAAATGCTTTCCAAGTTTACAGGAAAACATTTGGCTTGCCACTCAATGTTGAGTTACCCTAAAAACAGAGCAACACTACACTAAGTGGGTGGATGATGGACGCCCCCACCTACCACACATACGGAAATTTTCATTTTATTTATTATTTTTCAGATTTATCGATGTTCATTGTGTTTATGCATGTATTGAGTTTTTTATGTTGTTTGGGTGGTTTAGTCTGTGTCCAAAGAAAGGTGAGAGATGGTAGGTTTTTACTCTAACAAGAGAAGGGTTCCCCTTTGTGTGTACAGGCTGAACAGCATCTGCTAAACTTCGAAAGGCCCGCTTAGAGTAAGCCATCTTCTCCTACCGGCTTGTCTATCTGGATGCTGGATCGAAACAGGGATGTGTCATTATCTCCATGATTGTTCAGGCTGTAGATGGATAGAGTTGTAAAAGGGATACAAGGTAAGACAGTGGATGTTGGAGTGGCACTTGTGAGAGAGGGCAGTGTTTGGAGATTTCCTGTTCTGCTGTTTGCATATGATACTACGTCGTTAAGTGAAGCCGAAGGGGAACTGCAAGCCTTGGTGAATGAGCTTACGAGAGACTGTGAGAAACGGAATCTAAAGGTGATTGTAGTGAACAGTAAGGTTGTGGTCTTCGAGAAAAATGAAGTGACAGAATGCACAGTGAGGCTTCATGATGAGGAAATGGAAAAAGTGAGCGCATTTAAGTACTTGCGTAGCGTCATAGTTAAGGATGGAAGTTTAAAGGATGAAGTGCTTGAACGGGTACGACAGGGAAGAAAGGTTGCTAGTTCTTTGAGAGCAGCGATAATAAATAAGGAAGTAAGCATAGAAGTAAAAAAAAAAGTTGCTGCATGATAGTTTTGTGATACCAGCTCTAATGTATGGAAACGAAGCTTGGATCTTGTGGGACGGACACAAGTCAAGAGTGAGAGCAGTGGAAATTAGTTATATGTGAGGAGCATGTGAAATTACAAAGACAGACTGGCCAATGAGGAAGTGATGGAGCGTTGTGGTGTGGATGTGGATATGATAGAATGCGTTAGGAGAAATACACGGAGGTGGTTTGGTGATGTGGAGAGGAAGGAGAGCGAGAGCCTAACGATGAGAGTGTATATGAGTTAGGTGGAGGGGGAGGAGAGGGAGGGGGAGGTCAAGAATGAGATGGAGGGATGGAGTGGAAAGGTATGTGATAGATTGGGGTGTGAGCTGGGAGGATAGTGAAATGGCGCGCGACAGGGTGATATGGAGGCGATCATTCACCAAGGCTTGCAGTTCTCCTTCGTCTTCACGTAACACTACAGCATCATCTGCAAACAACAGTACAGGGAGTTTCCAAACACTACCCTCTCTCATTAGAGCCGCTCCAACATCCGCTGCCCTACCTTGTATCTCTTATATAATCCCATCCATATACAGATTGAACAACGATGGAGACATGACACACCCCTGTTTGAATCCAACATCCGATAGAAAAATTCACTCAGCTCACTATTCATACGCACTACAGCAGCTTCCTATTTACTCCATATAATCGTAATACTTTCCACATCTCTTGTCTTTCCACTCTGTCATATGCTTTCTCCACGTCCGTGAAGGTCGCGTACGGTTTCTTTCCCTTCGCTAGAAACGTTTCCACTAAATACCTAAGGATGATTAACTGAAATTTACTGGAGAGGTGAGAGTGTGAGAGAATGGGAGTATGGATGGGGTATATGAGCAGTAGGTGAGAATGAGAGGGCAGTAGGAGAATGTATTGTTGTGAGTAACAGATAGAAGGAGATTATAAGAATGTATGGATCAGTTGGCTCAAGGATTGTGTGGGTAAGAATGAAAGTTGAACTACAAATGTGGGCGATTGTGTGCGTGTATACGCCAACACAAGATCGTGCAAGCAGAGTGAGAGAAGAGTTCTGGACAAATGTGGAAGTGTGCATGGAAAAGTTTCAAAAGAATGAGACAGTGTTTTGAATGGAGATATGAATGGAAAAGTAGGGAATGTGAAGATGGATGGAGTAGTTGGTGAGTGGGGTGTGCCTACAGAGATGGATGAGAATGGCAGTGTTTTAGTGGACATTTGTGCCGGGAGGGAGATGGTGATAGCCAATACCATCTTCAGGCACAAAATGATCCTCAGGCATACGTGGCGAGTGATGAGAAAATTGGAATGATTGTTTGTGTGGGTGGCAGGATGACAAGGTGTGTAATGGATGCAAAAGTATATACAGGTTGGGGAAGTGGACTTTCTGACCACCACCTGGAGATGGTCAGAATCAAAGTACAAATGAGAAGCAGGGAAGGACAGGAGGAAGTAGTTCATACAAGGAGGGTGGAAAGGTTTCAAGAAGATGGGAAAAAAAAAAAAAAGGGCAGAATATAAGAGGGAAGCAGAGGAGCGATTGGGTAACTATGGATTGGAGCACGTGGGGGACGTGGAAGGTGTGTGCAAGATATTCACAGAAGAAATCTCTGCAGAATGTGAGGTGGTGTGTGGGATGAAGAGAAGACGAGAGGGGGTGCAGGGAAAAGCATGGTGGAATGAAGAGGTGAGAAAGGCTGTGGCACAAAAGATGAAAGCATATGGTGAGTGGATGAGAAACAGGGGTATAGAAGAAACTGAGAGACGGAAGAGAAAGTTACACGTGGAGAGGAAGAGAGAGGTGAAAAGATTAGTAAGAGAGAGGAAGAAGAGAGTGGATGAGGAAATCGGAAGGAATTTGAGTGTAAAGTGGAGGGAATGTAAGAAAATTTTCTGGAATGAGGTAAAGAGTTATACAGGGTGCCAAAGAAGTTAGGTGGGGCGTGAAAGATAATAATGGTAGATTACTAGTGGAGAAGGGAGAAAAAGTGAGTAGATGGAGAGAACACTTTAAGGAATTGTTGAACATAGAAAATGAAAGTAATGCGAGTATAAGTGGCTGGGGAATGGCTGGGAGACTGAGGGATGTGAGAAGAGAGGAAGAAATCAGTAGGATGGAAGTTGTGGAATTAATGAAGAATGTTAAAATGGGAAAAGTCCCAGGAACTGATGGAGTGTATTGTGATATGCTGAAACATGGGGGAGAGATAGTGGTAGAATGGATGTGGAAAATGAGCAGATTGGCCTGGGAGGAAGGTAGAGTCCCGGAGGACTAGAAGTCAGGTACAATTATTCCCATGTACAAAGGAGAAAAGGAAAAAGAAGTATGTGGTAATCATAGGGGCATTTGTCTTCTTAGTGCAATAGGACAAGTATAAGGTAGGATACTTACTGATAGAGTCAGTGAAATAACAGAAGAAATATTTGGAGAGGAACGGGGAGGTTTTACGAAGGGAAGAGGTTGTGTAGATCAGATATCCATTCTTAGATCTTTTGTGGTAAACTTTCTAGTGCAGGGAAAGAAGTTGTATGCGGCCTTCAGGGATTTGGAGAAAGCATATGACAGAGTGGATAGACATGGATTGTGGAAAGTATTAAGAATATATGGAGTAGATGGGAAGTTGTTGAATGCCGTGAAGAGTACGTATGAGGGTGCTGAGGCTGCAGTGCGTGTGGATAGTGAATTGAGTGAATTCTTCTATTCGAAGGTTGGATTGAAACAGGGATGTGCCATGTCTCCATGGCTGTTCATGGATGGGGTTATAAAAGAGATACAAGGTAGGGCAATGGATGTTGGAGTGGCTCTAATGAGAGAGGGCAGTGGCTGGAAACTCCCTGGACTGTTGTTGCAGATGATACTGTGTTGTTAAGTGAAGACGAAGGGGAGCTGCAAGGCTTGGTGATTGAGTTTGGGAGAGTATGTAAGAAGTGGAATCTAAAGGTGAATATAGGGAAGAGTAAAGTTATGGTTTTCGTGAGAAGTGAAGTCAGTGAATGTACAGTGAGGTTGTATGAGGAGGAAACGGAAAATGTGAGTGCGTTTAGATACTTGGATAGTGTGATGAGTAAGGATGGAAGTTTAGAGGGTGAAGTGTTTGAAAGGGTACAACAAGGCAGAAATGTTGCTGGTTCCTTGAAAACAGTGATAAGAAGCAAGGTAGTGAAGATGGACGTGAAAAAGTTACTACACGAGAGTATTGTGATACCAACTCTAACGTATGGAAGTGAAGCTTGGACCTTGTTGCAGGGACAGAAGTCAGGTGTGAGAGCAGTGACAATTAGTTATTTGAGAGGAGCATGTTGAGTCGCGTGGAGAGACAGACTGACAAATGAGGAAGTAAAAGAACGTTGTGGCGTGGATGTGGATGTGACAGGAATCGTTAGGAGAAACACATTGAGGTGGTTTGGCCTTGTGGAGAGGATGGAGAATGCGAGACTAACGAGGAGAGTGTATGTGAGTGAGGTGGAGGGGGGAAGAGGGAGGGGGAGGCCAAGGATGAGATGGAGGGATGGAGTGGAAAGGTATATGAGGCGGGGGGAGTGGAGAGCAGGGCAGTGAAATGGCGGGGGACAGGGCGAAATTCAGGCGATTTGTTTGTGGCCACCCCTTGCAGGATTAAGGCGTCTGGCAATAGAATAGAATAGAATAGGCCTAAGGATGAACATCTGATGTTACACAACCTCTTCCCTTTCTAAAGCCTCCTTGTTCTTCTACAATTAATTCTTCTGTTATTTTACTAACTCTTTTACAAAGTATCCTACCATATACTTTTTCTAATACACTAAGAAGACAATTGCCCCTGGGATTACCATACACTTCTATTTCCGTTTTTCCTTCGGGCAGGGGAATAGTTATATCTGACTTCCGAACCTCCGGGACTCTACCTTCCTCCCAGGCCAATCTGCACATCTTCCATATCCATTCTACTCGTACCACTATCTCTCCCCCATGCTTCGGCATTTCACCACTCACTCCATTAACTCCTGGGCCTATCCCCATTTTGATTTTCTTCATTGCTTCCACTACTTCCATCCTACTGATCTCCTCTTCCCTTCATACCTCCCTCCATCTTCCAGCCACTCCCCAGCCTCTTATACTTTTTTTTTTTTTTTTATGTGTCCGACTCTGGGCATAGACTTCACAGCCTGCTATCAAGGCCCAGCAGTCCGCCTACATACGATACACCTCTACATGTCACCACTTCGGCGCTAACACCCACCGTCCATATTGAATACATGCTAGAGCTGTCTCATACAGGACTGGTGTATTGGTATTAGTGAGGGTATTTTTACGACATGTCGGCGGGTCGGCGGGTCTTCTGGTAGATCAGTAAAGCCAGATTAACGAAATTCAAATCCTTAAATTGTTCCCTGCCCCAGCGGGGATTTGAACCTGGGTCCGTTAGAACTGCAGGCCACCTCTCTACCGATTGAGCCACCGCTTCCCCCCATTACTTTCATTCTCTATGTTTAACAGTTCCTTAAAATGTTCTCTCCATCTGCTCATTTTTTCTTCCTTCTCCACTAACAGTCTACCGTTTATATACTAACTTCTTTATTACCCTGTCTACTCTCTTTACTTCTTCGAGAATATTTTATGACATTCCCTCCACTTCACACTCAAATTCCTTCCAAATTCCTCATCCACACACTTTTTACTCCCTCATACTAATTTTATCATCTCTCTTCCTCCCAGCATATAACTCTCTCTTCCGTCTCTACTTCCGCCATGCCCCCGCTTCCTATGCGCTCACTATACCCGTATACTTTCTTCTTTTTCGCCCCTGCTTGTGTCACCTCTTCATTCCACCATGCTCTTCCCTGCACTCCTATTTGTCTACTCTTCACCCCACATACCACCTCATATGCTGCACAGATTTCTTCTGCGAATATCTTGCACTCGCCTTCCCCTCCCCCCGCCCGTCTGCTAACTCATAGTTAATCAATCGTTCCTCCACTTCTCGCTTGCTTATATTCTGCCTTTTTTCCATCCTTTTGTAACTATTCTACCCTCCTTGTATGTAATACTTCCTCCTGTCCTTCCCTTCTTCTATTCATCCACTGCATTTAAACCTTGACTTTCACCACCACCAAGTGGTGGTCAGAAAGTCCACTCCCCCACCCTCTGTATGTTTTTGCACCCATTACATACCTACTCATTCTCTCATCCACACTCACATAATCAGCCATTGTCTTCCATTTATTCATTTCACCACTCACCCTTCTCATCACTCGCCACGTACAGTATACCTCTTAATCATTTTGTTCCTGAAGAGGCTATTAGCTGTCACCAACCCCCTTCCCGTACTATGTCCACAAGAGCACTGCCATTCTCATCCACTTCTGCAGGCACACCCCACTCACCAACTACTCCATCCACCGCCACATTATTATTATTATTATTATTATTGTTATTATTATTATTATTATTATTATTATTATTATTATTATCTGCGACAAGAAGAGTATTTTTTTCACCCCTGTTTGTTTGTTTATTTGATTGTCTGTTAGCATGATCATTCAGAAATTAAAAGTGATTTGGACCAAATTTGGTGGGTAGTTAGCCCATGTCCCAGGGAACAATCTGTTAACTTTGTGGGCCGATGTTTGTTAGTTTGCTTGACTGTTAGCAGGATTACTAAAAATTAAATAAGAGATTTGAACCAAATTTTTGGGGTGGATAGCCCATGTCCCAGGGAACAACCGATCAACTTTTGGGACCTATCTGGATCGTATTAGAGATTCTGGATCCGGAAACACTTTTTCTGTGAACCTTTAATCAATGATGAGAAAGCCTAACCCAGTATGAAAAGTGGTTTGGAAATTACGTTGCCCTTGTCGGAGAGATGCGCTCCACTGAGTGCCCCTTTAGATATTGTTACTAGTAGTAGTAGTAGTAGTCCGGCGAGGTATTCTTTTTAGTCGTTTCTTTGTTTCTTTATTTGTTAGCAACATTACGGAAAAGCGGCTGAATGAAATTACATGAAATTTGCAGAATATGTGGGCATTGGTCCCCAAAGAAAGTGATTGAATTTTGAAGGCAATCGAGTGAACTCGAAAGGTCACAATCAAGGTCAAGGATTTACAGAGGGTTGTAACTTGAAATCATTTAAAGATATAGATGCTTACTATTATGAACATACAGGAACTCGTAATATGGGCTTTCATTTGGCACCAAGACCTTTGACCTTGAGTGACCTTGAAAGGTCAAACTCAAGGTCACGGATATTCAGAGGGCTATAACTCGAAAGTCGTTGGAGAGAGATATTTACTATCATCAAGATATTGGAAGTCTCATACGGGCTTTCATTTGGCACCATGGCTTTTGACCTTGAATGACCCGAAAGGTCAAACGCAAGATCACAGGTTTTCAGAGGGCATAACTTGAAAACATTTGCGCCATTATCTTACACTTTAATTGTGTACCATACTAACACTAAATGGCAGTATCGATTCAGTATTTAACAGCAATAAAACAACTGCTGTCGGTCGAGGTTTGTTGTGCCTGGCACCATTTGCTGTTATTGTTGTCGTTGTTTTATTATTATTATTATTATTATTATTATTATTATTATTATTATTATTACTATTATTATTATTATTATTATTATCATTATTATTATTATAACTCACCACACCATTGGTGATTTATATTGTTCTTGTCAATATTATTATTATTTTTTTCACAAAGAAAATAACTCGTATTCACTCCATTTCAAAGCTACGACCACCATACTGAGTCCCTCAGCTGCTGTCTTCATTTGACTAAGTATCATTCAGTTCCAAGTAATGGTTTTCAAGTTACATCCAAAAACCTATAAAAATAGTGTATTCGCGAATACTCAGAAACTGCTAATGGTACAGACTTAAATTTTTGTGGGACATAGCCAAGGTTGGGAAGCAGGTCCGAAATGACTATGGGCCCATTTCGCCCGGTAGTTACTGAGATCCCCCAGGGGTCAATGGAAAATAGTATGGGCTCCGTCCTTTTTGCTCTGTGAGGATTTTGTTGCTTTCATCTTCGCCCAACGTGTTTGTCACACATCTAGGGGAACCGTACTAGATCAACTCTTCACTTTAAAGTGTTCACTATATGAAGGCCATTGAAGCCACCAGGTCCAGCAATAGCTACAATGTTGGGACTTTGGGGAATGAATTGGCCCCATCAGTCAAACTGAGGAAGCAGTTGGATGACCTTGGCATAACTGAGGAAGCAGTTGGATGACCTTGGCATATGGTGAAACAGTAAAACTGCTAATGGCAATATCCATTTTCTGGTTATTAGTCTTCACCTACTATGTAGGTGGAGACTATTGTTTTCACTGGTATTATTATTATTGTTATTAATTATTATCATCATCATCATCATCATCATCATCATCATCATCATCATCATCATCATCATTATCATCATCATCATCTCAGAGTCTCGCAACGATTCCAGAAGAAACACAGACTGCACAAGGAATATGAAGGGCCCAGGTTATTGTCCTGGTGTGGGCCATTGCTGTTAGAAAAAAAATCCAAATCTCTCAAATGGTCATTGTAAGAATTAGGAGCAGAGTCATTCATTCTTCGACACCTTGTCAGATCCCCTGTTGATGTTACACAAGAAGTTACCTTAGGGTCCTCGGATCTTATTTATATGACAGATACCTTACCACATGGCACAACTACCTTATTGTGACTACACAATGAAAGTACAGAGGTACAGTAATTATTGTTATTCTGGCCTCAGAATCTCCCGACGATTCCGGGAGAACCAGAGACTATACAAGGATTCTGAAGGGCCCTGGCTATACAGTATGTCCTGGCGTGGACCATTGCTCATAGAAAAACTAAAATCCAAATCTTTCCAATGGAGTTGTCACTAATAAGAAGTAGACGGAGACTAGTGATTGTCCATAAGACAGTTACAAATTTCCTGTAATTTTTATTGTGGCCTCAGAGCCTCACGACAATTCCAGGAGAACCAGAGACTAAGCAGGGAATCTGAAGGGCCTAGGTTATGAAAACTGTCATGGACCTCTGCTAACAGAAAAAAAAAAAAATCCGAATCTCCTCAATGGGTCAAGGTCACTAAGAAACAGCTTGTGGAGACTAGTGACTGTCCATAGGATAGTTACAGATTTCTAGTTATTGTCACAGTTCACAACACCAGTGGTGGATTATATCGTTCTTGTCATTATTATTATTATTATTATTATTATTATTATAACTCACCACACCAGTGGTGAGTTATTTTGTTCTTGTCATTATTATTTTTTTATTATTTTTATTTTTCATATTTTTATATTATATTTTTATATTACATTTTTTATATCCTATTTTCTATTTTCATATTTTTTATTTTTCATATATATATATATATATATATATATATATATATATATATATATATATATATATATATATATATATATATATATATATATATATTTTATGTGTCCGACTCTGGGCAAAGGCTTCAGGGCCTATCCCCAAGTCCCAGTATCCTCCTTAGGTCCCAGTAATCCTCCTACATCTACACATGTTACCACTTCGGCATTAACACCGACCATCCATATTGAATACATGCTAGGGCTGTCTCATACTGGACTGGTGTGCTGATATTAGCGGGGGTACTGTTGTGACATGTCGGCTGTTCTTCTGGTACTGTAGATCAGAAAAGTCTGCTTTTTATGAAATTTAGATCCTTAAACTGTTCTCTGCCCCAGGCCACTTCAAAGGGCAATATTAAGCAGCGACATGCCTCTAGTGGCTTGTCAGGAATAGGGCTGTCTCGTCCCTTACCCTGATTGTTCTTTCACCATGGGTACTATGGCATACTCGAACGCCATCCTACAATAGAATTGTCGCGGGCTACGTAGAAATTGGGAGGAGTTGCGGACCCTCTTTATTGCCTTTCCTTTGTGTGTGTGTCTCCAGGAAACTCTTGTCGGTTTTGCCACTCCCCATACACCTCCTGGGTACTGTGCGTTTTACTCTGCGCCGGCCCCAGGCCCGGTTGGTGATACTGCTGTTTTGGTGAGGGCTAACATCTCTAATCAACAGGTTCACCTCCAGTCTGACCTCCAGTGTGTTGTTGTGCGGTTGTATGCCCACCGCTGATATACTGTCTGTTGCATTTATTTACCATCCAGTGCAGCAATTAGTAGGGCAGACCTTAAAGTCCTCCTCAGACAGCAGTTGGTCCCTAGGCAGTCTGGCCGAACAGCCCCAAGTCCCTTAGGAAGGCCATGACCGAAACCGGCCTTTCCCACAGAGCTCTCAAAGAGTGTATGTTGTGTTGTTGGCGTAGGTGATTGTGTGCAATGCAGTCTTCCATAATGTGCTTAATAGTATGGGGTGCTGTGTTGCATCCTGGACAGGCATCAACGACGGAGTCATCCAGCCTCTTCTGGTAGCTTAAGAGGGCTGGATGGTTCCCACATCTCAGCCTGGCCAGGTGGACCCTGTCCTCACGAGAGAGATAGGATTCAGAAGGGTGGATGTCAGGAGGCCGTGCATGCAGCTGTGTGTTGTCTTTAAGTGACTGAATGGAGCGGCGAGTGATCTGAGTGTGGATATGCTTCTGGAAGCTGGTCTGAGGTGGGCGAGGGGGAAGAAATGACAGTATTTGTGTATGGTATCGTGTTCTGGGTGTTGTTTTGATGTTCCTTGATGTGGGTGGATGTGCTGCCATGTAATATAGTGGATGTTGTGGGTTTGTGAAGGCTGCAGCAAAAAACTGGGTGCCTCTCATGTCTAGGTGATCCTTGACTTTGAGGACTTTGGTTTCTTGATGTAAGTAGTCTGTGGGTGTAGTAGCTGTGCAGCCTGTGATTATTTTTAGGGCCTTTTCTGTGTGGTCTGTAGAGTGTTGTAGTGTGTTTTGGTGAGGTTAGGAGCCTAGGCAAGGCTTGCATAATTCATCACTGAACGTATGTATTGTTTGTATACTGTGGTGATGGTTTCTTTGTTGTGTCCGAATGTCGTATGGGCAAGTGACCTCAAGGCATTGAGTCTTGATGTTATTTTACTTTTAATGTTTGCGATGTGTTGTTTAAATGATATTGATGTATTGTATGTTATACCAAGGATTTTGTGTGTGTGTGTGTGTGTGTGTGTGTGTGTGTGTGTGTGTGTGTGTGGTAGGGGAGTGTTGTTTATGGTGAGGTGTGGGATGTGACTGTGTTCTGCTGTCCAGTTTGTGAGAAGGGTCACTGTAGATTTGGCTGGGGCTATTTTGAGCCTGTTTGTGATGAACCATTCGTGTAGTGTGTTGAGGTAAGGTTGGATGACGTGTGCAGCTGTGTTTGCGTTTTGGTGCATACATGTAAGTGTTATATCACCTGCATAGGAAGCTATGTGTATCTGTGGTGTGTGGGGTGTGGGTATGTCGTGTAGGTATAGGTTAAAGAGTGCAGGGGACAAAACAGATCCTTGGGGGACGCCGTTTGTGAAGTTTCTGATGTTAAAAGACTGACCGACAAATGTTAGGTGTGCACATCTGCCTGGTAAGTAGTTTGCCAGCCATCTTTTTGTGCTATTGTGCATGTTTGTGTTGAGTATTTTGTTTGTGAGGTTGTGGCGAGGGATGGCATCAAAAGCTTTGCTGATGTGTAGTGTGATTAGGTGTGTTCTGTGTGGTGGCCTAGCTAAATTCATGCCATCAAAAACCCTCTGTGTAAGGTCTGTAAAAAGGGTGTTTGTGGAGTATAGTGGCCTAAAGCCATGTTGTGATTGGGCTAGGGGGTGCAGAGGAGTGTGATGGGGCGGTGTGAGGAGGGTAACGTGGGGTCCTTGTTGGGTTTAGGGATAGTGATGGTAATGCCATGCTTCCAGATGTTGGGTATTATGTTTTGTGAGTAGCTGTAGTTCGATATGTTGGTGAGTGCTTGTATGCCTTGTGGTCCAAGGTGTTCAAGGTGAATGTTGCTTATGTTGTCTGGTCCACAGGCAGATGAGTGCTTATGGTTGTTAATGATGTGCTTCGTCTGGTTGTAAGTGAAAGGTGCGTAGTCTGGGTCTGTGGGGAACTTATGTCAGATGATACCGTCGGTCTTCGGGATGGGAATTTAGATGGCTGACTTGTGAAAAGTGATTGATAAGAGTGTTTGCTTGTTGTTTGTTTGAGGGTATGGTGTCTGTTGTTGTGATGGCAGCGTGTGATTGTGTGGTGTTGCTGTTGGAAAGTGTGATGCTGTTTAGTGTTTTGTGAGTTTGCTGATGTTTGTTTTGTGGTTAAGTGTTTGGAGGTAATTTTTCCAGTTTAGTGTTTGCTGTTCTGATATTTTATTGTTTATCTGAGTGTTGAGTTTGTGTATTTGTTGTACGGAGTCTTGTGTATAGGGTGTTGGGGAGTGTGTCCCGTTGTCTGATGAGGCCTTGAATTTCTGGTGTGAAGTCAGGGTTGTGTCTCTTTCTGTTGCCTCTAGGGATGTGTCTTTTTGCATGGGTTTTGTATAACTGTATTGAAAGTGTGCACAGCGATGTTGTTTGTAATGGGTGTACTGTTTAGTGATTCGAAATGTTGTTCTGTTTCAGTTATAAAGGCCTCCCAGTTGGTTTTCTAATAATTAGTGTATGTGTGTTTGTGGTCAGCTGGGATTATTCTGGTTTTCGTAGTGATTTTTGATTGGGAGGTGATCAGAACCTAGGGTTTTGACAACTCTCCAGGATGTAGTTGGGGCGAGGTTTGGGGAGCAGAAGGTGATGTCTGGGGATGATGGGAGGAAGAGGGATTAAGTGTGGGATATGGGTATGTTGGTCTAGATTGTTCAATATGAAAAGATGATCTGTCTGGGACTGTAGTACCAGCCCTCTGTCTGTGTCAGGGTTGTTGACATACCAGGCTGACGACTTGGCGTTGAAATGATCATGAAATCATGATGTTGGGTATGTTATTGATGTGGTGTGTCTGTGGAGAGTAATTGTGTGGTACTATGGGGGACGATTGGGGGGAATGTATGTGTTAGCGATTGTTATGTGTGATTTGTTACCAGTGCGTATATTAATTGATTGTATTTCTGTTGTGGTGTCATGTGGGGGTAGAAGTGACTTTGTGTGTGTACTGGTATCTGAAAAGTTGATGGAATTGTGTACTAGGGTGATGAGTCCACCGCCACCGCCGTCAGCCCGGTCTTGTCGAATGGTGATGAAGTTATGAAATGTCGGTGTTTTCTGTGCTCTGTGTAGTTTTGTTTCTTGTAAGATGGCAATGTGAATGTTCTGGTGTTTGATGAATTGTGTGTGTTCTTGTTTTTTGGTGTTTATGCCATCTATGTTTAACTGAAGGATATTTATGTTGTGTGTGCGATGTGTGTTGTCTGCTGCAGTGCGGGGGGGAGGTGGTGTGGGTGGAGGGGAAGGGGTAGGAGGAGGTTGTGATGGAGGTAAGGGTTGAGGTGGATTAGGATGGGTTGGAATGGGAGGAGTTGGGGGACTGGATGGGGTGGGAAGGATCAGTGGGTTTGGCTGTGGAGATGTGAAGGAGTAGGAGTAGGGTTGGTGGGGGGGTTAGTGGGTGGGGGGAAGGAGGATAAGAAGCAGGTCCAGGTGTTTGTGTAATGTTTTCTGGATGCAAGTGTTGTGCAGGTGTAATGGGTCCAGTTGTTGCAGGAATTGCACTTAACTGAACCCTTTGTCTGTCGGCTCGACGTGATAGGTTTTGAGCATGTTGGACATATGTATTTGTTGGTGGGTCCTGGATTGCTCTCAATGTCCCCGGCTAGAAGTCGTCGAGAAATGACAACCGGAGAGTCATTTCTCTGTGTAGAAAAAACGGTGCTGTTGTGTGTGTTGTGTTGGGAGGTGTGGTACTTGCCTGGGCAACCGAAGCCACTCCCAGGTACTTGGGCCCCGTGAGGGGCCGGGAGGGGTTTGCGGTGGTTTGGCCCCCATGCTGTCCTCCTCTTCTCTTCGACAGCCTCTGAGGGGTAGACCCACGACGAAGACGCCACCGCTCCAGGTCTCCTCAGACAGTTACCTCAACCCTTTCTCCTCCTGAAAGACTTTAACGGTCGCCACCCTTTGTGGGGTGACTGTCTTGTTAACCAACTTGTTAACCAACGTGGGCGTTTGTTGGCATCCTTTTGCAGGATGAGGATCTCTCCCTGCTGAATACTGGTGAGTTTACACATTTTCATCCCCAGACAAATACTTTACAGCAACTGACCTCTCTGTCTATTCTCCTGACTGCCTCATAGACTTTACCTGGGAGGTCCTGAGGGATCTGCATGGGAGTGATCACTTTCCCCTCCTCCTTGCTGCAGCAGTGTCTAGTCCTTGTTCCCGGCTCCCAGGGTGGAGGCTGGATAAGCTGAACTGGTCCCTTTTTTCTTTTTTGACTTCTGTTGGTGTTTCTGTAGAAGACTTTCCACATATAGATGAGGCTGTTTCGTTCTTTACGTTTATAATACATTACGCTGCCCTTCATGCTGTTCCAAGAACCTCTGGCACATATAACTATCGTCCTGTCCTGTGGTGGAATGAGGACTGTAATATTGTGTGCCAAAAAGACATCATTCTCATGCCATCAACCATACAAAACGGAGCATTATCTTGTCGAATTCAGGAGGGCACTTGCTAGAGCTCACCGAGTCCTCAAACAAGCCCAGGGAGACTCTTGGATGGATTATGTGTCCTCTGTCAACTCTAAGATACCAGTGTTTCAGGTGTGGAAGAGGGTGCAAAAATTTTCGGGAAAATTCAATCAAGGCAGGTCCCTTGTGCTGCTCTCGAATGGTGAGCCTGTTGGTGACCCACCAGTTGTGGCCAATATTTTCGCTTCTGCCTTTGCAGCGGTCAGCCATAGAGATGCTAGCTCTCCAGTTTTTGCCAGACATAGGGAGTCAGGGACGTAGAAGAGGCTAGGGTACTGGACTTCCATTCTGGGAAAGGGGAGTCTTACAACCTCCTTTTCTCTTCCCACGAACTCCAATCCGCTCTTTCCCTTTGTCATGACACCTCACCAGGGTCAGATGATATTCCCTACGCGATGCTTTGGCACCTGGGTGATGATACACAATTGCCATTACATCTTGCTTGTGTAAATTGTCTGAAAAGATAGTCAATTCACGCTTAATGTATTTCCTCTAAAGGAATGACTATCTCTCTCAATGTCAGTCTGGTTTTCACAAATGCCGTTCGACAACAGATGCACTTGTCCACCTAGAGGCTGCAGCATGTGATGCTTTTGCCAGGAAGCAGCATCTGGTGTGCATTTTCTTTGACCTAGAAAAGGCATATGATACTACATGGTGGTTTGGTATCATCAAGCAGCCCCACTCTTTTGGTTTACATGGTAGGCTGCCCCTATTTATATTGGACTTTCTGTGTGACCGTTCATTCAGGGTTCTAGTTGGTGTCACCCTGTCTCCTTTGTACCCTCAGGAGGAAGGCATGCCTCAAGGAAGTGTCCTTAGCACTACCCTTTTTGCTATAGCATTGGACGGTATTGTGTCCTCTATTCTGGAGGGAGTGTCTGCCTCACTGTATGTCGATGATTTAGCCTTATGGTATGATGCCTCCAGGATGCCTGTAGCTGAATGTTGCATGCAGCTCGCCCTAGACCGCGTCTCTCATTGGGCCACCATGCATGGCTTCCGTTTCTCCCCAACAAAGATGGTGGCCTTGCATTTCTGCTGCTTGAGAGGAGTTCACCCTGACCTCGACCTCAGACTATGTGGCCACAGGGTGCGATGTGTGGACGAGGCAAGGTCTCGGTCTTGTTTTCGAAAGAAGACTGACGTGGGTTCCCCATATCTGTGCATTACGTCTATCCTGCCTCCATGCCCTATCTCTCCTATGGACTCTATTACACTTGTCTTGGGGCGCTGATAGAGCCACCCTGCTCTACCTTTGCCGTGTCTTGGTACAGAGCAAATTGGACTATGGGTGTGTGGTATACTCTTCTGCTACTCAGGCACGGCTGCGGCGTCTCAGTTCTATCCATCATGCTGGGATCCGTCTGTCTGGAGCTTTCAGGTCTTCCCCAATTCCTAGTCTATTGGTAGACGCGAATGAACCGCCAATAGATCTCCGTCGCCAGTCTTTGCTGGTGCAGTGTTGGCACTGCCTTCACCGTCTACCTTCTTCACTAAGTTGTATGGCTGTCTCCGAGGTCGCTCTTTTCCCCTTTTATAACACCCATCCTCACTATCCGGAACCGTTTCGGTACAGAGTGAGGGCTGCCATGGAGGAGCTGGGTGTTCAGTCTTCTCCTGTTTTCCTGTGCGTGTTCCCCGAGTGGCTCCCTGGCTTCTCCCAGAGGTACGACCACGTGATTACTTACCTAAAAGGAAGGCCTCTCTCTCCGCACAGGAAGCTCTGTCTTATTTTTTAGAACACGCCTCTTCCCACAGTGACTCGATCCCTGTATATACTGATGGCTCCAAGTCCCGCATTGGGACAGGCTTTGGTGTCGTTTTCCGTGATTTTAGCCGTAGTGGCTTCCTCCATCTGCCTCTGTTTTTACTGCTGCACTTACAACTATTTTATTTGCTGTTGAGTTGATTTTTAGCTTCCCTCCTGCTTCTTTTACCATTTTTACTGACTCAGCTAGTGCCTTGCAAGCTTTGTCTTGTAGTTTCTCATCACATACCTCTAGTCCTGTCGATCTTGGAGTGGCTGTTCTTATTACGCAGGCGCAGAATTTCTGTACAGTTGTGTTGGGTCCCTGCTCATGTGGGGGTCGTAGACAATGACCGTGCTGACTCTGTGGCGAGAGCTGCTGCCTCTTGCCCTTTCTCTCCTCATTACCGTGTCCCATCTGAGGATTTATGTACAGGCACTGTAGAGGCTGTCCAACTCTGTTGGCAGAGAAGGTGGGATGCGGTAGGAGTGAACAAACTCCTCAGCATTCGTTGGAACCTTCCCCTTTGTGTTGAGTTCTGGCCTTCACAAGCTGTAGGGCTTTATGATATTTTAGTTTGTGTTTTATAATGTTCTCGTTTAACCTCAATCTTTCCACCACGTTTTTAGTTTTGGTAGTGTCTTTTATTCAGGCGGTTTGTTTTATGCATTGTTTCTCTCTTTGCTTTCTTATGATTTTTATATATTTTGACTTCCTTTTAATGTTTGTGTTCGGCGGGCATATGACCTTTGCTGTTGAGCCGCCATGTCATTTTTTCATTTATTCATTCTTTCCCTGCCCCAGGCGAGATTTGAAGCTGTTTTCTTTAGGACTGCAGGCCGCCTCTCTACAGATTCTGCCACCGCCTCCCCCAAATTGCTCATATTCAATAAATTACAAAACTACGGCCATCATACCTGGGCAACTAAGTCTTCCAGCTGGTGGCTTTATAATCATCCAGTTCCCAGTACTTGTTTTCCAGTTACATTCAATAAACAATAATCGTAGTCTATTCGCGGGTTCTCAGAAATCGGTAATTGTAAAGACTTGATTTTTTTTTTTTTTTTTTTTTTTTTTTTTTTTGGTGGGGGGACATAGCCAAGGTCGGGGAGCAGGTCTGAAATGGCTATGGACCCATTTAGGCTAGTAGCGTTTGAGACTGCCCAGGGGCCAGTGGAAAGTGGTTTGGGCTCTGCCATTTTTGCTCTGCGAGGGTTTTTTTGTTTTCCTCTTTGCCCAGGGTGTTTGACACTATTCTAGTGGGGCCCTAATACACCAGCTCTTCACTTCGAAGTGCTCACTACATGAAGGGTGTTGAAATCATCAGGTTCACCGATGACTTGTCATGTGGCGAGTAATTAGAATTGCTAACGGCAATTTCCGTTTTCTTGTTATTATTATTATTATTATTATTATTATTATTATTTTAACTATGGATAATACTATACGAAATGAATAAGGAAGAAATACTTCAGGGAATGTATCACTGTATTTACTCAGTCCTTAGTCTGCATTTTTGTCTGTCTGTCTGTCTGTCTGTCTGGACACTTAGTTTAGCTGATGGTATGGCAAGGATGAAGTTATTCTACTTTAAAAAGGTCAGGGTCATGGGGTAAAGTCAAATAATTGACCCTAGAACATTTATTTGATTTGCATTAAACATAATGAAGGGCATGAAGGTTATGGAAGGATGAATGAATTCGATATAAAATTGTTAGGTCAAAGACCAGCATAAGAGATCAGGGTCAGCTCAAACAGTTTTGCTACATTGTAAAATGGTTAACTTCTACAGCTCGGATTGCTGCTAAGGTCATCATAAAATTAGTGTTCAGTGCAGCTCGGATGATGGCAATAGCCACTTAGTATTTCCTGCTAGCAT
Source organism: Coenobita brevimanus (assembly GCF_032717465.1). NCBI lineage: Eukaryota > Metazoa > Arthropoda > Malacostraca > Decapoda > Coenobitidae > Coenobita > Coenobita brevimanus. Next base: position 14,616,298 of record NC_136981.1, read on the forward strand.
TTGAATTCCTATCCATAATCTACGGAGCCCAATGGGTGGCATATGCTTCTAGAAAGTGCGTGGAAGCCCTGGCCAGTTTCTCACTTATCACAGTAGTGTAAGGAAGGATAAGTTCTGAATCCACATCATCTGATTTCCTTCCCACCGTAAATGGCCACCTGACCACTGCCACCTTTACCCCTACACAACCTCTCATTCATCCAGGGAAGGGGATGAGTGGCTGCATTGGCAGGATGTTACAAATGATGGTGTCATCATTATCAGTTGGTGAGATAACTGAGAACAGGAGTTATCTTGTGGATATTGATATGCTCAAGCTGTCCTGCCATGCCCCTTCCAAAGCTCCATGCAGCCATTTAACAGTGATATTGACGATCCTCTAGTACAGGGGTTGGCAACCTTTGATGGACTGGGGGCCGGAACTGCTCTGTGACTCAGCTGGCAGGCCAATTGTTTGAACTTGTTAAAGACCACACACCCCTCCACCAATAATAATAATAATAATAATAATAATAATAATAATAATAATAATAATCTATCCATCATCCAGTCCTATGTTGCCCCATGAGGAGCATAAGAGCTCGGGTTAGGCAAGTTGGTCCTGACATTTAAGATGAGAGTGAAAGTGTGTTTGAAATACGAGTTACAAATGCACAACCTCCTCTCCTGACACATATCCTTTGGTCGCTTCCCATTATCATTTTCTCCTGGTACTCCATAACAACCCATTATGACGTCCTCAGGACCAGTGCCTACTCTTCCATTGATATCCCCCATTACAATCACTTTATAGCTCCTGGGCATTTCTCCCACTACTTCATCCAGCTCATCCCAAAACCTGTCTTTCTCTCTCTCTCACTCCTGTCCTAACATGCAGCATATGCTACAGTCACTGCCACTTTTACCTTCTCAAACTTGATATATATACACTTGACATCTCTCAGGCTTCCGATCGAGTCTGGCATAAATCTTTAATTTCCAAACTGCCCACTTACGGTTTCTATCCTTCTATCTGTGCCTTTATCTATAGCTTCCTTTCTGGTCGTTCTATAGCTACTGTTGTAGACGGCCATTGTTCTTCTCCTAGATCTATCAACAGTGGTGTTCCTCAGGGCTCTGTCCTATCACCAACTCTCTTCCTTTTATTCATCAATGACCTTCTAAGTTCTACATCTAACCCTATCCACTCTTATGCTGATGACTCCAGCATTCACCTTTCCATTCGGTTCCCGCAACACCCATCTCAGCAGTTACTTCAACAAACAAGGGATAAGGCTATGGCACACCTAATGTCTGACTTGGCTCGTATCTCTGAATGGGGTAAAAATAATCTGGTTGTTTTTAATGCATCAAAGACTCAGTTTTAACACCTATCAACCCGACAAAATCTTCCACAGGTATACCCACTAATATTTAATAATATTCAGCCTAATCCTGCATCATCATTGAACATGCTTGGGGTTTCATGTGGTCGGGACTTATTTTGGAAAGATCATATTACATCTCCGGTAAAATCTGCTTCCAAGAGATTGGGTGTGCTAAGCCGACTCCGTTCCTTCTTTAGCCCTGCACAATTGTTGACTCTATACAGGGGTTTTATCCGCCCCTGTGTGGAGTACAACTCTCATGTGTAGGGGGGCTCCCCACATACAGCTCTTGTCAATAGAGTGGAGTCAAAGGCTTGTCGTCTCATTAACTCTCCTCCTCTTACTGACTCCCTTCAACCTCTGTCTCTTCGCTGCACTGTTGCATCTTTATATCTTTTCTATCGCTACTTCAATGGTCACTGCTCCTCTGAACTGTTTGCATGCATGCCTCCACCTCTATGATGGGCGCGTAGCACCTGTCTAGCAGCAAACTCTCATCCCTTTTCTGTCCAACTCTCTAACGCAAGAGTTAACCGTTACTCCCGGGCCTTCATTTATGCAACAGGTCAACTCTGGAACAGTCTCCCTCTGTCTGTATTTCTTGCTTCCTATGATCTCCAGTCGTTCAAAAGCAGTGTGTCCAGGCATCTGGAAATGATCGGATCTTGAATTTGGCTCTCTCCTGTATTTTGCTTTTCTCTTGGAAGGAACAACAATTGCGGGCTCGGCCTTTGGTTCCTTCTTCCTCACATAAAAAAAAAAAAACGAGCTGACACATTTGTGGTCTCTCATTCCACTCTGCCACACCTCATTCATCAACAAAGCAACTCCTTCCTTGCATCTTCCTTGCCCATTCATTCCCGATCTTACACATTTCACACCCTCCCACTCCTCCACTTCACACCCTTTCATCTTCGTTTCACACAATGCCAGCACGGCATATCTTGCAATGTTTAACACATTCACCACATCCACCCTCTTGCTCTCCTCATTCACACCTCTCACATTCCACTTGGCCATGCGAATCTGCCCATTTGGTTGGGGCCCTGGGCAGGTATTGGGCCCTCCGAGGCTCCCAGAAACTACTACCATGATTACGTGATTTTGGATACGGGAATCTGGAGGACACTTAACCCTGCCAGAAACCCATGTCATGTGGTCACCACCCAGCATAGTAAGTGGTTTCCTGGGTACGGGAAACCATTTTGGCCTGTCACTCAAATGCATCTCTACATTGCGTGAGTGGACGATGGGCGCCCCATCCACCACAAAATAATAGTAATATGAATATGAATATGAATGTATAAGAATACAACTAGTATCTATACTATTAGTTCAAAGCATATCTCCTAAATTTATACTGAATAAATTCGTTTATAAAATTAATGCATAGAAACAAAAGAAATGACTTTCATTTAAAAAAGTTATAACCGTGTGTAATAGTAATTGAATATATCCCATGCATGTTATCGTTTATCGCACAGGCCAGATTATCGCACTGGACAATAATATTTTCACTCATGGCAGTGCTGGATCACTGAGTGCTGGGTGCAGCACGTCAGAGTCTCCTAACCTGAGCTCAAGTCTGTTCGAATACACACTTTTTCGAACAAACTAACTCTAACAAATGTTCGCCATAGTGATTAACAGCCATTAAGAATGTTTTTTCACTCACTAAGTGCAAAATGGGAATATTTTTGTAAATTTGTGGAGCATACTGGCGGGCCGGTCAGATTAGGTTAACAGGCTGGGTTAGAAAGGCGGGCAGTAGGTTACCGACCCCCTAATCTAGTGCACTGGTTCTAAAACTGGGAGCCGTAGCCCTCAAGGGGGCCACGTCACGCTATTATGGGGGTCATGGTAGGCTAATGTAAATAGTACATCAGAGTGTGTCTGTCGTACACTTGGGTGAGGAGGCCATGTGTCACCTTGCTCCTTCTCACTCCAGCATGTACTTGCTACGTTTTGACACTGCTGGACCAATGAGTGGGAAAAAAAAAAAAAAAAAAAAAAAGGCTAAGTGGCAACACACTATACGCAATATGCAAGAGTTAACTTGTTGAGTGAATCATAACATAACGTCATATTCGCCTCTACAGAAAGGATTCTTCCAACAGACGTAAGACTGTACAGGGTGCAAGTGTGTCTCCTTCGCTCCCTGTTGTAACCTCCCGCTCTGTCATGACCCCAGTTGGTACCCGCAGATGCAAGTTTGTAAGAAATATCACTGCTTTCTGTTCAGTATTCTAGTGTTACTTTCGAGATATTAACTGATAGTAGTGTCAGATTAGCGTATTTGTTTTTTCCCATCTGTTTATCATTTTTTTTTTTTTTTTTTTTTTTTTTTTGTGTCCGACTCTGGGCATAGGCTTCACAGTCTGCTCTCAAGGCCCAGTAGTCCTCCTACATACCATACACCTCTACATGTCACCACTTCGGCGCTAACACCCACCGTCCATGTTGAATACATGCTAGGGCTGTCTCATACAGGACTGGTGTATTGGTATTAGCGGGGGTATTTTTACATGTCGGCGGGTCTTCTGGTAGATCAGTAAAGCCCGATTTAATGAAATTCAAATCCTTAAACTGTTCCCTGCCCCAGCCGGGATTTTAACCTATCTACCTATAGACGTAGTGAGATATAGATGTAGCTTCTATAGTTTATGTATTCCTCCACTCTCTTCCCAGTCCACTGGAGGTCTCCCTATTACACCTCTACCTTTGATATCACTTTCACACATTCTCTTTGTAATCTCATTTCTGTTCATTTTATCACTTTCATTTTTTTATTATCATTGGCGACTTGCACCTAAAAAATACACCAAAGATTAAAAATATGTGATGAAATTCAACTAACTCACTTTCACCAAACGATATGAATTGAATCAATGTTGAAAAAAAAAAAAATCATTACACTGAATTTAAATGGCTTTCACCAAACCTGATTTCATTGCAGACTCAGCAGCTCTGACTTGAAATTTATGACAAACATTGTGAAATTATAGTGCAAGATAGAGTCGGCTGCAAATATAAAAGAGTTTTTTGTTATATCCTGTCTTATAATCATCGATGTTTTTGGATGATTACCCATTCATATGTGGTACCATATGTTTCTTTTATTGCGTCTCACATCTTTTTGCCCATTTTTTACATCAACATTTACTGTCTACTGTCAAAAATTGTGTGTGAAAAGGATACGGTAATGATGAAATGATTATTCAAAGTGCAGTGATCCATTTAGCAATTTCAAACGATATTTCATTGTTTTCTTACAGTATAACTATAATTATACATAATCTTTCCATAAGTAAAGGCGGCAACGGAACACTGCCACCACACGCGGAGAATTTGCAGAATTTAATACTTAGATGCCAGACGAATTTTTTTTTTTAAGTTGTGCTACTGGTAACATCTACATTATCTACTCGAAAGTTTCTTTGATGAAACTTATTCTGACTCCAACGGATATGTTCGCAGTACACTTGGATGAGCCAGCTGGTGTGAATTTTTGTTAGCTATATTGATGCATAACATCAAAGATGAATATCTGTTCTGTGCACAGCTTGAAACTACCACAAAAGGTTTAGATGTGATAGAAAAGTTGACTTCTTTCTTCACAGCTAACTGGATGACCTGGGAATGTTGTTGTGAAGTCATTACTGATACGAGTAGGGCTGTGGCGATGCTGGGTTCAAAATCGGGGCTACAGGAAGTAGCTCAGAATGCGAATGTGGTTCATTGTATGATTCATTGTTTTGCACTGGCGTCGGAAACGCACCCTGATGCCCTTTCAAAATCGTGGAGGCAGTGGTAAAATGTGTCAAATTTGTGAAAACAGGAGATTTGAACTCTCGCCTATTCCAGAAACTCTGTGAGGACATGGATTCCTAGCATGAATCCCTCCTCTTTTATGCCAACGAGTGATTGCTTTCCAAGGGCAATGTTGTGAACAGAGTGTCTGAGCTTCGGGAAAAGAAAAAAAAAAAACTTTTCCTGGAAATGATAGGGAAATCGATAAAGTTTCTCTCTTCAGCCAAGCATTGCACACTTGGCCGACATTTTTGAGCAGCTAAAGAGGTTGAAACTCAAGCTACAAGTCAAGGAATGAAATATATTTCGCCTCATGGGTTGTATGCATGAATTTCTTGCTAAACTCCAGAACTAGCAAAGGAGAGTGAGTGCAGAAAATGTTGCTATGTTTGAGAATCTTTCAACTGTTCTTGACGAGACTGAAGTGGATCAACTACTTAACGTATCACTCAAAAGTGAAATAATTCAGCACTTGAAATCCTTGGAAAGTGAGCTCAAAAGATACATCCCAGAATTTAGTGAGGACGAAGGGAAACTGATAAGAATCCTTTCTCTAACACTCTTGAAACTTCTGTCATTCTCGATGATAATTAGGACAAATTCCGTGACCTCACAGAAAGATTCTCTTGCCAGAGACCTTTACGAAAAAATATCTATGTTCTGGTGCTCCATGTATCAGTCATATCCAAAAGTTAGTTAAATCGGACTCTTGCCATTTTCCACAGCTTGTTAATGTGAATCTGGTTTCTCCACCCTTCTTCACATAAACAGTAAATGTCAAAACCGGTCGGATGTGGACTGAGATTTGAGATGTGAGTTATCAGTGACTCAGCCTTTAATCAGTCGACTGACTAAAAGCAAACAGTGTCATTCATCCCACTGTTATGTAACAAATATGCGATCTCACCAGTGGTGGGCAGCGCAAACGAAGAAGGACCTTGCACAAGCGCAATGCGCAATCCACAGTTCACTACCTTGCGCAAGCACAAGCGTGCAATCTGCCAAATATTTAGCTTGTGCAATGTCTCAAAGTGCAAGCGCAAACCATTTGCATATATTTGTGGGAATTACTAAAAAATATTGATTTAAATAAAAAAGCATACCTACTCACTTTTATTTATTAGTATTCTTTTCAATTATTTGTAATTTGCGCGAGTGTGCAATCTATTATTTAGCTTGCGCAATGTCGCTAAGCGCTAGCGCAAACCATTTGTATATATTTCTGGGAATTACTGTATAATATTGAGATATTTAAATAAATTAGCATACTTTTATTTATTATTGTTCTATCTATCTATCTATTGCCAGACGCGTTAATCCAGCAAGGGGTGGCCACTGGCAACAAACAAGCAACAGATCGCCTCCACGTCAGCTCTGTCCCCCACCATTTCACTGCCCTGCTAACAGCTCACACCTCCCTCTCTCATACACTTCTCCACTCCAACCCTCCATCTCATCCTTGGCCTCCTCCTCCTTCTCCCCCCTCCACCTCTCTCACATACACTCTCCTCGTCAGTCTCACTCTCCATCCTCTCCATATGACCAAACCACCTCAGTGTGTTTCTCCTAACGCTTCCTATCACATCCACACCACAACGATCCTTCACTTCCTCATTTGTCTGTCTCTTCATGTAACTCCACATGCTCCTCTCAAATAACTTATTTATTTCCACAGCTCTTACTCTTGACTTCTGTCCCTCCAACAAGGTCAAAGCTTCACTTCCATACATTAGAGCTGGTATCACACTACTGTCATGTAGTAACTTTTTTACTCGTGGAAGTTCAAACAGAGGAGTGAGCGGGCTGCGAAGCTGAGGGACGGGGAAACAAAGGCTGTGATGTTGCCAGCTTTACTTTTATCTGCTTTTTCGCAAGACGTTTTATTTAATAATTCAGTATAGATATACAATAGCATGTGTAATTCCTTACAAAAATCATTAAAACATATTATTTAAATCTAATATCCACAGCCTAATAAATTATTAGGCTTTTTTTTTTTATGCGAGGAAGAAGGAACCAAAGGCCATTTGCCCGCAGTAACAGTTCCCTCCAAGAGAAAAACAAAATACAATAGAGAGCCAAATTCAAGATCCAATCATTTTCAGATGCCTGGACACACTGCGTTTGAAAGACTGGAGATCATAGGCAGCAGGAAATACAGACAGAGGGAGACAGTTCCAGAGTTGACCTGTTGCATAAATGAAAGACTGGGAGTAACGGTTAACTCTTGCATTAGAGAGTTGGACAGAAAAGGGATGAGAGTTTGCTGCCAGACGGGTGCTACGCGCCCGTCGTAGAGGTGGAGGAATGCAAGCAGACAGTTCAGAGGAGCAGTGACCATAAAAGTAACGATAGAAAAGAGATAAAGATGCAACAGTGCGGCGAAGAGACAGAGGTTGAAGGGAGTCAGTAAGAGGAGGAGAGTTAATGAGACGAAAAGCCTTTGACTTCACCCTATTGAGAAGAGCAGTATGTGGGGAGCCTCCCCACACATGAGAGTTGTACTCCAAACAGGGGCGGATAAAACCTCTGTATAGAGTCAACAATTGTGCAGGGGTAAAGGAAGAGCAGAGTCGACTTAGCACACCCAATCTCTTGGAAGCAGATTTTACAAGAGATGTAATATGATCTTTCCAAAATAAGTACCGAATAAATGAAACCCCAAGCATGTTCAGGGATGATGCAGGACTAAGCTGAATATTATTAAACATTAATGGGTATACCTGTGGAAGATTTTGTCGGGTTGATAGGTGTAAGAACTGAGTCTTAGATACATTAAAAACAAGATTATTTTTACCCCAGTCAGAGATACGAGCCAAGTCAGACATTAGGTGTGCCATAGCCTACTCCCTTGTTTGTTGAAGTAACTGTTGAGATGGGCGTTGCGGGAACCGAATGGAAAGGTGAAGGGTGGAGTCATCAGCGTATGAGCGGATAGGGTTAGATGTACAGCTTAGAAGATCATTGATGAATAAAAGGAAGAGAGTTGGTGATAGGACAGAGCCCTGCAGAACACCACTGTTGATAGATCTAGGAGAAGAACGATGGCCGTCTACAACAGCGGCTATAGAACGACCAGAAAGGAAGCTAGCGATGAAGGCACAGATAGAAGGATGGAAACTGTAGGAGGGCAGTTTGGAAATTAAAGATTTATGCCAGATTCGATCGAAAGCTTTTGAGATGTCAAGTGCAATGGCAAAGCTTTCGCCAAAGTCCCGAAAGGAGGATGACCAGGAGTCTGAAAGGTAGGTGAGAAGATCGCCAGTGGAGCGTCCCTGACGGAACCCTTACTGACGATCAGAAAGAAGGTTGTGATAGGAAAGTTGACCTAAAATTTTTCTATTCAGAATTGACTCGAAAACTTTTGAAATACAGGACGTTAAAGCAATTGGACGACAGTTGGGTTGGGAGTGGTCACCCTTCTTTGGGACTGGCTGAATGAGAGCAAATTTCCAGCAAGAAGGAAAGGTACAAGTTGACAGACAAAGGCGAAAGAGTTTGCCTAGGCAGGGTGTAAGCACAGAAGCACAGTTCTTGAGAACAACAGGAGGGACCCCATCAGGTCCATATGCCTTGTTAGTACTGAGGCCAGTGATGGCAGAAAATACATCAGCTGAAGAAATTTTAATGACAGCCATGAGGAAGTCAGAGGGGGGAAGTGATGGAGGAATAGCACCGGAATCGTCTAAGGTGGAATTGGAGGAGAAAGTCTGTGCGAAGAGATCTGCTTTATCAGTAGAAGAAATAGCTACAGAACCATCAGAGTAGAAAAGAGGAGGGAAGGATGATGAGGTAAAGTTGTTAGAAAGGTTTTTGGCAAGGTGCCAGAAGGAGAGGGAAGAATCTGAGTTGGAGAGTTGAGAGCATTTAGTGAGGATGAAATTATTTTTAGCAGAAGAACAGACTTAGCACAATTCCGGGCAGAAACGTAAAGATGATGTGATTCAGGGGTGGTTTGGCTCTGGTACCTTTTGTAGGCCCTCTCCTTGTTGCGGACAGCATTAGAACAAGCGTGATTAAACCAAGGCTTTCTTGCTTTAGTCAAAGGATATGAGAAAGGAATGTATGCTTCCATACCCGAGAGAATAACCTCTGTAATGCGCAAGGCACACTCAGGTGGCTCACGGCCATGGAAGCAATAATCATTCCAGGGAAAATCAAAGAAGTACTGCCTGAGGGCCTCCCAGTCCGTGGCTCCAAAATGCCACAGACGACGTTTCTCTGGAGGGTCCACAGGCCGTACCGGAGTGATAGGACAGGTTAAGGTGATAAGGTTGTGATCGGAGGAGCCCAACGGAGAGAAAAGATTAACAGAGTAAGCAGAAGGATTTGTTGTGAGGAAGAGGTCAAGTATGTTGGAGCTCTCTTCAAGGCGGTCAGGGATATGGGTAGGGTGCTGTACAAGCTGCTCTAGGTCATTAAGGATAGAAAAGATGTAGGCTTGTTCACCAGGTGGATCGGTGAAAGGAGAGGAGAGCCAAAGGTGGTGGTGAACATTGAAATCTCCTAGAATGGAGATTTCAGAGAAAGGAGAAATGGATAGAATGTGTTCCATCGTAGAAGTAAGATAGTTGAAGAACTTTTGATAGTAGAATTAGGGGATAAGTAAACAGCACAGATATATTTAGTCATAGAATGACAGGAAAGCCGAAGCCAGAGTGTAGAGAATTCAGAAGAATCGATTTCAGGAACACGAGAGCAAGATAAGTCGTTGCGTATATATACACAACAGCCACCTTTGGCTTTGAAATGAGTATAGAGAAAGTAGGAGGATACAGAAAAGGGTTTGCTGTCAGTTGCCTCAGACTGTGGATATTTCATTTAAATAATAGGTTTTAATGATTTTTGTAAGGAATTGCATATGCTACTCTTAATAAATAATATATTTTGAATTTATTATTTACTACTACTACTAATAAAAATATATTAAACTACTTTATCTATGTTGAAGCATTTTAAGAAATGCTACTACTCTCCGTCCCTCCCGCCTCCCCCCCAGCAGAACCCTCGCAACCCGCCCGAGCCTCCCCCATCCCTTGTCCAGACATACGGGAAGCTCCCAAGACCACGTGTCCCTTGGACTGCACAGTGTACAATCCACAGGACAGGTGCACAAGGCAGGTGCACAAGAGCAAATTTACTTGTGCAAGTGCAACTAAATTTGCGCTTGCGCACCTGCCTTTTCATGTGCGCAAGCGCAATATTGGGCATGGTCTCGAGCGGTGCCCAATGCATAAACGATATTCACCGGAGCGCAACGGTATGCAATTGCGTTTTGCGCAAGTGTTTGTGCTCCTGCCCAGCACTGGTTCTGACTGATAGTTGTAAGCATAAAGTAATTGAGAGGCTGTGCAAAGGAAGAGTTCACAGACCGGCTGGAAAATGCTTTTTTTTTTTTTTTTTTATGATACTCTTTTCACCCAAACTCTATCAAGTGGCCTTGGATGGGAATATCTACCACTGGAAGTACGGCTGAAAGTCCTTTAAAAAGTATCAATATTGTACATCGCCCTTATGCTAGTTGCTCGCCATTCACCCAGAACTGGCCGCGAAACTTAAGGTTGCCTCATTCACCCAGCAGTGATAACGGTATGGGAGCGGAGTGCATCTTGACTCTGTATGCCTGTGTGTGCATGAGTTGGCTGCAGCCAATGAGAACGTAGCTGGGCCGCAAGCAGCACTTAATGATTATCAATCCGTACGAGGCAGTGTGTTTGGCGGGAGTTTTTTGTTACGCCATTTGTCAATCCCTGTCGTTGTGCTCTGTTTGCAGCACGCAAAAAGATATTCTAGCTGTTTTACAGCCATCTTTTGCAACTTTTATGGAGTTTCGTGTGTTATTACTTAGGTAACAATGTCCTGTCTTACTGGTGATGTGATGAAAATGTTCCTGGGCGGTCAGGGACTGGTGAAAACAGTGGTTTTGTGGTGATGTCATTCTATAGCAATAATGGTAAACGACGCTGTGATACTTCTGAGGAAAATAGCTGCATTACTGATGATAATACTGATTACCCTGATTACAGCCTTAGTGATGATACTGGAAGTGGTTCTAATTATCGTGATAGTGTTCAAGGTGATGATGATGATAGTGTGCGTGTTGTAGGTGGCGGACGTGTTGATGTAGATGAAAGTGGAGCTGCTGCTGGTGCTGGCTGTGGTGGTGGTGGTAGTGATGATACTGGAACAGGTCGTTATCATTGTGTTCCTGCTACCCACATAGAAAAAAAAAAGGGCCATGTTCGTATAAGGCAGCCAGAAAAGCGGTGGAAGAATGTGGCCAAGCAGAAGAATAATACGGGGCAGGAATATGTTAATTAAAACACAGAAAAAGTTGTGGAAGCATGCAAAGTTGGCCCTCCATGCCGTGATGGCTGTTTTGAGGTGATAGGCAGAGAAGCAATAGGCGAAATTTTTACCAGTTTCTGGACAATTGGCAATTACAGTGCCCAGAATACCTACCTCGTAAGCCTGATATGTGATGAGACAGTGAAGAGGATGCTCACACGTGCAGTCCACATTGTGTATTACATAAAAGTGGAGCACCAGGAGATCAAAGCGTGCCACTCTACCTTCACATCCATCCATAGGCTGGGTAAGAAGAAAATGGCCAAGGTCCTGCAAAAGCACCGTGAGTCACCCAACGGGACCCCAGTGCCTGACGAACTGGATACAATTCCTTTTCACTTGCCATCACTGGGCGTACCTTGGAGCATGTGCACGAGCTCATCCGAGGTTTACCTGTCACTGTGAGTCACTACACAAGTGCCACAATCCCTCAACGACGTTGCCTTGAGGCTTGCAACATCATCACCGAGCTCTATGTCAACTACCAGATCTGGATTAACCAGAACAGGATTGATCAGTATAATTGTCAAAGCTCATTTATAGAACAGTGTTCTCACGAGAGTACAACATCGCCTTCCAGCCACCAGAGACAGACGTTTCTTCAACATGTGAGAAGTATAATTAGAAGATCAAGAACCGGAAGGATGCTGGCCTTGATGCTACTGACATTCAATACCAGCTGGCTGTAAAAAAAAAGATGATTCTCAAGTGCCTCGAGACCTCCTGCATCAGGCTGAACAGACGGCACCCTCCAGTGACTCAACCAATGTCAAGAACTGCAGCATAAGGTTCCTTGCCCACGGCTGCAAACTGATGTGGCTTATTGTTAGCGGAGGTTGTGGGTCTAGAACTTCTGCATTTACGACATCAACTAGGAGGAAGCCACTACGTTTTTATGGGACGAGTTGACGGGGTCGTGGATCAGACAGTGACCAGCGGTGTGCTCTAGTGGCTTCAGATAAAGATCAACCAGCAACAGCAAGTCTTCACCACTCTTTACGTGTTCTGTGGCAAGTTTTTTTTTTAATGCAAGGAAGAAGGAATCAATGGCCAGAAGCCCGCAAACCATTCCTTCCAAGAAAAAAATAAAACAACACAAAAGAGAGCCAAATTCAACATCCGTTCATTTCGAGATGCCTGGACACACTGCGTTTGAAAGACTGGAGATCATAGGAAGTAGGAAATACAGACAGAGGGAGACAGTTCCAGAGTTGACCTTTTGCATAAATGAAGGACTGGGAGTAACGGTTAACTCATGCATTAGAGAGTTGGACAGAAAAGGGATGAGAGTTCGTTGCTAGACGGGTGCTACACGCCCGTTGTAAAGGTGGAGGGATGCAAGCAGACAGTTCAGAGAAGCAGTAACCATTGAAGTAGCAATAGAAAAGAGATAAACTGTGGGGGCCAGAACAAAAAAATCAGTATGGTTCTTCTGACCCTGCAGCAAGTGCATGCCAGATGTCTGTTCAGGGCTGAGTTCGTCTTTATGAAGCCAGGCCATTTGTTCCTGCCCTGTGACCGTATGTTTGGCCTGATTGAGCAGAGTGTCCGCTATTCTACGTATATCTCTAGCACAAGGTGTACATCGATGTTATTGCTTCTTTTATCAAAATACAGTTCCTGTTGTGGCCATGAAATGGGAAGACTTTTTGAACGTCAAAGCCCTGATTAAACACAGCACAAAACATCAGGAGGTTGGGTTCTCCCAGGCCTACCAGCTGGTGGCTAACATCACCTTTCAGGAGAGCTATTACACCTAAAAAGACTGCAACCTTGATGACACTCCAACCAACATCACCAAGGTGTGAGTTATAAAGGGAAGGGCAAAGTATGCACGGGAGAGGTTTGTCTTGTCCAGCGTGGCACTGATGCCTAAGTACCCCACTGAGAGCCATCTGACACCACAGAAGTGCAACGACCTCAGGAAACTCCTCAGCTTTCTTGAGTCAGAGGCCCAAACGTGACTCAGCAGTCTTCTTGACCGTCAGGAGGAGCTGAGGTAGGTACAAGAGACATCAAAATGGTGATGAGGAGTCAGAACCAGAGCATGGGCCTGACAGCGGCACTGTGGACCATGTGCCAGCTGTTTGTTGCACTGGTGTCATCAGGCACTAGTGTCAAGCCTTCCTTCTCTCCACCTATGCCTTCTTCATTGACGACTATGGCTTGACAATGGACAATGGCGTTTGGATTACCTCTACTGAGACCTTTGGTGTTTGGTGAGTGTACTTAGATTTTTTTTCACTCGGTTTGTCTGTTTGTTTGGTTCCTTGTCTGTCTGTCTGTCCGTTAACAACTTTACGTGAAAACTACTGATGTGACTTTGACTAAAATTACAGTGATGGGCTATGACCTTCTGATCACGCAGTTAAATTTTGGGCCAAATTGAGCGAAGGCCCAGGCTGCAGGTCCCACAAAAATGTAAAATATATATATATATATATATATATATATATATATATATATATATATATATATATATATATATATATATATATATATATATATATATATATATTTTCGCCATAACTTTCAAATTCGCCATATCGACATGAAACCAAAACCTGAAGGTGCATCTTTCATATCTGCATCCTATAACATGCCTCATTACATTCTTGGGTCACCTCCAGTTAGCAGAAGGGAGGTCAATGTCAGGAGGGTCAGGCCTAAAATTTCAAATGGGCATAAAATCGTCAATTTTCACCTGATTTACTCCTGATTTGATATGTGGCATCTTTGACTGTTCTGTTTATACGTCAGCACTAAAATGACTTCAGGGACGGGTTTGCTATGCCTTGTGTGCCTTGGCACCTCTTCATGTTTCTACTTTTCTGCTATTGCATTACATTATTCACCTTCACTGGTAAGGAGAGCATACATACATAGAGATATAGAGAGGAAGAAACACACATAGGGACCCTGGCAGACAGGAAGACAAACAGACACATGAGAGGAGAGGGAGTGGAAAGTTGGGAAATGGACCGACTGTAGCTATTTTTTAGGCTTACCCGTATGATTTTTTTTTTTTTTTTTTTGGGGGGGGAGAGCACATTTATATTGTTTAATGGCACCTAACTTCGTTCAGATCAATGTTGTTTTTTGCTTCAGCAATCAAGTTTTGCCAGGAAACTGAAAGTTCTGCAAAATAAAAATAAAAAATATACATATAATCATTGTCAATTTCACAGATATGGCCAAAATGTTATAAGAATTACAGTCTACACTCAAAAACTATTCCTAAAAAAAAAAAAAAGTTTTACCATCAAAATTTGAAAAGTTAAAGTTGTGGAAATATTGTTGAACTTTGAACCCATTTTCTGGCGTTTTATAATTTGGCGTGATAACACCTTACGTCGTGTGACCCCTCAATTGGAGAGCACAATTTTTTTTTTTTTTTCATTATTTCTGAGGGGCGTGAGAGAAAACTGAAGGGGGGCCACGATGATGTTAAGATCCCCAGAAGTGGGTAATGAGGTGGAAAAATATGAGAAACACTGCCCTAGTGCCTGCCAATAATTCCCCAGTGTCTGGTGACATCCCCAGCCCTTCCAATACTTCAGGAGACTCTTTCGAGGCTTCAGACTCTGATGGAGATGCCGGAAGTCATATGCGGAATAAGCATTGCAATTTAGCTGCACAGCCTCCTACACAACGGTAAGGCAGAGGCTTGATGCCTCCATCACTCACATCACCCCAATCTGGTACTTCATGGGGGATGTTTCCACAGCCTGGCCCTTCATCTGTGCCGTTTGCACCGCAGGGGTGACCACGTGGGTAGTTGCAGGATGCAACCTTGCAATTTGCCTCCAAACACTCCCCAAAGATCACTATGTGGTGAATCATTACCCTGTGATTCATCTTATTCTGCCTTCCCTCCCTGCCATTCAAGAGGCCGTGCACACGGGCATGCTGGCTGTTCAAGAGGCTGAGATGTACAGTATATGACACCTGTGCTCATTACCCCAGTTCTCACAGGCCATGCATGGGGACAACAGAAACTCTTTGTGTGGGAGGAGACGGGTCTGAGCCCACAGCAGATTGCCTTTGAAGCTTATCAGGCAGGCGTTCAGGCAGATTTCCTGGGGACAGCCAACTCGCACTTCTTGGATGTTTTCATGGCATTTTTTTCATTGTTCATGATGGAATACCTGGTCCACGAGAACAACTTTCGCCAGGAAATCTCCTTATGCTGGCCCGACCTCCTTTTCCATGACAGATTGAACGTGAGGGAATGATACGTATCCTGTGGAGGTCAGTGGATTATATGTGTGGCTGGCTCTGACCATGCTGATGACACACAAAAACCCATGCCATACAGAACCATTAAATCATGTATGATCTCACAGTCACACATGTCTTTGGGATGTTAAAGGGGCAGGACAAGTACTTCAGTCATTTGCAACTGCAGGACTGGATATCTGCTGGATACTTTGGTGTACTTAGTGCCAAATGTGGATCTTACAAGAGACGACCCACATGGCTTCTTGGGTGCTGCATTGAAAGTGCTGATGGACAAGTAATTGGGTGGTTAACCACATTGTGTTCACTGTTATCTTCCATACGTCCCTTGAACGTGGGGCAGGAATTTGCGGCACTGTCAGGCCCAATAGGTGGCACTACCCTGCCTTCCCTGCCAACACTCGGAAGGGAGCATTACTCTTCAGGAAATGTGGTAACGTGTTAGCCATCTGCTGGCATGACAAGATCAAAATGCTTACGACATTTCATAAGGGCTAGCAGGACCGCAGGGCCAAGGAATCTGTGATCCATCTTGATGTGGTCAGTGATTACAACATAATCATTATGGCTCATTAATAATTTTGTTATATAAATTGGTGCCATCAACTGTCTCAGCAAGTCCTGCAGGAAGTAGAAAAAGCCATTCCTACACCTTCTTGATATCACTGCTGAACACATTCATAACGTTTAGCAAATTGTTGAAACAGGTCGTTCTAGACATGAATTTGAGAACGAACTCATGAGCAAGCTGTTGGAAGGGTACGGACGTATTCAGACCACTGCACCAAGGAGACCCAGGCAGACTACCTCTCGCATCACTGCATGGTGAATCTGGGGTACACACCTGCGGTGAAAAAAATGTACAGGTAGTACATGTCTGCCTGACCACTCGATGACGGCAACAAGTTCACAAGGAAATGCATTACCAGTGCAGTGAGTGCAAGGTGGCGCCATGAACTAAGAGTTCTTCAGTTACCACTCAGGTGAGATACTGGGCACTGGTCAGTGGTAAAGTGTAAAAATAGTGTACATAATGAATTTACTGCATAAGAACTTAGATTTATGGAAAAGTACAGGCTTAAGAAAACATTCTCAAGCTACAGTGTAAGTGAATTCGAAATACAAGTGCAAATATGTTTTAAAGTAATGCCATCAAGTATGCATGCATATTAGTTTTGTTGTGGCAGGAAGCAAGAAAATATTTTGTATAGTTTCTCAGGTGCAGTACGAACTTAGATAAGTAAGTGATCTTTCTACATAGGAATTTTGAATACAATGAAAGCACGGGTATAAAGAAATGATCTCAGGATATACTGAAGGTAAAATCACAGTATATGTGTCAGTTAGTGCTATGGTAATATAGTGCAATATATGTGAATGTTGGTTTTGTTGTGATTTACAGAATAAGAAAACTAGGGGTGTAAGAAAAGAAAACAACCTCAGGGATAACTCAAGTGATCTTACACGACAGAGAAAACGTACTTGCAGAAGTGAAAGTAATCTTTTGCGGCAAGTAATGCGTAATAAACTGTGGAATTCCATTTATCTTTCCCACCCCCCACACTGTAGTGCACAGTGTCACTATGGAAATGCCATAAAAATGAGTGAATAAACTGAGTCATTCATGCAGCAGTGGCATAGGCAGTGAAGAGGAGTTATAAGGCCAAGTAAGGCAAGGGAAAGCCTGAGTGTGTGCAAGCAAGGAATCTCTGTCTGGTCCAAGTAGGTGGTTGGGCTGTGTGCTGTATGTGCTGCCTCTCCAGGTTGAATGGACACAGCCTTCTGCAACCCCTCCAACTTGCCTCTATTCATCACCTTCTAGCAGCACATCCCCTCCACCTAAAGTCCTGTTGACACTTGCAATAGGAAGATGAAGGATTGTTGAGTATTTTGATATTTAATTGAAAGTTCTATGTTCTGTAATTACGGAGCTACGAGCGATTGAAAACAACCTAACCCCCCCCCCCAAAGAAAAGGCATACGAGATGGGTTCTGCTCGTAAGATCCCCAGGATTAGGGGGTTAAAGGTCAACCATGGATGGAATAATTCGAGCTAGAGGACAACTGGTGCATGTTCAGGGACAAAGGGAGATATTCGACTTAATTACCATTTACAGGACATGGATGTTCTTCCCTCGGAATTGTCTTTAATGCGTTATTGTTCTATCATTGCTGTTTTATTATTTATAACATAGCTTTCTGTTTCCAGGACAGTTTAGTTTTTGAAATGGTGTTATGCAGGATTATATATATTGTCTGTGCCTTTATCATTATGGGCAACATAATTAAAATTAACATTTATTAACACAGGTCTGCAAAATTACATGCATTAAAAATGTTTTAATTCTGAGTAGTTATTTTTTATTGCACTTGTGAACACAGTAACAAAATACATTTAGAATGTTTCCATCACAACACATTTTAATACAAAATTTAAAAAAAAAATTGAATTATGGCATATTATAAATTTCAATCGACCCATACAATATGGTTTTAAATTAACTGAAAATGAAACTATTTAGCCAAAGTATTTTTTTAAACATATACATAAAAGAAACAACAATTCTGGCGTGTTTCGTTTAAGTGCACAGAATGAGCAACAGGTACTGATGCATATTTATCACCATTATGAAGAAGTACCCCTTTCAGGATTCTTTTAGATGAATCTATAGTCTCCATTCTTGTGCATTATAGTCTCTGCCAAGTTTCTGCACTAGCCCACTAGCGTCAGTGCAATAAACCAAGGATCCATCTTTCTTGAAATATGGCGCAAACTCTTTTTCTCTATTTCAGTACCAAGAGAAAGTTGTGTCTGATTGTAATAAGTTTTTATCTTGTAATCGGGACCCCAAGAGCTCTGCACCATCTTTGAGGAGACTGAGGTCTCTTACTAAATCAATGTTCATCCTGATGGAATGTCTATGTCTCATTGTTTGAGCACATTGGGATAAATTCTGCATTGTCTACTGCAGCATTTTCCTCCCCTGAATGAGTTTCTGCATAATCAAGACTATCAGGTGGAGAAAAGATTGGTAGATCAGGTCCATGTGGTGCAGGTCTTATTGCTGATAGAAGATTAGGATAAACATTTTTTTTTTTTTTTCTGATTCTTTTTGTTGTATCCATCAACTTTGCGGGAACAAAAATAAGAATCATTACTATGATTTTGGGGTTCCCGCCATTTCATTTGAATATCAGAAGAGCCTTCTTTTTTACCTTTTGTCCATTGACTTAGTTCCTCAACACAAACAGAGCAAACTGTCAGAGGCCCACTTTTTGTCCTGGTCACCAAGTCTTATTCCAGTATAGAGGTAATTTTTTTTTTTTTTTTCAAAATCTCTGTCTGTTTTTGCCCTCCACGTGACAAGGTCAGAGGAGGGTTTTGTTATCAATGGGAACAGTAGATGTCTGTCTGTAGAGATGGGGGACAGGGAGGTTGGCTGAGCATATAGATATAGTTTCTGAGCTAGAATTCAGAAATTATTCATTATACAAACATCAAATTTAACATAGTTGTGTGCCTTATAGTGAACTGGTGCCTTTTGATAGGTAGAATGCAGTGTGTTAAGTAGCTTTTTTTTTTTTAACCCATCCCATCCAGGTGTCACGTATACATGTCCTCCCTAGGGCGTCCAGGGAACATATATACGTGATCTAGTAATTCACACCCTTGTTTGAGTATTCAGCTGGCTATTTCCACCACATGCAGCCACTGGCAACCCTCTGGCACGCATCCCAGTCCTGCTCCAGTTGCCTGCCTACCTCTGTCATTGATATACCTACGCAAAAAGTTTTTCCTGAGTCCAGACCCTTAAGTGAGTGCCCACTGCTGCCAACTTCAACACCAATGAAGTCTAAACTCCGTAGAAGGAAAAGCCTTAGTGAGAGTGGGAAGTAGTTGGATCTGCCATTATCACCAATAGTGAGTGGGGAATGTGACTCCTCCTCTGAGGAAAGTGACATCGCCATGCTGAGTGTGGAAATGTATGCATCAGAGGAGAAAAGTGACTGTGAGTTCTCCACTGTGCAGTACTATCTTCCCTCTGCACGATCATCAGCCTTTTCTGATGATGAAGAAGGGTCAGATGTTATTGATGATCCTGCAGAGGGGGATAATCGTGCAGTGGTGAAGGTGGAAGGGGAGGTAAGGAGTGAAGAAAGGAAGGAGGTGGAGAATGGCAGAAGGAGGAAATGCCACAGGCTGAGCCACGCACCACAGCGGCCTACTGAGGAAGTTTCCATCCATCCTCCATCAACACCACCCTCTCCCACACAGCCTGCATCTGTACCACCATCACCACATGCCTCACCACGCTGACCTGCCTCACCATGTGCCTCACCACACCGGCCACCATGCTGGCCTGCCTCATTACATGCCTCACCATGCTGGCCTGCCTCACCATGTGCCTCGCCTCACCAACCTGCATCTCCACGTGGCTCGCCATGCTGGCCTGCCTCACTACATGTCTCATCACCACAGCCTAGTATGTTGGGCTATGTTGGTGCAGGTGCATGCCAGCAGGCATGTGCCCATCCACAGTTATCACCATTGCCATCACCACCACGATCACCATCACCAGCATCATCACCATCACCTGCCTCATCTAGTGGTGAGTTGGTGGACTCGTCACAACGCCGCCATGCTAGGGCCATGGCAGGGCACGGGGCAGGCCACGTGCATGGCAGACAAGGCAGGAACCATGGGGGGGTAGATTCAAAACTTTTGCCTGGGAGAAAGGGACAGGGTTTCAGCCTGAGGTACCTGTGTTTGATGACACAAATGCAGGTGTGCAGCCAGAATTCCCCTGTAATCAACCTTCTTCTGCAGTGGAATTCTTCCTTGCTTTTTTCACAACAGCAGTAATGGATTTCATTGTGAAAGAAGTGAATGCATTCAGGGAATTTTGCTGTAATTGGGGTGAAACTTCACATATAAGAGAGGGCGCAAAGATGAAAGAATGGACAGTGACAAATGTTAGCGAGATATACTGAATGTTTGGCTAGCACTGACTGTGTTGATGCCTCATGTAAAATGTACACTATACATAATTATTGGCTCACGGATGGTACTGCAGCTAACCCCCGTATTCGGTAAGAGTATGTCACGGGACCGGTACCTTGGCATCCTCAGGTACCTGCATTTCTCCACGAGTATGGGCCCACATCTGAATGATAGGCTTTGGAAGATTCGCTTGATTCTGGAAATGCTTAGGAAAAATTTCGCTCCTATTTCAGGCCATTCTAGAAGGTTGTTACCCACAAGTCACTTGTTCTGTTCAGGGGATGTCTTGCCTTCATTCACTACATTCCCTCAAAGAGACAACATTTTCGAATAAAATTTTTTTGTGTGATTGCAAGACTGGGTACGTCAGATTTTAAGTGTATACAGCGAATGATGCGGTGTTGTCAAAGGACGATCCCCATGGCTTCTCTGGCTCAGTTGTGAGGCTGATGGACAGGTACTTTGGTGGCAACCATATCCTGTTCACTGATAATTGTTACACGGCACAAAGTCTTGAAAGTAACTGCAAGAACACAAAATTGGATTGTATAGCACCGTCTGTGCAAAGAGGAAGCATTGGCCATCCTTACACAAGGGCACCATGAAGGGGGAATGTAGGACCTTGTAATCAGGTAAACTCCTTGCAATTCACTGGCATAATAAGAGAAAGGTAAATGTCCTCTCCATGGTCCATGAAGGTATGTTGATTGACACAGGCAAGGTCGATAGAAGAATGAGGCAGCCAGTCGTCAAGCCTGATGCTGTTATTGACTATAACGTGAACATGCAACTCATTGATAAATCTGATATGCAGATCGGCACCATCGACTCTCTGAGGAGGTGCTGTAAGTGGTATAAAAAGGCATTCTTACATGTACTGGACATGTGTACTGAATACTTTCATTCTGTACAAGGAAGTTACACAGACCAGCACATCCCTCAAACAGTTTGAGAAGGATATAATTCACAGCCTTCTGAAGAAATATGGCCAAGTAATGCCTTCTGCGAAATGGAGGCACAGTGTGCAGCAAATGCCTGACTGGATGCAGTGCGGGGACTACCTCAGTAGGCATTACATGGAAGTCCTGCCTCCAACATCTGCAAGCAAAGAAGCCCTCCGGCATTGCTATGTTTGCACCAGTTCATCACGCTGGGCACAGCAACACCGTATGACGAAGTGGTGGTGTGCTGAATGCAAGATGGCACTGTGTACTAACTGTTTCTTCGATTTTCACTCAAAGACCGACTGGTTAAAGACTGGGTATTATGCATAAGTTAGTGTTAGTTTGATACATACCAGTATGTTGTTTTTTGTGTAATTAGAAAAAATGAATTAACTGCTCTGTGTACATCTGTGTGAATAATGGAAGCAGAAAGTTTGTTTCGTGAAAAAGTCATTGCCTTATCTTATACTGGAAATATTTGTTTATACTGTTAAGAAGCGAGACTTACGAATTAGGTGCCGAGATCTATCTCGACGATTCCTGGTGTTTACAGTGTTCTGGTAGAGAGAGTTGCCAGTTTGCAAGTTGTCTGTGAACGTAGTTATTTCGTAAGTTATGCATTAATTTTTCTGCTCTTTTTTCTTTATAATGTTTTATTTAATGATTGCTTGTTAAATTATGTAGTTTAAGTTCGTATGGTAAGTGATTTAGAGCAGGGGTTCGCAACCTTTTTAATCTTATGTACCCCTTGAAGTCTTTCAGTATTGGTGACGTACCCCTTATCCACAACACAGCATCAGGAAGGGTAAAAAGAAATGCATGGTTTATTGACTTAGTTTATTAAGTTTAAATTGTGTTATATATGTGGAGCAGACAAACTTTTCAATTAATGTGAGTATGTCACTATGAGGTAGTGTTGATAGGAACTAGTTACTGTCGTAGGGAAACACTATGTGACTGGCTGCTAGCATGCAATACATTTACTAAAACAGAACTATAGCAGACAGT
The DNA here is from genome assembly GCF_032717465.1 of Coenobita brevimanus. NCBI lineage: Eukaryota > Metazoa > Arthropoda > Malacostraca > Decapoda > Coenobitidae > Coenobita > Coenobita brevimanus. The sequence continues at coordinate 14,639,016 of NC_136981.1, forward strand.
TTTCGATCATTGTGACAATGAACTAGTGCTGCTTGCAGCTAGTTGCAACTTGTAACTAGTTACAGTGATAGTAAAGTCACTGTGTGTGTGAATAGCATAAAAAGAAAAAATAATAAAACAGAACTAAATCCGACACATTTTTCCAATAACTGTGACTGTGAGGTAGTGGTGCTATATACAGCTTATAACTAGTTACTCATGGGGAAATTACTGTGTGCGTGACTAGCGTCACTAGCATGAAAAAAAATTAACAAAGTAGAATTAAGAAGGCATTGTGTTCCACTGACTGCGAAATAATGCTGATTGTTAAGCCTCGCAACTAATTAGTAACTAGTTACCTACTCATGGGGAAGTCAGTGTGTGTGTGACTGCATTAAAATACAAGTATATACTAATTCAGGAAGATGGTTGGGCCTGTTTCTTTGCTACCAACAAGTCAATCCTCGGCACAGTCTTTGAAAGAGCCACTCATGTCATCTTTGACTGCAAGACGTGAACGTAACTTGTTTTTAATCAAGCACAGTGCTGAGAATCCCCGCTCACAGCTGTATGTAGAAGGAAACATCAGGAGGTTCCGTACACATTTCTTTGCTAAAGCAGGATAAGAACTTGCCATTGTTGACCAGAATCTTGTCAATGACAAACTATCAAAAGAATCTTTTGCAGTTGAGTCATTGACAAAGTCAACGAATTCTTCTTGTAATTCATCTGGAAGTGATCTAGGGTCCATCTTCAACGGATTTCGAATGAGTTGGCAATCTAAGTCTGTGATATCAGTAAAATAGTTATCCAACTCTTGAATGAGAGAAACCAAGTGCTTCTGGATGAGACCACTGACCTCATCCACATCACCTTTACACAGAGCTGACAAGCTGTCGCTCATATTCTCAAAAACGTCATACTGACCCGCTGTGACTTTTTCTTGCCAAAGTTTGAGTTTCATTTGAAAAGCTCGTAGCTTGTCGACAAAACCATGAAGCAGATCTCAACATACCTGAGGGTGAGGGTAGTGAGGGAAGAGTGGTGAGTGGGTGACAATGAGAGGCGAACAGTGCGTCTCACTTTGGAACCTGTTCGGTACGCGTGAGGAGAGACGTGATCGATAGAAAATGAGCAAGGGTGACTACTGTATTATGGGTTTGCAAGGTTGTGTGGCAAGTGTAGACCGAGAGCTTTCTCTCAAATGACATAACTCCAAGAGTTTCCTTGTTAATGCTGTCACTTAGTGTCCTGGTTCTAGTGGAGGACACATCTAGCCTAGCACATGTAGGCCACTTTCTACAAACAGGTTTGCAGTTATTCAAAACCGAAGTATTTTGAGAAGCCTGTCACGTACCCCCAAAATTCCTCTCACGTACCCCTGGGGGTACATGTACCCCAGGTTGAGAACCCCTGATTTAGAGTGTTATGTAATGTAAGACAACTTTTGTATGTTTTTGTTGTCTCTGAATTGGCAACTGTCTTTCTCGTAGAATGTAGACGTTTCTAGTAAAATGCAAGCTTATATAAGATGGGGTAGAGATTATTACAAGGCTAGTTGAGTGTCAGGTCAGTTTGAGTGATGTGCAGTCAGTTTTGGTTAAGTGCAGTGTCAGTGAAGATTGTATATTTTTGGTACTTGTGAAAACAGTGGCAAAAAGTGATGAGTTATTGAAGTTTTTATATCATTGGTACTTGAGAAAACAACAAAGTGTAATAACTGTGAAGTGTGATTAAGCAATAAGTGTAACAGCAGTTAGTAAAGTGTATATGGCTCCAGTGCTTGTGAGAACAGTGAAGTTGGAAAGCATCAAGTGGAATTATTTGGAAAATAAAGACTGAACTTTAAGGAGCCGGTGTTTATTTTCGTCTCAGCTGATCTTGTGTACTGCACACCTAAAGGCTGACCATAGGAAGAACAACTCACTGGGCAACGTCCTTCCTATATGAACTACTGCTGTTGGAGCCTGTGGGAGTGTGGGGACTGGGCTGTAACAATACTTATTTGTTATGATGAAAAAGTACAAATTACAGGAAAGAAAAAGTCATATTGGTATTTCCAATTATGGACAGTACATAAATAACCACTTGTTCACATTTTTTTTTTGTAGTACCCCTTTCGTACACGGTGACGCGTTTGTCGTCATTAGGGTCTTTCCTCGTAAATGCACAAGGATGCCTTTCGCGTCATAAAACCATTAAAAATTTACCAAGAAAAAATTTGGTCGATTTGCATCATTTTTTGATGCACCATAGCTTACCCAGCTCATGTAAAAAGTAATGAGGTGGCAACAGCGGGTCCTGGTACCCATGACAGCACATATAGGTTTTCCAGAACCACACAAGCTGTCAGTGGGGAAGGTAGCACGTGGTCCCTTGTCCCTTTAACCCATTGACTGCGGCTGTATCATAAATGATATCTGAGTCCAAATGACTGACTGCGGCTGTATCATATATGATTTCCTGCTTTCAAAAATTCCACCGTCAGATTTGGCGCGAAATAAATCAGCTAGCAACTCATGACACCCTATAGAATATTGCCATACATAGATTATGCATTGTTATGAGGAAGAGAGCTCAGTTGCCTACATCATGCCGAAGGTGCCAGTACGAAATCTCCAGGAAGCCGCTGGTAGTGGTACTCCAAGCAAATATTGGATGAAAACTCTGAATGAGTGCAGTGATGATAGTGATATGTTGTCAGATGATGCCAGTGATGGTTCAGATGCTGATTTAATTGATACACTACCAATAAATGACAGTGATGGTGATGAAAGCGAAGAAAGTGTGGACGATCCCAGGCCGAGTACATCAAAAGTTTCCGTCACTCCCCTTCACCATGTTAACGGCCACGGAAATTACGCAAACTTTCAGCAGGTTTGGAGACAGCACATGACAGTGGCAGTGAAACAGAGAGTGCAAATGACAGTGATAGTGTAACAGACAGTGCAGATGAACGTGGTAATGAGCCCAAAACAGGTGCAGCAACACATGGACAGCAGAGGCAATGTCGAGGTGGCCATGGTGGCCATGTACATACCCTTTAGTTGGTTTGGGAATCAACACTTTTTACACCTGATATACCAGTGTTTGATGATTCCACCTTTGGTTTGACTGATAATTTTAATATATCAGATGTTAGATTATTTTTTGGAGTTTATTGATGAAGGTTTAGTTGATATGATTGTTCTGGAAATAAACAGATACTAACAGTATCTCCAGGAAACACTTTCTCCATTTTCACCCAGAAGTAGGCTTGCTAGATTCAAGAATGTAACCCGTGATGAAATTTATGTTTTTTTGTGGATAAATCAGTTGATGGCTCATACTCGCAAGCATAGACTAAATGACTATTAGAGTGTACAGGAACTTTTTGAGGTGAAAAGCTTTGGAATGCTTATGTCTTGAGATCGCTTTTTGCATTATGAGGCTATTGCATTTCATAGACAACAGAAATCTACCTGAAAATGGTGTACTGAGGAAAGTTAAGCCAGTGCTTGATAAGATTCGCCAGAAATTCCGGGAAAAGATGAGCCTAGGGAAGGATTTGTGCATTGATGAAAGTCTTCTACCCTGGCGTGGAAGGCTCAGCTTTCGCCAGTACATATCAAGCAAAAGACATAGGTTTGGTGTCGAAGTTATTTGTGTTGAGCAATGTGAAATCTGGGTATATTGCTGATTTTATAGTGTACACTGGTGCTCAGACAGAAATCACACATGATGATGCACTGGGCATATCCGGCTCAGTAGTAAAAACATTCCTGTCGTCACATCTTAGGAAAGGTCATGTGTTATTCATAGATAATTGGTACACGAGCCCATTTCTTGGTGAATACTTACTCAGTAATAATACCGGAGTGTGCGGTACTGTCCGAAAAAACAGAAAAAGCATTTCTTTTTATGCCTAACGTGAAAAAAGGTGAACTAGTTTGTCGTCATGCAAAAAAAATGTGCATCAGATTGAAAGATAACAGAGATGTTCACATGTTATCAAGCATACATGAAGGCGTACTGGTTGATCCAGATAAGCGAGATCGTCAGGGTCAGACTGTGAGAAAGCCTGCAAGTGTTGTTGAGTACAACAAAAAAATGAGAATTGTCGACAAGGCAGATATGTTGACCAGTTGTGTTGAAAGTGTGAGGAAGAATTGTCGTTGGTATATAAAGCTGTTCATTCACATGGTGGACTTATCTGTGTTGAATGCATATTACATGTATAAAGCTAAAACGGGCAAAAAGGTGGCACTACTTGATTTCAGTAAACCCATAATTACTCAGATGGTACAGAAATTCCATGTAAGCCCTTCCACTCGAGCTGCAGCAGAGGGACAAAGGAGGACAACATCGTGTGGGACGACTGATTGGGCGACACTTGCTGGCACCTCTGCAATCCACTGATAAAGTCCAGAAACCACATAGGAGGTGTCATGTCTGTGCCCATACCATCAAAAGGCCAAAGAAACATCTGCTGACACAGTATCAGTGCACAAAATGTGCAGTTCCTTTGTGTGTGTATTCCTCCTGCCATGTGGAGTATCGTACACTATAAGAATACTGAGTGTAGTAGTACCAGTGGTTTTATGGAAAAGCAGCTTTTTTGTTTTATACCTGTGGAAACTTTATTTCTTTTTTTCGTGAGTAATGAAAGAAAACGTTTGGTCCATTAATTTTTCACAAGTCCAAGAAAGCATGAGTGCTACTTTATGTTTCTAAAATAATGGAAAAACCATGTGTTATTTTCTTTTGCTCCGAAAGTACTCACACAATACTTCTGTATTTTTTATTTTTACCTTTTTACTTTCTCTTTTGCCTGAACAAAATTACTAAAATTCTTTTGTTTACAGGATATTACTACTACACTGGAAATATGTAAATATCGTAATTTCTATGTTTGTGAGTGAGAAAATGCTTGTCTGGCAAGAAAAAACAAATATAGTAACATCTTATCTGATCGCAAGATTGACACTGACGACACAGTGCGACAATAACACATCATTCGCCTGGCACCACCGCACAGGGAATATTTATTACTTCACGGACCTGTTTCAGAGGTAGTTTTTTTGTTTGCTATATTTTGTTATATACCATTGAACTCGGGATTTTTTTCTCTATCTTTTGACAATATTATTTTTTTTATAATATTTTTTCCTGAATATTTGAAAACTCCCGCACACGGAATGTACAGTTGGCCAAGAAGAAAGTGCAACCAAATATGCTGGTGTGTGGCGATATCTGGCAGCTGCTCCGTAGTAAACACTCGTATTTTTTCAATGGATCACTCAGAATCTACAGCCTATGTAAGGATGCACTTGACTAGCTGAAGCATTCAGTATCGGAACAAAATTAATGCTTTGTCCCTTATTTATTACTGAATATTAACTATGTGGCAAGAAGTAATGTATACAGATGATGTAAATAAGCAAGCTATAATTACAGTTATAGTAAAAATAACACTTAGCAATGAGTACTGATTAACTTATGTATTGAGTTAGCATTGAGAAAGGTGTTTCAGGGGTTAGTTTCGAATGATTTTGACCTTTGAAGCAGCGGAACATGGCCGAGGCACATTGTCTAATTGGTGTCGATATCTATCGAGATGCAAAGTTTCCTTACGAAGTGGGCTAATATGAGATGTTAGATAATTACACACGCTCTGAAAATTAGTGTAATATATAAGTGATATAAGATTGGCCATTCCAGTTCAACATCACTAGCAATGCATATTTTGTAAATCGTTTATGCAAGTCTTATAATATTCCCTCAGTACGATGTCACTTATAATTACTTCATTTTGGTTACAGAAAGTTAAATTTAAATAAGAGAGAATAATTGCCTGCTCAGCTAAAGGACCTACCTTAACTATTCCCCCTAGTATCATGATTCATAACCGAATACTTGATGCGGTTTAACTACTTCGTTGGAAAATGATACTGACAGCAGCAAGTGTCCACACTATGAATCTGGTAGCACGCTACTTGTAGTGCTCCACCCGTGAGTAGGAGTATCAACCTCGGGTAAATTACCCCCAGCGCAGTCATTGCAGTCATTCTGCATTTAAACACTTTTATCGTTATATTTACGCTGGGTCCTTTGTATACATAAACGGATGTATCGTTTGTGTATATTATGGCCAACGATCCAAACGTATTTGGAATATATAAAACATCTTAGGTAGGCTGCAATGGTCTAGTAGGTCAACCAGAGATCAAACTCGCTACCCTAAACCCGCAGCCATTCACCCTTCCTCCATTTCCCCATGTCAGTGCACCTCGCCACATCACTATTTTATTTTATTTTATTTTTGTCAACCATCCCTTATTTCTATGTAGTTCACGATACAGTAATTATTTTATGAAAAGGATGGTGGGAATATCTAGGTAAGAAAACTGTGAGACGAAATACAGACGACGGAAATTTTCGGCATTTTACCTTACATTATACCTACACATATTCGCTGCGTAATGTTTATTATACGAGGCTAGCTAAACTGATATCGTCAGATAGGAGTTTGGGCTTAGTAATACTGTGATCGAGAATATCTGAGAGCTATATCAGACACTAAAACTTTCACCAGTAACGATTGGACTATGTTCAAGTATGTGAGATGATAAACTACGGAAACTAAAAGTGCTTTAATATAAGTTCATAATCACAGTAGTTGGCATCATAGCACACAGGAAGAGTCTAGAGGTAGCAGAATGGTTTCGTATAATGGTCTAAACAGTGAAAGGCAAGTATTTTACAATGCATCAAACCCATTGAATATAATCCAATCTGTATGGTGTGAGTCTGTAATACTGATTAATGAAAGTAATTAATTAAATTATCATAAATATGTTGGTTTTGAATAGATAGGGAGGTTGAATCAATAGATGAATTAATAAGAGCGTGCTGCCATGACGTGTCATTCATTGCCTTACATCATAAAATTATGTGATCAGGGATCCATAGATCTCACCCACACCGTCATAGAGCGTAGTGGCAACAAATAGAGAAAAACGCCAAGGTCACAAACATCATATGCGAGGAAGGATAGTGGGAATGAGAGAGAGTGGCCTATCAACCTGCAATATAGCAGAGGAACTTGGCATTCACCGCACCACTGCATATCGCTGGCTCAAGAGGTGGGAGACGGAAGGCAACCTGAGAGATCACCCTAAACCTGGACGGGTGAGAAAAACCACGGCTGAAGAGGAGCAGCGTATAAGAGTATTTTGAAACCCATCCATTCAGCAACGCTGTGGCAGCTAGAGAACATTTGCAGCTGGATGCGTCTGCGGAGACTACAGTATACGGCAGAGGATGAAGGAAATGGGCTATCACCACCGAACGTTAGCGATCAAACCCAGGTTAACGGACCATCATCGGGAATTTCGGCTCCAATTTGCCCAGCGTTATGTGGTGGAAAGCTTGGACCACTGGGGGAGAGTAGTTTTCTCTGATGAGAAAACATTCATATCCACATCTCATGGGAAACTTCATTGCTGAAGGAGAGACAATACGAGGAAATTATATATATATATATATATATATATATATATATATATATATATATATATATATATATATATATATATATATTAGAAGTGTGAACATACGAAATAAAAACCAAAACATGTCTTTATACATTATATAACATGTCTTCTAGGTATGATGAGGATGATGAGGACATCTACCAGGTACCTCGCAGCGGTCATGTGACTTGTTGCAACGTGTGGGGATGAATTTTCCTTTAGGGGGTTGGACAGATCACACAGACAGAGGATAGGTTCACTCCAGGTAAGTATTCGGAGATCCTTGAGGAAGTGATGATGCCCCCTGTCCGCTCCTACGCCCTCCCATATCCAGAGACCATTATCTTCATATAGGATAACAGCCCTGTTCACACAGCTAGGGTAGTGAAACGGTGGTTTGACGAACAGCGCCACGTTGATCTACTCTTGCCTAGCATTAGCCCTGACCTGAACCCTACAGAAAACGTCCGGGGTAACATTGTGAATACGTGGGAGCTAGCACAGGAAAGAACGCCTGAGCAACTCATGCAACACATGACATCGGAGTGGCTAGTCTTGAAAGGGAAACAGACTCTCATTCACAACCACGTGGCTTCCGTCCCAGAGCGCCTCCACAATGTAATCGTGAAGACTGTTGGTTGGACAAAGTACTGAACTGTCCAGTAATATTGCCTCTTGCAACACTTCCTTGTCATGCCTTCTATGGAGCACATTTAATAACTATCATGCATGTTGATATTTCTGTTTCCCTACTAATGTTAGTAAGTAAAACTTATATGTATTTATTTACAATGGCATAATATGTAGAGGGTGGAAATATAAAACTTGTGCATTAAAGGTATGAAGAGAATGTGTATGAATAAAAGCAGTGGTTTGATTTTTGAGCGCATGGGTACACAGTGAATTACAAGAACGTGTTGGAGCCCCGATACACACTTCTCTGTGATTAATAATATCTTAGAGTATCACTGATCAAAGGAAAATACAGTATTAACCTTCACTGTTCCTAATGAACATGTAGGTATATTACTCATTAGCAACATTTATACATCTTGGTGAAAGTGTTAGTGTCTGATATAGCTCTCAGATATTCTCGGTCACAGTATTACTAAGCCCAAACTCCTATCTGACGATATCAGTTTAGCTAGCCTCGTATAATTAACAGTACGCAGCAAATATGTGTAGGTATATTGTAAGGTAAAATGCCGAAAATTTCCGTCGTCTGTATTTCGTCTTTCACAGTTTTCTTACCTAGATATTCCCACCCTCCTTTTCATGAAATAGTTACTGTATTGTGAACTACATAGAAATAAGTGATGGTTGACAAAAATAAAATAAAATAAAATAAAACAACACTGATGCCCGGCAGCAATACATATGGGTGCAATGACAGTCATGAGGATATACAATTGTTAAAGGTATCCCTCCTTTCCACACCATAATGAGATAAGAAGGGAGGAAGGAGTCATTGGAACAACGTGTGGTGTAAACAGGTATGCCGAACATGGCTTTAAGGCCCCTCCAATTCGACTGGAGCAATCTCCACATAGTAGACATCCTATGAAATTAAAGCAAACAACACTGAATCATATCGAAATCCAAACATTTAATGGGTGTTTATAGTTTCTACACTAACATCACAATATGCAAGGTGGTCAGGTTATATCTGTTGTCGAATTGATGGTGATGCGGCGAGGTGCACTGACAAGGGGAAATGGAGGAAGGGTGAATGGCTGCGGGTTTAGGGTAGCGAGTTTGATCCCTGGTTGACCTACTAGACCATTGCAGCCTACCTAAGCTGTTTTATATATTCCAAATACGTTTGGATCGTTGGCCATAATATATTCAAACAATACATCCGTTTATGTATACAGGGGACCCAGCGTAAATATAACGATAAAAGTGTTTCAGTGCAGAATGACTGCAATGACTGCGCTGGGGGTAATTTACCCGTGGTTGATACTCCTACTCACAGGTGGAGCACTACAAGTAGCGTGCTACCAGATTCATAGTGTGGACACTTGCTGCTGTCAGTATCACTTTCCAACGAAGTAGTTAAACCGCATCAAGTATTCGGTTATGAATCATGATACTAGGGGGAATAGTTAAGGTAGGTCCTTTAGCTGAGCAGGCAATTATTCTCTCTTATTTAAATTTAACTTTCTGTAACCAAAATGAAGTAATTATAAATGACATCGTACTGAGGGAATATTATAAGACTTGCATAAACAATTTACAAAATATGCATTGCTAGTAATGTTGAACTGGAATGGCCAATCTTATATCACTTATATATTACACTAATTTTCAGAGCGTGTGTAATTATCTAACATCTCATATTAGTCCACTTCGTAAGGAAACTTTGCATCTCGATAGATACCGACACCAATTAGACAATGTGCCTCGGCCATATTCCGCTGCTTTTAAGGTCAAAATCATTCGAAACTAACCCCTGATACACCTTTCTCAATGCCAACACAATACCATAAGTTAATCAGTACTCATTGCTACGTGTTATTCTTATTATAAATGTAATTACAGCTTGCTTATTTAGTACATAGACATCATCTGTATACATTACTTCTTGCCACACAGTTAATATTCAGTAATAAATAAGTGACAAAACATTTGTTCCGATACTGAATGCTTCAGCCAATCACGTGCATCCTTACAAAGGCTGTAGATTCTGAGTGATCCATTGAAAATACGAGTGTTTACTACGGAGCAGCTGCCAGATATCGCCACACACCAGCATATTTGGTTGCACTTTCTTCTTGGCCAACTGTACATGTAAACAAACACTGACGCATTACTACGGAGCAGCTGCCAGATATCGCCACACACCAGCATATTTGGTTGCACTTTCTTCTTGGCCAACTGTACATGTAAACAAACACTGACGCAGTGAATGGGTTAACTCATTTATTACCCCCGTCCTGCCTGTGAGAAATATTTCACTCTATCAACAGTGCTTATGTACAGTTTTTGGGCACTATGGTGATTAGAGTTGGTATTTGCAATAGGAAATTAGGTCAGAGAAATTACCAATATGCCGGGAATCGAACCCGGGACTCTCAGGTGAGAGCCAGGCAGCATACCACTACACCACGACCAGGTAAAAGTTAACAAACGTTGTCACAATCTTGTAACCAACGTCCCTCCGCCCCCACTGTGGGCATCAAGAGGATGAGTTAACCCCCTGGCACTCGGGCAAGTAGATGCTTTTAATCTATCCCAAACACTTACGGCAAGTCAGAATGAAGAGAGAACCTGTATTTTTTTCACAGGAAAAATCATCAGAGAAATTACCAATATGCCGGGAATCGAACCCTGGCCCGAGTGCCAGGGGGTTAACTCATCCTCTTGATGCCCACAGTGGGGGCGGAGGGACGTTGGTTACAAGATTGTGACAACGTAAGTTTACTTTTACCTGGTTGTGGTGTAGTGGTATGCTGCCTGGCTCTCACCTGAGAGTCCCGGGTTCGATTCCCGGCATATTGGTAATTTCTCTGATGATTTTTCCTGTGAAAAAAATACAGGTTCTCTCTTCATTCTGACTTGCCGTAAGTGTTTGGGATAGATTAAAAGCATCTACTTGCCCGAGTGCCAGGGGGTTAACTCATCCTCTTGATGCCCACAGTGGGGGCGGAGGGACGTTGGTTACAAGATTGTGACAACGTGAGTGAACTTTTACCTGGTCGTGGTGTAGTGGTATGGTGCCTGGCTCTCACCTGAGAGTCCTGGGTTCGATTTCCGGCATATTGGTAATTTCTCTGATGATTTTTCCTGTGAAAAAAATACAGGTTCTCTCTTCAGGAAATTAGGTGTTTGTGAAGCGTTCATGGCCGTTATCAGCTGTTGGCCCAAAGAAGACTGTGCTACTGTTTCTAACCCTTGCCCCAGAACTACATTGCCACTACCATGCACCAAATGTATTCAGCTATAAAAATAGTGATGTGTGAATATAGTGTGCAAGGAAATAGTGAAACTCATGCAGCAGCTTAGGGGGAGCCAGGAAACTGCCCTACAGTCACAACACAGCGTTGTCATGAACGGAATAATTACTGAGGTGCTGATGAAATCACTGTTTTATAGTGATATATCCGGGATAGTGTTATAGTGCAATAAATAGGATTACAGTGCAATGAGTGTACATAATAAAATATCGGTTAGGGCTTGTGTCATGTTCACCCTACAGCCACGGCATGCCGCTGTCATGAGGAGATTAAGGGATATTCATTATTTTTGTTATATTTATTCCGTATGCTTGTAGCATGAGTATTATATATATATATATATATATATATATATATATATATATATATATATATATATATATATATATATATATATATATATATCGTATGCTTGTGTGAAATAACGTAAACAGTGTACTAAGTGTTCATAACAAATTATCATCTGCCAGTCATGAGGTAGTGTACATGTGACCTACAGAGCAAGTTCATTTTCCATTTTCCTTTCTTTATATCTGTATATTTACACATAGATACATAGTGTTATTTACAAAAACACAAATGGCAGGGAAATAAGTACAGCTTCAGTTTCAGTTGCTAGCAACAAGTGTAGTGTTCATGTGTGGTTTCTAAGAGAACTATAAAGAAAACCAGATGTAATTTTACAACAGTAATTGGAATAAAACCCAAAAAAGCATACCTAGCAAGCATAAAAATGTCTGTGTGCTATGGGAAAATAGTGGTAAGTGACCGCAACTGATGGCGGTTCAGCATCCAAGTGGGTACACCATAGTTTTTTGCATTTTTCACGAAAACTATGAGGCAGAGGAGAAATATGTTTACATCATGAGAGAACCCATGAAATTCTGCATAAGGTGATGAAATATAAATAGGCCGAGGAAAGTTTTTTGCAAGAGCTCTCCCAATCAAAACTGTTGTCTGTCGGAAAAAGGCTTTACTTATTTGCATATTACTCGAAAACCATACCTCATATCAAAGTGCCAAGGGCACCATTCGAAAGCTAATAAAATTCTCATTGAAATTATGGTATAACATTTAGAGATATGTTAGTAAACATTCGAGCTATGATGTTGGGAAGTGAGATGGATGTTCCCAAATGTTTATTCACACTGCCATAATGTGAGTATAGTGTGTGACTGTGTGTGTGTGTGTGTGTGTGTGTGTGTGTGTGTGTGTGTGTGTGTGTGTGTGTGTTTTGCTTATCGTGAAGAACAAACATTGACAAATAGGAGTATGTAGGTTCTGTGGCAAAATAAATATGTTTGGGTGGTGACAATAAGCCGAGAATACACTTTTTTGGAGCGAATGATAGGCAAGGAGGGAGGGGAGAAAGCTTATGTGTCGTGGAACGAGAAACTTCTTGAAACTTACCGTGAGCGAAAGGGGTACTTGTAGTGGTAGTAGTAGTGGTAGTATGTGTAGTAGGTGTGGTAGTAATAGTAGTAGTTGCAGTTGTGGCAGTTGCAGTATTGTAGTATGTGTAGTAGTGACAGTTGTAGTAGTGGTAGTAGTAGTTGTAGCAGAGATAGTTGTAGTATTAGTAGTAATTGTAGTAGTGGTAGTTGTTGTAGTAGTGGTAGTTGTAGTAGTGGTAATATTAGTAGTATTATTTGTAGTAGCTGTGATACCCAGACTTCTAGCTGCGCAGCAGTGCCAGAATTGAGCGACAATGGAAGCCAAACATACATCTCAGTGTGTGTGTGTATGTGTGTGTGAGAGAGAGAGAGAGAGAGAGAGAGAGAGAGAGAGAGAGAGAGAGAGAGAGAGAGCACGAGTGTCTGTCTGTCTGTCCGTAAGGTGGGGTGGTGGTGAGGCGAGCAGGCAGCCTGCCTCAAGGTCGTTGCTATGGTTACCGGCCTCCCAGCACCAAGTATGACTGATGAAAATTTTTCACGTAAATAGTGTTTGTGGTGGATTTTGGTTTTCTGGAAGTGTTATTATTGTGGAGGACTAGTCCAAGCCTTAGTTGTGTCACTGAACCTTTGCCACACATACAGACACCGGCAAAAAACAACAAAAATTGACCCCACTCCCCACTCACTCTCCCTACACACATTTCACGGACCATCTGATGCAATCAGCTTGAAGTCGAAGGATTGGTGAGTATTATGACACATTGTTTTTTGTATCTGGTAGTATTAACTGAGATATGAAGGTTTGAAAATAGACAATTTGCACAATTTCTCTCGGGAGTGCCCGGCTGTGGAAGGGTTCGTGAGAACATCTGCCAGACAGGATGGATAAAAAATGAAGAAGTAAAGAAAATTATATTTTTCCAGAGATTTCAAAGTGACCTGCACAAGGAAGCTGAAGGGCCCAGGCCATTTGTCCTCAAGGCATCCTCCTTACACCTACCTTTAAAAGAAAGACTGGGAGAGGGGGTGAGGGCCGTTATGGACTTGGTTATGTGTGCAGGGAGATGGAGTGTATGTGCTTTTTTTTTTCATGGAAGATGCAGCCAAAGGCCAGGAGCCCGCAAACTGCTCCTTCTAAGAAAAAAAAATACAAAAGAGGGCCAAATTGAAGGCCCACTCATTTCGAGATGCCTGGACACACTGCATTTGAAAGATTGGAGATCATGGGAAGTAGGAAATACAAACAGAGGGATACAGTTCGAGCTGGACAGAAAAGACATTAGAGAGTTGCACAGAAAAAACATAAGTTTGTTGCTAGAAGGGTGCTACGTGCCCATTGTACAGGTGGATGGATACAAGCAAACAGTCCAGAGGAGCAGTGACCATTGAAGTAGTAACAGAAAAGAGATAAAGATGGAACAGCACAGCAAAGAGACAGAGGTTGGAAGGAGCCAGTAAGAGGACGAGAGTTAATGAGACGAAAAGCCTTTGACCCCTATTAAGAAGAGCTGTATGTGGGGAGCCTCCCCACTCGTGAGAGTTGTACTTTGCACAGGGGCGAATAAAACCCCTGTATAAAGTCAACAACTGTGCAGGGGTCAAGAGCGTACAGAGTCAGCTTAGCACACCTAATCACTTGGAAGCAGATTTTACAAGAGATGTTATATGATCTTTCTGACACAAGTCCCAACGGAATGAAACCCCAAGTATGTTTCTGGAATATGCAGGATTAAACTCGATGTTATTAAACGGCAGTGGGTACTCCTGTGGAATATTTTGTTGGGATGATAGGTGTAAGAACTGAGTCTTTGATGCATTGAAAACAAGATTATTTTTACCCCAGTCAGAGATACAAGCCAAGTCAGACATCAGGTGTGCCATAGCCTCATCCCTTTTTTTGTAGAAGTAACTGCTGAGATGGACGTTGCGAGAACCGAATGGAAAGGTGAAGGGTGAAATCATCAACGTATGAGTGGATAGGATTAGATGTACTGCTTAGAAGGTCATTCATGATCAGAGCCCTGAGGAGCACCACTGTTGATAGATCTAGCAGAACGATGGCCAGCTACAACAGTAGCTATAGAACGACCAGAAAGGAAGCTCTAGATGAAGGCACAGATAATATGATAGGCATCGTAAGAGGGCAGTTTGGAAAATAAAGATTTATGCCAGAGTCTATCGAAAGCCTTTGAGATGTCAGGTGCAATGGCAAAGCTTTTGCCAAAACCCCGAAAGGAGGATGACCAGAAGTCTGAAAGTTAGGTGAGATCACCAGTGGAGCGTCCGTGACGGAAACCATACTGATGATCAGAAGAAGGTTATGATAGGAAAGATGCTTAAAAATTTTTCTTTTAAGAATAGACTCGAAAACTTTTGAGACATGATGTTAAAGCAACTGGGCGATAGTTAGAGGGCTATATGGTCACCAAAACCGCGACTTTGGCTGCTGTCTTGGCATGAATGCGAATAGGTTGGTAAAGTGTATTGCCAGACTTGCTGCACAAACACACATAAACTATAAGCAGCTTTACACTATCCCAGTAGCACCACGCCTCCGATATATTTTATGTAGCCGTGGCTGCATACTAAAATCTTGTGTTACAACGGCAGATAACGGACAGACATGCATACTGTGGCCAGTTTTGCAGTTCGTTATATGTCCGTTTATCACACACAAACGTTCCAGACGTCATCTACTGTGTTACCATGGATCTTGATTGGCCAGTTGCATTACTAGACCCCTGCACAAACAGGACTAGACTAAGCAATTTTCCTAGCAACACCACACCACCGAAATGCCTCTGTAACATTGAATACTGGCCCGATACTATTCCTGCAATTTCGTGACAGACAATGGACACACACAGTATATCAATGGTAGGACAAAGGGAAGCAGAACCTAAAATAACATGATGTGAAATGTGTATCGGGCACTGTGGTGGCGGTGATTATAAATGGGAAACGAAACGTCGTCACAGTATAGTTGTTTACAGCCAGAACAGGAGATTCATAATAACCTCAAGTTCGAAACAGATTTTGATATTACAGATATGCGTTATGCCGTGTTTCATGACCCTGAAGACTGAAAATGATATATATTCCCATGGCAGTTAGAACTGACGAATACTGGTAGGTAAGGGGGGACTTGAGGAGAGGTTGGTCAGTGGGACGGGATATTAGGAGAGGAAGGAAATGTTGCAGGAATAGAGAGGGTGCGAGGGCTTGACCACCCTGCTTGGTGGCAAGGAGTGTGTGGAAGCGGACTGGTGTGGAGTAGGAGCGAGTGAGGAGGTAGGCAGGTGGGGGGTGGGGTCATCACCAACATAATTATGTGATGTTGGTACTCGTATGGGAAATGTTCGCTGTGGATGAACGGTGTGTGAGTGTAGACACACCATTTAATAATATAATGCGTCTGGAGCTAAAAGGGGATGAATATGTAATGGTTGTATCAAAACTAATGCATGAATGTTTTGAAATGAATATAATAAGCGATCATAAATGTTTATGGATGTCGTGTTACAACCATCCAAACTCATGAAACTGCACCTAGAAGTAAGCGAAATCATATGTGGACTACACACCCGTAACCCCGTTATTTAAATTATTACAATACCAGATTTGCATTCATTATGCAAATAATGGTCCATCAGTATGATAACATTTTCTCACATCAAGCCAAAAGCTGTCCAACACTCAAAGTAGCTATAATCCCATGCAACTGGACATACCATGGTTAGCTAATATAATGACTGCTTTTCCTCACAATATAACAGACTGGACGATGCACAACATGGCATGACGGTTTTGTCGCATTCATAATCATGAATCATTTGTGGCCAGCTTGGTTCAGCCACAAAAATGTTACAACAGTTGAGTTGCACACCTCGAGTCAGGTGAACCACGTTTCGAGACACCGGACATCTCACGTTCGAGCATATTTATGCTCAAGTACAGTTGTTCAACACATCCCATGACGAACAGTAAGACTCCAACATTCATCCAATACATGTTACTGTATACAGAGTTCCAGATCCCCTCACAAGATCTGTATAATCACAACCTACATCTTTCTTAATGAAACACGACAAAGTTCTCATACGTGTGCCTCCACCACCTGGCCCCCCTCCCCTCTGTCCAGTGACCTCACCTCACAGTCACCTCCTGTCAGAGATACCATGGGAACCAATGGCATTACTATTTGTTTTTCTGCCTTCCACTATGCTTTTGTGGCAAACATATTTGCAGACAGAATATGATGATAGAATATTGTTTCCGTGAGTACTAGAAACTGTAGCGGAGGGGAGGCTCTGCCGGGTCTGCCCATTCAGTTACTATTGTGGCGTTATAAAGGTTTGGTTATGGATATATATATTTTACCAGGGGCTACACCAAGGCAAATGGTTAGGATAAATGTGTTGAGAAGACATAGACTGGGCAGTGATTATTAACCTGAAACAATACAGTGTTATTGCATGATTTCAAAATAGTACAAGGCCATTACATTATAGCATGTGTAAATCAATTACATGAATAAATAGTTACAGACTAAGAATATGAGTAATGAATTTAGTGAGAAGCGGGAGTGCCGGGCTGTTGTGTTTATGTGTATCGTATATGTAAAGTTGTACGACGTGGCCAGATTTTACCAGGAGAGATGGAAAGCAAGGCAGGTGGTAGCCGGGTTAAGTTCTGAGTGGAAAGAAGGGCGAGTGAGGTCGCCCGTTCGGTTTTAAGCCCCTTAATGAGGTAGGTGGAGCACCAGTAGGCCTAGGTCACCTGAATAGGCAAATTTGATTGGTTTAGGCACCACTACAGGTGAGGAGGGAAGAGAAATTGCATATTATTGGAAGTGGCACTTGTACAGATGAGGAAGAAATGAGAAATTGAATACTATTGGTAGTGGCATGAGTAGCCATGCTAATTCCAAGAACAAGGTGGGAGAAAGCCACAAGGGAAGATGTCACGGGGGTTTTAAAATAAAATGCTAATATTATTATTTATTTGATAATAATGTTCAATAATATTGAAGAGCAGGGACAATGATTGTCTTACTAAATCAAGCAACGATTACTTTACGCTGGCTTGCTTCGCACGATTCTCTAAGAACGAGAATTTATAAACTTTCTCAACGGTACACAGCAGAGACTAATTACTCAATTGCTGTTTATTAGTACTGTTAGCCTCTGGAGAGTGTTACTTCACCCCTGACAATAAATAACCAATACTAATAATAGTATCAGGTTCTTGCTGGTGCTTAACTCCTAAGAGGCATAACGGATTTTAAACTTAATACAACAAGACTGGCCTAAGTACCAGTTATGAATGGCAAACGTTTATGCAAGCTAGGAGCTATAAGAGAAATAAGCTTAATTGCAGAGAAATGAAACAAGAGTTTACATTACATTAAGCTCAAGAAAAAGAACTGTTAAATTTATTGATTACAAAAATAATTTTAACGTTACATTTCGAAATCAAATTAATGAGATCGCACTCACTCACTCACTCAAAAGCTAAATTCTTACGCCTAGGAAAAACATCTTAACTAAACTCTTAAGACTAGGAAAACAAAAAGAAATACTGGTCAATGAATGCAGTGTATCACCAACGAAGGGTGGGAGCCTGGAGAACTGTAGTCTAGTGGAGCCTGGGTGCTAGCAACCTCTCACTACTCTCACTGCTGGAGCACAGAACCTCTCTCCGTCATGGCAAACAATGGACCGCGTAACTCATGGGAAAGAAAAAAGGAGCACTAGGCAGCATTTTTTAACGGTCGAGTGAGCGAAACGCGCCCAAAACAAATCGCTCAGCGGAATCGCTAATGTCTCACACAAAGACGATCACGTATGACAATGAAAAATTAATTTGAAAAGGCTCCCATCTGAATGAGCGGTTACTGAATGATAAACTGGGATTCCACTGAGTTCGTGGTTTCCCACAAAAGCCAATGTCACTAGCCAACTCGTGACAGTACGCCCCATGAAAATCAAATCTTTCTTTCTTCAGAAAGAAGGATTTCAATATACATGCATATAAATCCTAACTCAGTCACACAAGATTCACACTGTGGTGTGTGTGCTATCCTGCTACAGGAGAAAGTCGCAATCGCCAGGGAGTGAAAAATCCTCGTATTTACGTTAATAAAAGAAAGCTTGAGGGAAAAGCTCCATGACGACAGTGAAAATCCTGTACTCAGGTCAAACTGAGTGAAAAGTCGCTACATTTACACTGACAACTAATTGTTGTGTAGTGTGGTGTAAGTGTGACAGTTGTAGTGTAACTGTACCTACGTGTAAAATGACACAGTAATATTAATAATATAGCGACGACGAAGGCAGAGGAGAAGAGGCGGCAGCGTGCGGCAGACGATCAGCTGGCCCACACAGCAAAACTGCTACACCCATTGCTGTACCTGCAAAATCAATTAAGGTGGAGCATCAAAAGTGTCAATGAGACAAAAATTCTTATTACGTTACAATTACTCTCTGCCTAGCAATCAGTACATGCTACGATGTACATTCGAGGTTGCCATAATCCCCCTTAACCTCCAGTACTTATATTAATATCAGGGAGCTGAGAATCCTTGTGCAAACTCGGGCTTCCGTAGCCTCGAGTCGCCTCTGCGGAGTTCTCACTTCCCCCTTAACCTACAGTACTTATATTAATATCGGGAAGCTGAGAATCCTTTTGCAAACTCGGGCTTCCATAGCCTCGAGTCGCCTCTGCGGAGTTCTCTCTCGAACTTCCCCCTTTACTTATGGTACATAATATGCATGTACAGGCCCTGGACATGATGTGTCCTGTGGGGCCAATGGGCGAGACGTCAGGTCTGCACCCACTTCACCACTACCCTGTCTCTCAACAGTCTCAGAGATTACGGGTGTGGTTATGAACAGTATAGGAAGGACATGTCCCTGATTAGTGGTGTTACCTTGACACACACTGCAGGAACGCACAAAACTATTTATGTCTAGTCCCATCCCTGGCCAGAAAAAGTCAGCTCAGATACGGCCCTGGGTCTTCCTTTTGCCCATGTGACCTCCTGAGGCTGAACAATGACCCCATTGTAACACTGCTAGGCAGTACTTGGCGGGAATGACAAACTGCAGTCGAACCTCGCCCTCGGGTGTTCGTGACTCACGGTAGAGCCGTCCTTGTTTGCGAAGGAACTTGGCTCGACCTCCCCGTGAATACTTAATCACTCGACCCTTTTGTTTGTTCCGCACGGCAGCAAGTGTCGGGTCAGAATGTTGTTCTTGTACAACAAGTTGGCTACACATCAGATCTTGCGGCGATTCAATGATCACTGGGGTGACACTCTGGAGCCTCAGCCATGGCTTGTGTTACCGCAGCAGCCGAAGTCTGAGTAGCGTCATGTTCGGTGCAACTATCCTTGACACCGAAAATATCGCCTATTATAAGGTCAAATAAAGGTTCTGGCATGACAACTGCAAGTGTCGTACCAGTATAAAATGGAGATGCCACCTGGATACATGCCTCAGGGAACAATCTCACTGATCCATCAATAAGGTTTGTGTGGATCTGTCGACCTGTATACTGCTCAGGCCGAACTAGACTCTGCTTGACAGAGCAACCTGAGGAACCATTATCTCTCAGGACCTTCACAGGAATGCCTCCCACAAACCCTGGCTGAACAAGGAAGGTACTGTCACCTGTGGGAGGGCCTGTGGAGGAAGCAGCTAGCCACTCATGAGGCTGCTGAATAACTGATGCGGCAAACATTGTGCCTTGAGGATTATATACTTGAAGGGTTGTACTCACTGCCTGGGAAGATGGAACATTGGCCGTCTGTGGAGGGGGGTTCACTGTCACTGGGACTAGAGAACTGTGGGGGAGTACCCATACTGGTAGGGACGTGACCACCGTGCTGCTGCTGAGGAATGAAGGCTGCATTTGCTTCCTGCCTCTTTTGAGCTGGTGGTGAAAAAGTTTGTCCCGACGGTCGGTTGCGTGGCTGATACTGCTGCTGGTTAGGGTACTTGTTGTACCTCTTCCACTCAGGTTTCTGAGTGTTTTGCCCCTGGTCCTTCCACTGCGGTTATGGACCTTGGCCATTATTCTGAGAACGGCCTTGGTGCTGGGGTTCAGTCTGAGACGGTTTCCAAGATTTATCAGCTTTCCTGTTCCAGGTATGTTGCTTACGAGTTTGATACCCGTATACAGTAAAATACTCGTCAGCCTTTTCTGCCATTTGCCTGGCATCTTTCACCTGCAGATCTTAAGCTGTGCTATGAGCTCAGCAGGCCACAACCTCTCTAGCTGTGTACGCAGCATAAGGTCAATTATCCCCTCACGCGTGGAAGGAGTTTCATCTTTCTCCATCCACTCATTTAAGTAAGCAGTGAGACGATCAAGGAACTGAACAGCTGTCTCCTTGTCTTGGAGACGAGCTCGCATGAACTGAACTTTGGCGTCGTCTACTGTGAGACCATACCCCTTAATGAGTGCAGCTTTCATCATCTCATACATGAGATTGTCTCCACGAATTCTGTGAATATCGAGGGCAGGGCCCTCAAATAAACTAAGAAATTGGATCTGCTTAGCTGCCTCATCCAGTTGATACATGTCTGCCATGTCCTCAAAACGAGCTATGTACGGCTTGATTCGCTCGCTTTCCTTGTATGAAGGAAGCTTGATGCGTGGGGTCGCCAGGACATGTGTAGGAAGAGCGCTAGTGGAGCTTGGACCAACTGCACCGGATGTGTCTGAAGCCAAGGAATCTCGCTTGAGCTTCAGCATTTCATATTCGTGTTTTTCATGTGCTTCTCGCTCGGCACGTTCGTGCTCTCGTTCTCTCTCGCGTTGTTGTAACTCGTATTGACGTTCTCTCTCTCGTTCCTCACGCTGTTCTCGCTCATATTTTAAGTCGAGTTCGCGCTGTTTTCGCTCGTGTTTGCGCTGTTCTCGCTCGTATTCGCGCTCCTTTTCGCGTTCCTCACGCTGTTCTCGCTCGTATTCGCGCTGAATCTTACGCTCTTCACGAGCAACGTTCTCGCGCTGCTGCTCCTGATTATGGCGTGAGAGTATGTACTCTTTAATTTCAGTTGGGTCCGTAAGACCCATTTCTTTGGCTTCCTGTAAAAATACAGTGGTAGCCATGTCGCTAATTTACTGAGCAAGCCGAAACTGAGTACTGACTGCTTCGCAAACGAATGCTAACAAATACAAGTAAAGAGTACAGACACAAGCTAGTGGTGACCAGTCTTATCTAGTTAACTGGATAAGAATAAAGCAAAAATGCAAATGACTGAGAAGACTCAATAATGAACACAATGGGTACAGCGACTTCCCAGAAGCGAATAAAATCGTCTGGCGTTACCAAGAATAAAGTACTAAATAGCGTTAACTACTCTATGGATTAATAAGCAAAAATTCACTTGTAAATTAACGGTAAACACCAGTAAGCTTGTACCTATAAACTTTAATGATAAATACCTAAATATGAACGAGTGAGTAATATCTCGTGAATAGCTTTAGACCTAGGAGTTAATATCCTGGAATGAGGTCGCCAATTGTCACGGGGTTTTTAAAATAAAGTGCTAATATTATTATTTATTTGATAATAATGTTCAATAATATTGAAGAGCAGGGACAATGATTGTCTTACTAAATCAAGCAACGATTACTTTACGCTGGCTTGCTTCGCACGATTCTCTAAGAACGAGAATTTATAAACTTTCTCAACAGTACACAGCAGAGACTAATTACTGAATTGCTGTTTATTAGTACCGTTAGCCTCTGGAGAGTGTTACTTCACCCCTGACAATAAATAACTAATACTAATAATAGTATCAGGTTCTTGCTGGTGCTTAACTCCTAGAAGGCACAACGGATTTTAAACTTAATACAACAAGACTGGCCTAAGTACCAGTTATGAATGGCAAACGTTTATGCAAGCTAGGAGCTATAAGAGAAATAAGCTTAATTGCGGAGAAATGAAACAAGAGTTTACATTACATTAAGCTCAAGAAAAAGAAGTTAAATTTATTGATTACAAATGTAAATTTAAGGTTACATTTCAAAATCAAATTAATGAGATCGCACTCACTCACTCACTCAAAAGCTAAATTCTTACGCCTAGGAAAAACACCTTAACTAAACTCTTAAGACTAGGAAAACGAAAAGAAATACTGGTCAGTGAATGCAGTGTATCACCAACGAAGGGTGGGAGCCTGGAGAACTGTAGCCTAGTGGAGCCTGGGTGCTAGCTGACCTCTCACTACTCTCACTGCTGGAGCACAGAACCTCTCTCCGTCACGGCAAACACTGGATTGCGTAACTCGTGGGAAAGAAAAAGGGAGCGCTAGGCCGCATTTTTTAATGGTCGAGTGAGAGAAACACGCCCAAAACAAATCGCTCAGCGGAAGCGCTAATGTCTCACACAAAGACGATCACGTATGACAATGAAAAATTAATTTGAAAAGGCTCCCGTCTGAATGAGCGGTTACTGAATGATAAACTGGGATTCCACTTGAGTTCGTGGTTTCCCACAAAAGCTAATGTCACTAGCCAACTCGTGACAGAAGGAAACCACATGCATAGGTGAAATGCGGAAAAGCCATGAGGGAAGGAAACCATGTGTGTAAGTGATATGTGAGGTACAATACTTTGTGGTGTAATATATGCCACAGCGCTCCCCCTCCCCCCCTCCATTTATGACAACAAAACAGGAAGAAAAGAGAAAAAAATATATGATTAGGGTACAAGGTAAAAACAAATGAAATATATATACAATTTTCAAAGTGAGCGAACATTAGAAAGTTATTTAAATGTATTAATTACAAGCAGTTGTTATAGACTAAGAAATAGTAGCCAGGCATAATTTTCTGTATAAGGATTTGACTAGTGCTTAGTTATTATGAGCAAATGACTGAGAGAGTTATGCCTGCCTTTACAATTGAGCTATTATATTAGGTAGCACACACACAAAAGCAATTCTGTACCGTACAAATGCAACATAGGTGGGATGACTTGGAGTGTCTGTGGTTTTTGGTATCAGATTATGCTGAAGTGTAAAACTGTGTTGTTTGCTGAGACGGCCTGATTGTGTGTAGGTAAATGTGGTAGTTATTGATGTAGTTTGTAGGGTTGTGGTTAGTGGTGAAGGGATTACGGGAATGACGGGTGTTAATGGATGAGGGGTATTGACTGGAGGAGGGATGGGGACTGGTGGGAAAGAGTGTGGGGTAGGATCGCCTGAGGTTGACGGAGAGGGTGGGTAAGGGGCAGGAGCTGGGGTTGACGGAGAGGGTGGATGAGGTGAAAGGATGGGTTGATGGATGGTGGGTGAGGGAGTAAAATGACAGGTAGGATCGTGTGAGGTTGATGGAGAGGGTGGGTTAGTGGTAATAGGGTTAGTGCTGGAGGTCGGGTTTGTGGACGATAGTGTGGATGGTAGTGAGGGAGTGTTTGCGTCAGTGGTAGAGGTTTGCTGTGCTGCATGACACCTGAGTCGGTGCATGGTGATGACAGGTAGCGGAGGGTGTGAACTGACAAAGGGGATGGTGTGTGTGTGGGGGGGGGGTGCATGTAGGTGTTGGTGCTGGGATTTGAGGTGTTGGTTGTGTGCGTGTTGTTGGTGGGCTGGCAAGGAGGTGTTTTCTGTGACTGGGTTTGTGGTGTGGCTGGTTTGACTGTCTGCAGAGATTGTGGATGGTTTCCCCTGTTTGTATATCATGACTGTTTTGTCTGAGTTTGTGATCACAGGGTATGGGCCTTCGTATGGGGTTTGGAGTGAAGTGCATTGATCCTTCCTCACAAAGACCTGTTCAGAGTCTGGTAGGGAGTGCGGGATGAACGTTGTCTGGTGCTGGCGAGAAAGAGGAGGGACTGGTCGTGGTGCCTGCATTGCCTGCTAGAGTTCTGGAAGAAAAACCAGGGCTGGCATGCCTGGTTGCAGGGCGAACTGCCCTGGCAGCCTCAAGTCTTCCCCATACGTTAGCTCCACTGGGGAATTCCCGATGTCATCCTTCTCTGTAACCCTCAAGTTTAGGAGGAAGATTGGCAGCGCAGCCACCCAATTCACTGGGGGGGGGGGGAAGTGCCCTCAGTGCTTCCTTCAGGCGATGATGGCAGCGCTCAATCATCCCTTTTGGCTGAGGGTGATATGCGGAGGTTCTGTGGCATTTAGCACCCAGGAAGTCCATTAGGTCCTGCCAGGCCCAAGATTCGATTTGGGGGTCTTGGTCAGTGATGATGACCTGAGGGGCGCCAAAATGAGCAACCCAGGATGTCAGGAAGTGATACGCCATACATTCAGTCGTAGCGTCCAGCATGGGCGTGGCCTCGACCCACATTTTCGCTCTATCAATGGAAATTAAGATATAGCGGTTACCCCTAGATTCGGGGAGGGGGCCGAGGATGTCAATGTGGACCGAGGGGAAATGTTGAGTTGGTGTGGGCAGTGGTTGAATTGGTGTCTTGGTGTGGCAATGCACTTTTGCTGACTGACACGCCACGCATGCTCAGACCCAGTTGGTGGTGTAATGCCTCATCCCTGGCCATACCACTTGCCGGCTAAGTAAGCCATGCGTGCCGTGAATGCCTGGGTGTGCTATCTCTTGGTAAGGACTAAAGACTTGCCTTTGGAATCATTGGGGAAAATAGGGCCGTGCTGTCCTGCTGGATATATCACACCAGAGTTTCCGGGATGTGCCGGTGACATCAAACTGTTGCAGTTGAAGTGAGGTCGTGGCCTGCAGCAATTCCTGGAGTTCCTGATCGTCCCCCTGCTCCTGGGCCAAGGCTGCATGGTCAAGCAGGGATAGTGTAGGGCCGACAGCTGAAACTTCAAGGGACAGGGCATCTGCAACCTTGTTCAGGTCCCCATTGATATGCTGGATGTTAGTGGAAAACTCTGAAATGAAGGCTAGTTGTCTTGCCACCTGAGAAGAACAATTTTCACCTTCCTGAGCCATGGCATAAATAAGGGGTTTATGGTCAGTGAGGACGGTGAATTCTCTGGTGATGGGTATGCTAGGCGGGGTGCAGTGGTGATGTGGTTTTTGAGGGTGGTGAAGGCATGGTCTGACTGTGCGGTCCATTGAAGAGGCTTGGAGGATGTCTTTTTTGTCCTCTTCAGGAGATCGTTAAGGGGGGCTTGTGTGGCTGCGGCTTTACTCAGGAGCCTGTGATAATAATTGACCATCCCCAAGAACTCTCTGAGCCTGCGAGTGTAGCCGGGCATGGAAAGTCCTTTTAATGGCCTCCACCTTCTGCGAGAGGGGCGTGATACCTGTGGCGGATACCCTGTGGCCCAAGAAATCCAATTCGTCTGCACTGAGGATACACTTCGCCAGATGCACATGCAGCCTGTAGTCCTGAAGGCGTTTGAACAGCATTTGGAGGTGTGTTTTGTGCTGCTCATGGGAATCAGAAGTGATGAGGATGTCATCGATGTACTCCATGACGAAATCTAGCCTCCTGACAACCTGGTCCATAAATCTCTGAAACGTTTGTGCAGCGTTTCTGAGGCCAAAATTCATCTTTGTGTATTCAAACAGGCCAAAGGAGGTGGTTATCGCTGTCTTGGAGATGTTCTTCTCTGCCACAGGGATTTGGTGGAACACCCTGACTAAATGGATCTTGGTAAATACACGATGGCCGTGTAGTTGGTGGTGGAAATCCTGGATGTGAGGAATGGGGTATCTATCGGGAACTGTCATTGCTCTCAGTGCCTTGTAGTCGCCACGTGCTCTCCACTCACCCTGCTGTGCCTTTGGTACCATGTGTTGAGGGGATGCCAGGCAACTTGATGATGGCCAAATGATGACCTCGTCAAGCATTGCCTGAAACTCCTTTTCCACTGCCTGACGATGTTCTGGGGGAAGGCACCTGGGGCAGGCGAAACAGGGGGGTCCAGAAGTGATGATGCAGTGCTCTACACCATGGTCTGTATGGCCGTTGTTGGGCGAGGGAGAGGTCAAGAGCAGAAACTGGCGTAGTATGGAATCGTATGAGAATTTTTGGGGAAGGTGTGTAATGAGTGGAGGATTACCAGCACACCTGGTTACGTTGATGGACGAGTCTGAGGGTCTGTGATATAGATTCCGTCCTCTGGTATCCACGAGCAAGTCATGTGCCTCCAGGAAGTCGACGCCAATAATGGGTTGATTAATATCTGCAAAGAAGAACAGACAAGTAAATGACACCGATTGGGTGAGTGTCACGTGACGGGGTTCCATGCCGTATGTGGCTATGGGGGTGCCGTTTGCTGATATCAAGTCAAATGCGGGCTGCTGAGCTGTTTTGTGGTCACAGGTAGGAGGGACTTTACTGAATGCAGCTCCAGTATCAATAAGGTATTTTGTGCTAGAGATGGCATCTTTAACCCACAATAATCCCTGGAGCCAGTGGAACGTGTCGTGGCTTTGGGTGTGCTGATCCTGGGGGGGCGTTTGGTGTGTGTGGCGGGAAACACTATTGGGACTGTCTCCTGCCATATGCGTTTCCCGTGAATATGCAGGGTGGTGCATATCATCTGGCTTCCATGCCAGAGTGCTTGTAATATGTACACAATACGAAATTGTCCCTTGCTGTTTGAGGATTAGCATTACCAGCACGGTTCACTGGGGGAACACTTTTGGAAGATGGAGGGGCTGGGGAATGAATTGCAAACACTGGGGGTCTGAGTGGTGAAGCCACTTATTTTACTTTCCAGCTCGTCTATTCTATTTGTTAAACTTGCTAATAAGGTACACAGCTCTGACATGGAACCGTTTTTGTTCACAACAGTGTGCACTGACACCACTGTTTCACTAGGGGTTGCACTGGGGGCTATGACAGGGGAAAGAGAAGAGTGTGCACTTACTGGGTAGTTGGCGTAATGCTGTTGAGTTTCGTATAGAGTGTCCGCCCTCTCGATGAACTCAGCAAGGGATGTGCCAGGGCCCAGGGATGCTAGATGGAGTCAGAAGTCTGGTGGCATGAGCTGTAGGAGTTGGTGCCAGAGGTGGTCATCTGACAGGGTGGCCCCAGCTGCCATGAAAGTGGCTTGAATGTGGGCAAGGAGGGCCGAGGGGCGCTGCTGTTGGGAGCGAATTGCTACTAGTTCCATTAAATGTGCCTGCTTTGATTTGCCCAGGGCCCGCAGCAAACTCTCCTTCAGGATTTTATATTTGTGCCCTGTAGGTGGTTTGAGGAGTACGTCCTGAACAAGGGCAGCTACCCGAGTTGGGAGAGTGTGGACAACTGCTCTGAATTTGTCATCATCACTGGTATCTTCAGGCCACGCAACATCAACTTGTGTAAACCACGTGTACATGAATGTAGGAAGGGATAGTCGGATGTGTTGTAAGGTATGCATGTTGTTTAGTCACTCCTGGGTCATCTATGTGGTGTTATAAAGGTTTGGGGTCACCTGTGTATCGTTTTTGGTTATGGATATATATATTTTACTAGGGGCTACACCAAGGCAAATGGTTAGGACAAATAAATGCCAATGTGTTGGGAAGAAATAGACAGGGCAGTGATTATTGACTTGAAACACAGTGTTATTGCATGATTTCAAAATAGTACAAGGCCATTACATTACAACATGTGTAGATCAATTACATGAATAAATAGTTACAGACTAAGAATATGAGCAATGAATTTAGTGAGAAGCAGGAGTGCTGGGCCATTCCACCCTCCTGTCTCACCCATGTTTACCTGTAAATATCTTTCTTCTCGAACAGCGTATTTCCAGTTACCATCTCTCGCTCAACACACATCCTTATCATTCGTTCCACATTTTCATTTCTTCCAGGCACACCATGCATACCAACTACACCTTCAACTTCTACATTTCCCACTCTAGCATTCAGATCTCCCATCACTACCACATTCACATTCGCTCCAAAACTCTGCAGACACTCATCAGCATCATTCCAGATTTCCCTCTCTTCTTCATCCCTTACACTACCAGGCCCATATGCACTCACAAACACCCAGAACTCACGTTTAAATTTCGCTTTCACCCACATCCGTCTCGATGACACTTCCTTTCATTCAATCACACACTTCTGCACTTCCGGACTCACTAACAAGGCCACACCTTCTCTTGCCCTTCCTCTATCAACACCTGACAATCTTCCATTCACACTTCCAAACATAGACTCACCCTTCCCTTTCATCTCCATTTCACTCAAAGCTAACACATCCAACTTTCTTCTCACAAACATTCTCCCAATCTCCTCCCTTTTAGCCTCAATCGTACTACATCCATGCACATTCATAGACCCAGTCTTTAGGGTACGGGGATAACTCAATCCCCCATCCCTTTCTCTGGCCTGTCTCTTTTTAGGAACTAAAAAACAGAGGACGGGGTCCCTAGTCCCCTCACCCCGCCCCTTTTCGTCGCCTTTTACGAGACGCAGGGAGTACAGTGGCAGTATTCTTCCTAACAACCTGGCCGCAGAGTAGTAGTACCATCCCATAATGCGGCCAGATTGTGCCCCCCCCAAAGGGGGGGACTTTCCGTAATTATATACTTTCTATAATCATATCGCTTTTCTGCATCCAGGGTAATACTGAGAGATATAACCTGAAAAATGTATTTTATTAATAGACCAATAACATATTGCCCATTCACAGGTGATATGGGATGGAAAAAGGATTCAAGAGAGCTGTGTGTCGGTTGTTGAAAGATCGAACTCTCCAACCGTGGCTCATCCAAAGTTAGCGCAAAAATCGGTCAATGTGTGCACTAACATTGTATACATTTCGCGTGCAACGCAATCAGTCAAAAGCGCTGATCCTTCGTCAGCGCGTAACATCCACAGTACACTGTATGTGTGTGTGTGTGTGTGTGTGTGTGTGTGTGTGTGTATTTTTGTCTGTGCCTGTCCGTGTGTGACTGTGTCTATCTTAATTAGTGCCTGTCGGTCTCTCTGTGTTCGTGTCTCCCTGTGTTTGTCACGTGTCAATGCATGTCTTGTAACTGTGTGTGTGTGCATCTCTGTTTTTGTCCGTGGATGGTTTTGTGTGTCTGTCCTGAGTTGGTGTCGGTGTGTTTGTCCCTGTGTCTGAGTGTCTTTCTCCCAGTGTGTCTTTCTGCTTCTGTGTCCCAGTATGTCCTAGTGTGCCTGCTGGTGAATATGGGTGTCTTTGTGACTCTATTTCTGTCTCTGAGTTTGTCTATCTATGTATATTTGTGCCCTGTGTGTGTGTGTGTGTGTGTGTGTGTGTGTGTGTGTGTGTTGTTACGGACCGTGGAGGGTGATTCCCGACTCTGAAAGTTAATTCAAAGACATTGGTCCTTAAACAAATAAACTTTACATACAGGATCTCTATACAGCACACCACAGAACTGGTTCCATTACATAATAAACAGGTGCACAGCAGGACATTACTAAGCTGATTGGAATCAGTTATAAATTTACTCACACATGATCAGATCAGATACGTCATCTAATAGAGTACTGAATGATAACAGTTTCATTACAGGCTGCTATGTATGTACAGTTGGCCACAATGAAAGCATTACACATTTTTCAGAAGTTGTGGATGGTTGCGAATTACGACAACTCCCACTAAGTATTTACCACCTCTTGTAAGAGCTTGTAATAGAGATGGTGATTGGCTGACACACAAGCAGCCGTTTCTGCTATTTATTTCGACATTTTGGTATAATGATTACGTCACCATGCTAAATTTTACGTCTAATAATCGAAATTGAATTGATTAATACACAACATAATATGGATACAATGAAAAAATTGCATACTATATGTAGCAAACTCCATATTGAAATAAAATATTCGTCTGCACCAACACTGCCTGCCCCATACCTGAGGATCATCTGATCGAAAACTGGAGCCTTAAACTCAGTGATGACACTTGATGCAATAAATGGAGAGTCTTTGATAATATTTGTGTTTTTAGCATTAGCAGTATTGCAGCATGAGACATTAAAAGAATCACTGACATTCATAATCTCACTGAAAACTTTGTTCTTGAGAGTGTTGGTGCAGTTTGTGTTTGTACTGACGTCTGCAAGGACAGAAGGAAATGGAACTATAAAATCATTCTGGTTTGTCCTATATTTCGACTAATATCGTTTTTTTTTTAAATAAATATTTGTCATGAATACGATTTTTGTGTGTAACTAGATCTATACAGCATTGTGTATGTAAAGGATTTGTCTTGTATGACAATCTCTCAAGTGTTAAAAATTAATATGTCGACCCCATTTGTGTAAACCAATTTGGTCATCACGTGCTCCATCAAATGTTTTTCCACCAATTTCGTCAGGACTATTCCTTTCCAATATTCCTCCTACTCTTCCCTCTCTGCATGGCACCCACTAACCCTTATCAAGCCTGTTGTCGCTCACTGAACCGTGATTCCATCATTACGACAGTGCGTTTGTGGTGTCCTGCTATTTTGTAATGCATTATTCTCGCTGTAGTTAGCTAATCTAACTCGGTATAGGCGGACGCCCAATTAATCAGGTTATTAACGTTTCCTTCTGCCGTCTGCTTCCGAAGACGAATGTTTTGATGAGGAAAGAACATTAGTCAATCTTTATCGTATTTGGCTATGGTTAGAATATGATAAATATTGAAAGACTGATAAATTATTATGACAATGAAAATTAGCACCAGGTCGGAATTGAACCACCTGACACTGAAATACCGTAGTGTCTCGGGAATCATTAGACGGGAGAAAAGAAGGTGGTTGGGGACACTAAATAAGGAGTAAAAGGCAAGTATATTTTGATATATTAACCTATCTTATTACAGTTAATATGGGTATGCTCATCCCTTTTCTATCTCTTTTTTTTTTTCATCAAAACAATTTGCACAATCATATATCGGCTACACATGTTGCAGTAATTTATTTCGCTGATATTCAGTGGTAAGTATGGCTCAATCTGCACAGCATCTTGATCATTCAGACTTATTCATTATCAGCTGTGAAGCATTGTAGTAGTCTATAATTTCCTATTATCTCATAGATGTTCATCAATCATTTTTCAGTAGCTGAACACGGTCATATGGTATTATTATACGTAGAAAAATATAACCACTAACTTTATTAAAGATGACCATGTAAAATAATGACAAAGATATACTTTGTAATTTTCGGATTTTAGCCGTCAGAATTATATTCCCTACACCAAGAAAAACAATTACATTACCTCAAGACGAGGCAGTACACATGAGGGAAACTGAGGGAATCATAGCAAGAGACCCTGAACCCCTTCAACTGCGTTGACGCATTTGTCGTCTTATGGCCATGGGGGTAGCCCCAACTTATTAATGCGTTTGTCATCCATAAAGCTTTAACTTCCTCAGAGAAAAAGTTTTCGGCCGATCAGCGTCATTTTTGGAGGCGTCATAGTTTCCCCGCCGCTCGTCATGAGTAATGAGTTGGCAACTGTGGGACCCTAGGCAGCCTGGACAGGTTGATTAGTACCATACTGGCAGCAGAGAGAGAAGGTAGCACACGGAAGGACCTTTAAATTGTACTCTATTTACCCTTGTCCCAGGTGCGCGTCATATTCGGCCATACCAATAGTGCTTGTGTGTACTTTCTGGGCACTATTGTGATTAGATTTGGTGTCTGCAATAGGGAATTAGGTTTTTGTGAATCATTCCTGGCCGGTATCAGCTGTTGGCCCAACGAAGATTGTACTAGACCTACTCTGTTTTTTGTCGTGTCCCAACAACTACACTCCCTCCACCCTGTACCCAATGTGAGTATTCAACCATTGAACAATAGTGACAGTGAATCAGGTCAATATAGTGTGCAATAGCTAGTAAGCAAGGGTGTGAAACGTTTAGCAGGGGGAGGCGGGAAACCGCCTTACAACATGGCTTTGTCTTGAACGGAATTTTTGCTAAGGTGTTGATGAAATCCTTGCTTTATGCTGATATATGATGGATAGTGTTTTTGTGCAATAGATAGGAGTATAGTGCAACGAGTGTGTGTGCAAAAAGATTGGCTAGGGCATGAGTCACGTACGCCTTACAGCCATGGCTCGCCGTTGTCAGGAGGGGATAAATAGAGGAGGTTTTTATAGGAATATTTCATTTTATCGTCATATTTATTCCGTATGCTTTTTGTGTGAAATAAAGCATGAGTGTTATAGTGATATGTTTATTGTATGCTTGTGTGGATGAATGTAAACACTACATCACGTGCTCGTCGGAAAATATCGTCTGCGATACCTTAGGTATCGCACATGTGACATACAGAGCACGTTCATGTACTGTTGTGATGAAATATACTGTATTTCTCATAAACTGATGGATTTGGTTATGTGTATTGTAAAATGCAGCATCTTCAGGTAAGGGAAACATCCTCTGCAACACCTTAGCGCAAAGGTAAGGGCCATGTAACTGACCTATGACAGACGTGCATGTACTTGTTGTGGTGAAATATACTGCGTATCTCATATACTGATAGATTTGGTTATGTTTTATGTGAGAAGATGAGTGACCCATGTGCTCGTAAGGAAGAGCACGTCTCATTCACCTGAGTTAGCACAAAGGTAGCAACATGCAACGCCAGACTAGGAACATGTGCATTTACATTTTATTGGTGAACTGTACTGTGTATCTCATATATTGATAGATTTGGTTATGTTTTATGTGAAAATAACGTGAAATACTAAGCCAAGTGCTCGTAAGGAAGAGAACGTCTCTTACATCTGAGTTAGCACAAAGGTAGCAGAATGGAATGTGAGCTACGTAATTCTATAAGGTGTAATATACTGTGTATCTCATAAAATGATGTATTTGGTTCTGTGTAATGTGAAAAGAAAGTGAAAGTGAACCATGTGATCGTCTGAAAATCATTATCTGCTACACCGTACCGCCCAGGTAGGGGCCATGTAATTGACCTATGGAAGACGCGCATGTACTTGTTGTGGTGAAATATACTGTGTATCTCATATATTGATAGATTTGGTTATGTTTTATGTGAAAAGACAGTGCAAGAGTGACCCACGTGCTCATAAGGAAGAGCACATGTCGTACACCCGAGTTAGCATGAAGGTAACGAAATGCAACGCGAGGTACAGAACATGTGCATTTACTTTTTATTGATGATATATACTGTAACCGTCATACAGTGATGGACTTGGTTATGTGTCACGTGAAATAAGAGTGTAAAGAATGCAGCATGTTCTTAAGGGAAACACCGTCTGTTACACCTTAGCACACAGGTAATGGTCTACGGAACACATGCATTTACATTTTAGTGGTGAAATCTACTGTGTATTTCATAAAAATGATACATTTGTAAAATGCCTGCAGTGGCAGCTCAGGCCGCCACCACACCCCCAGGAGGAGGACACGGAGGGTTAGACAGTGCGTGGAACGTGTCCGGGCAATACGAACGTGAATGTACCCGAGCCACGCGCCCCTATTCCCAGGAGCTCACCTGCTGCCACCACCTTAGTCAAAGTACACTACCTCCCAGACGAGCTGACCACCAACAGGATTGGGGTGGAACTGGTCTAACAGTTCAGAGCAGCACCCCAGCAAGGGTCGGTAGCTGTGCTTTACCTGAGATGGCCTGTAGCCAGGCACCAGGGACGACCTGTAGCCGGGCCACTAATTAGATGGCCTGTAGCCACTCCGCCAGTGCTGCTCACACCCCCTACAGAGACCAGCGATGGCCTGTAGTTGCACTGAGAGACTGGTACGTCCACTCTCCTATAGTTGCCTCGGAGGGCACAACACCTGCGACGGCCTGTAGCAGCACCCGTAGGAAGGAGATGGCCTGTAGCCACTTCTCTCTTGCAAGTCACCCTCCTTCCGGGACTTCAGTGTCGGCCGGTAGCCACACCGACAGGCAGGTGACGGCCGGTAGCTGCACTTCGCCTGTGTTCCCATCGGGATGTCAGGTTCTGGTGACGGCCTGTAGCCGCTCTGACAGCGAAGGGATGGCCTGTAGCCCCCCTCCGCTGTTGCCCAAGGGAACCCAGCAATGGCCTGTAGCCATGTTGGGGAGAGATGCCAAAGTCTCTCGCCCCCTGTGACTCCACAACAAGACAGTGAGGTGTGCTCAGTCCTGCCCTCCGGCAGGAGCACAGATTACCCTCCTATCCACCCAGTCCAAGGCGACCTCCAGGAGGAGAACCACTGCCCCGAAGATTGATGGAGCGGCCCCGCACTGTCCCTGGGTTTGTTCTCCCTCCATCCGGAGGAAGAGGGTGCCCACCTGATGGACTCTGGCAAGGGACGACACCGCAGCCCAGCCCTGATGGCGGCACCTCCAGCAGAAAACCGCAGCCGATGCCCCTCCAAGGATGTCCCCCGGACCCCCAGGCAGGCCCACTCCCCACCCCAACGAAGGCAATGCCCGTCCTCCACCAGGCGCCTGAGTGAGTGCCTTCAACGCCTGTTTGCCCCCAGTCCCAAGGTCCAGACTCCAGTTCCTAGCCCCGACAGCAAGGGGCCCTTCGCCACACACGGCCTGAGCCCAAGCTGAGAGACGATGCCCCTGAGAGTGCTCCCGTGGCTGCGGGACAAAGGGACACCCAAAGGACCTCCGCCTACCCCAGACCGAGAGCTGTAAGCCCTAGACCTCCCCTTTCTGCCAGTGAAACAAAGTGAACCTAAAGACAGTGAACTATCAGTGAACAGAGAGGCCAGCGTTCGAGGCACAAGAGTGAATGTAATGTGACAGAAGTGCATGGTGAGGCCCGGTAAATATAAAGACCAGCAAGTGAAATAGAACAGGCACCTCAGTGATAGGGAGCAATGAATATACAGACAGTGATGCCCCATCCCCAGTAACGGCACCAGTAACATAGTGTCCTGAAACCTAATGCCAGAACAGTGAATGCCTCACGTCAGTGCCTTCTCACCATGGTCAGTGTAGTAGTGCTTTGCCCTCCTGAACCAGATTTTGACCCCTGGACATCTAGCATCCTGCGTGATACTATACCCACTAATGCTAGCCTATGTATTGATTTTTGCCTATGAGATTGTGTAAGATTGTCTACCTGTTCCACAGCAGTTGAATCTGTCAATATACGTGTACAGTAAGGTTGTTGCTCGGTGTTTTTATGCCCTGGCCCTCTCTTATTTGTCTAAGCTCTGGCCTAGAAAGGGAACCCAACTGCACTCTAGGCATTCGAGGGACCTGAAGCCGCCCCTTAAAAACCTAGCATAACAATTTGGTCATGTGTAATGTGAAAAGGAAATGAAAGAGTGAACCACATGCTCGTGGCCCCTACCTGTGTGCTAAGTCAGGTGTAGGAGGCAATGTTTTTCAAGGATATACACGTATGTCATGAATCCTTGCATTGTGCCAGTGTTGAGCAAAGTTCTTGGCTGGCTGTGAATAAAATATCATAACTACTTTATTTCAGCTCACCCCTACACAACAGCTATTAGTGCCTAGCATGAGGTATGCACTTCCTCTGACTGCAGTTCTCTAGTTGGCTTGCAACGACACAAGTCTTGCGGACATGAAGCGTGGGTTGGCATCACATGAGTAGAAGCTCCTCGAAGAGACTGAGTCGGAGAGCAACACCAAGAGCAACCATTCTGGGGTGGAAGAGGTGGACATAACACCATCCGGTCAGCAAGGGGGGCTGCCCTGCCACCTTCCATCGCGGGACACCACACCACCATCATCGGCTGGCTCCACCTGAGAACACTCCCCACCTCCAAGACCTGCCGGTACCACCGCTCTCCTCATTGGCTCCCAATCCTCAGACCCCCCTGCCCCCGTTGGCGAGCCAGTGTCACCAGAAACCGGGCCATCATTTGTTGTGATGGTCCCTCCACCCATGTCTGCCATGCAGGATGCTACGGTGACATCCTCGCCGACCAGGCCGAGATGACTGGTGTCCCCAGAGCCCTCTGTCTCATCCCCGTCCTCATCCAAGGCGTCCCCTCCTACACGAGGGAGTCGTGGTCCACTTCCTGGACACGGGGGATGTCCAAGGGTTTGAAGGGCAGGCCGAAGGGCGTCGACAGGCTGACCCACTGCCATCGCCATCATTGCCGCTGAAGAGGATCCTGGGTGGAGCAGTGGCCCATTCACACCAAACCACGGGACGTTCACTGGCTCCCCAGGGGTCAAGGTACATATACCAACAACTCTCCTGCAGTTCTTCCAGCTCTTCTTCACGAGGGAGTTGTTGTCATATCTCATCATGGAAACAAACCGGTACGCCACATTCCTGGGGACTCAGCTGGATGCTGGTTCTCCTGCAATGAAGAGGAGATGGCCAAGTTCCTGGGGTTATACCTTTTCATGGGGGTCGTGCACATGCTGACCATCAGGTGCTACTGGAGGAGCTCCGAGCTGCAAGGCTACCCTAGGGTCTGGCGGGCGTTGAGTGGAAGACACTTCAATGCCATCCTCAAGCACTTCCACACCTTCAACTCGCTCACAATACCCTGGGACAACCAAGTTTGGCTCATCCACGTTGGCACGGTCATGGAGTACCCCCTTCAGCGGTTCCAGTCAACGTACCAACCCAAGGAGCAGCTCAGCCTGGATGAGGGCTCTCTGGGGTGAAAGGGCCGGCTGTCCTTCTGCGTCTACAACCCCCAGAAGCCCAACAAGTATGCCGTAAGCTCTACATGTTTGCTGAGTTCTCCTCAGGCTACATCTGGAACCAAGTTTGGCTCATCCACGTTGGCACGGTCATGGAGTACCCCCTTCAGCGGTTCCAGTCAACGTACCAACCCAAGGAGCAGCTCAGCCTGGATGAGGGCTCTCTGGGGTGAAAGGGCCGGCTGTCCTTCTGTGTCTACAACCCCCAGAAGCCCAACAAGTATGCCGTAAGCTCTACATGTTTGCTGAGTTCTCCTCAGGCTACATCTGGAATCTCGAGGTCTACACAGAGTTGCACTGGACCCTCAAGAACACCATGTGAGGCCTCATGGAACCGTTGAAGGACCTAAGCTACAAGTTGTTCATGGGCAACTACTACAATTCTGTAACCCTGTGTGAACGA
Organism: Coenobita brevimanus; assembly: GCF_032717465.1. NCBI lineage: Eukaryota > Metazoa > Arthropoda > Malacostraca > Decapoda > Coenobitidae > Coenobita > Coenobita brevimanus. The sequence continues at coordinate 14,676,790 of NC_136981.1, forward strand.
TTCTCCACTGCAGGCCTTTATGTGTGTGGGACCCTACGGCTGCCTAAAGGAGCACCACGCCAGCTGCAGGCCATCACCAGGGCTAAGAGCCTGCCCGAGGGGGGCATGGCATACAAGCACAAAGACAATGTGCTAGTCCTGCTGTGGAAGGACAAGCGCATTGTGAACATGGTGTCCACCTTCCACACCACTGACACCATTCCGTAGAGGGTTCAAGGGAAGGTACAGGGTAATGACGGGTGGACAACCTATGTGGAGAAGGTTGTTAACAAGCCCGTCGTTGTGGAGGAGTACAACAGGTACATGGGTGGATTGGATCATTTTGATCAGATGGTCCAGTACTGCCCTATCCAACAGCAAACTGTCACATGGATGAAGATCACCTACTTCGTCCACATGGCACTCTTCAACGAGTTCACCTTGTACAAAAAGTACAAATGCAGAACAGTAACTCTCCTTGAATTTGTCGAGCAGATCATCTACGATCTTCTGCATTTCCATGAAGAGGACTGTCCTGCATCTGGACACGTACCAGACCTACCTATCCGGTGGCCAGCACCAGCAACACCTGGCACCCAGCAGGCACAGGCACCAGCACCAAGATGGGCCCACCCACCACAAGCACCAGCACTGCCTGCAGGACAAGCACCACAGGCCCCATCACCAACACCAGCATCACCTGCAGCAGGGCCATCATAGGTGCCCTTGCCACCACCAGCACTGTCTGCAGGAGGCCCATCAGGGGTGCCAGCACCGCCACCACCTCCAGTTGCTGGTACGTCAGAGAACCCGTGCCTGGGCCTGCAGCTCCCGCACGACAGGACCACAGGGCACAAGGGCATCCAGCAAGCGTCACTGGGTCATCGACGATGATGTTAGGTTCGATTGCACTCTGGGCCACCACCGGGAGAGGATCCCCAACAAGAAGAGGTTCAGGTGTGCCTTGTGCTTCAAGTTGGGGGTGGGGAAGGACACAAGGAACATGTGTCCTGTATGTGATTTGCCACTTTGCATGGGTGATTGTTTCGACCAGTACCATACCAAGCAATACCTTCACTAGTGGAGCACACACACACACACACACACACACACACACACACACACACACACACACGCACACAGTACAAAACTCCTCACCTCTCAACCCGTCTGGTCCTGCAGGGAGATCATCGCCACTGGAGAAGTACGTGATATTCTTTTTTTATATATCTATTTACCTATATTTGTCAGTACATTTACACATACGTATATATTGTTAATTACCTCAACACAAATGACAGGGAAATAAGTACAGCTTCAGTTTCAGTTGGTAGCAACAGGTTTAGTGTTCATGTGTGGTAACTGAGAGGACTAAAACTAAACAGAAGTAATTGTATAAAACAGTTGTTGGTATAAAATCAAAGAAAACGTAGCTAGCAAGCATAAAAAATGTTAGCGCACTACAGGGAAATAACATGAGCACGACTGACAGCGGTTCAGCACGCGGCAAAATACATCGTAGTTTTTTGCATTTTTCTCGAAAACTATGAGCCCCAGGATCACCGGTACGAACTCAAATGAAACCCAGTGAAATTCTGCATAGGATGATAAAATAAAAACATAACAGTGGCGAGAATTGTTCTTCGCAAAAAAAAAATTTTTTTTTGCCAGAAATGGGTTTTATTTTTTCGCTTATTACTCGAACACCATACCTCGTATCAAATTGGGACTTCCAGCTTTCGAAAGCTAATAAAGTTCTCTTTCTAATTATATATAACATGTATAGATTGGTTAGTAAACTTTCGACTTATGATATTGGGTAGTGAGATGTTTGTTCACGAATGTTTATTCTCGGGGCCTTAACATACGTAAAGTGTGTGTGTGTGTGTGTGTGTGTGTGTGTGTGTGTGTGTGTGTGTGTGTGTGTGTGTGTGTGTGTTTTCGCTTTTCGTGTAGAACAAACATCAACGAATAGGAATATGTGGGTTTTGTGGCAAAATATATTTGGGTGGTGGAAATAAGCAGAGAATACACTTTTTTGGAGCGTGCAGCGGGCGGGGGGAGAAACGCCAACGTGTCATAGAACACGAAACTAGTTAAACTTAAGTGTGCGCAAAAGGGTGAATGTATCGCCACACTGTTTATCACTGATAAGGTGACGCATATTAGGTGGCAAGAAACACAACTGTGGCAGTGAGAGAGGAGCTGTAGCTTTAAGTGTCCGCTGCGACCGTGAGACGAAGGATGCACGAGATGGGGTATCACCACCGGACATCGGCATAGCTGACGTTAACCGACCGACATCGCTAGCTTCGCCTTCGGTTTGCCCAGCAACTCGTGAACACTGGACTTGATTTCTGGGGCACAGTCATATTCTCCGACCAGTTGTCTAGTATCGTGTCCACCCACCGTAGTTGTCAATGACACTCTGTAGCCGTTGTGGTAACGAAGCAACAAGGTTGTATACTAGTTGAGGCTTCCTCCTCATCACCTCCCACTCGTTCACCATGTGAAGCATTAGTTGCTGGGATGTTCTCTCCTGTGCTGGCTCCCACATGTTGACGATGTTAGCCCATATATTTTCAATGAAGTTGAGGTCACAGCTGTTACTGGGCCAGTCAAGTAGATCGGTATGTCTCTGTTCCTCAAACCATCTTCTTACAGCCCTGCCAGTATGAAGTGGACAGTTGTCTTGCATGAACAAAATTCTCTCGGGGAAAGGAAGTGCATACGCTTGCACACTGGGTAGCATCACTTCTTCCAGGATTTCTACCTACTGGTTCATATTAAACCTTCCCTCAATCTTAGTCACTTCTCCAACGCCATACAGTCCGATCCAACCCCAGACATTGCATGTAACGTGCCCACTCTGGCATATCTGAGAGGCGAAATATTAATGAAAATATTAGAAAAACCTTAAAAACTATGAATGTGTTGACATATAGAACGAGTCAAAAAATTTATATTTTTACTGGAAAACTCTCAATTGAACAACTTCAACTTACATGAACGAATGAATCACTCATTTATGGAACATATTGTATGTAATGAAGACAGAGCACATATCCACCACAGGTCATTGACGTTCTCACTAGCGATCATAGGCTGCGAATCTGACTTGTGACTAGTTGACAACCTGCTAAAACTGGATTGGAGTTAGCGGGCAATGAAACCGGTATTCAGATGAAGACAATCCAACACTTTACCTTTCTGTTGATAGCAGAATAGCAAAGGGTTGGGTTTTCTTCAGAGTACCGCGTTCACTCCCTACATCTCCAATACAATAATCGCAAGTTGTCATTAGTCAGAATTGCGGGTTATGATCGGTAGTGAAGGTGTCCATGACCTGAGGTGAAAGTGTGCTCAATCGTCGCTATACAGCATATCCATCCTCTTATGTTGAAATGGGCTGATATAAAGATGGGTTTGTGGTAAAAATATGGTCCTAGATGTTTTTTATGGATAAATAAAAAGGAAGGGCAGGACTACCCACTTGTGGATGTGTCAGGAAAGAAAAATGAGGCATAATATTAAGTGGTTACCCTCCATATAATATCTTTATACACGATTCTTCAGGGAAGTGACCTGTATGAGCCCAAAAGGGGGCCTACAAACGGCAAAAGGTCATGGCACAGTTTTGCAGTTAAGAAGATTAGTATATTATTGTTCTTCATGACGTGCTAGTCTGGGTTTGGAGTAATTCATTCATCTGTGCGTGTTCATTGACAAATTACGCTAGTTAATAAAGTTAATAGAATTTATTACCTTGTGTTGTTCAGTGGCGACCATCATCCACTCACTTGATGTAGTGCTGCCTACTTCCTTAGCTTTTATCATTTTTTTTTTCTGTGCCTGCTCTCCTCTCTTCCTATTTCTCCTATCTTTCCTGTCACATCTTATTCCTTTTCTTTCCTTTACAGGTGGCTTTACATTGAGTGACAAGCCAAATGGTTTCCTGTAAGCCAAGAAACCATTTACAATGCTGGGTGGTAACCATGTAACCAAACCATACGTGCTCCCAACGTGTCAACAAGTGGGTTGGTGGAGGGTTGGTGCCCCTCCCTGTAAAACAACTAACTCAGTGTCAAATGGCCACCCCTTACGGGATTATGGTGTCTGGCGTTGCTCAGTCTCCAGCAATGAACTTTCCCATGTGATGTAGACGAGAAACTTTTCTCGTCGGAGAATATGACTGTGCCCCAGAAGTTAAGTCCAGCGTTCACGTGTTGCTGGGCAAACTGAAAACGAAGCTGGCGATGTCGGTCGGTTAACTTCGGCTTCTTGGCAGGTGTCCGGTGGTGATACCCCATTTCGTGCATCCTTTGTGGCGCGGTCGCAGCCGACACTTCAAGCTGCAGCTCCTTTCTTACTGCCACAGCGTTGGTGAAGGGATTGTCGACGATAGCAGTCCTTATCCTCTGATCATCTCCAGCGGTTGTTTTTCTTGCAATCCCTGGTCTTGGCAGATCTTTCAGGTCTCCTTCCTCTTCCCACCTTCTCAACCAGCGATAAGCAGTAGGAAGAGAGATTCCTAGTTCCCTTGCAATGTCGGTGGGTGACAGACTACTCTCCTTCATCCCTACTATTCTTCCCCGTAAAGCTAATTTGTCGTGTAGATCCATGGCGATTATCTTCGTGTGTTGTGTCTGTGCTGGGGTGAACTGGGCTATAGTCTGACAGATCGAAACGTAGGGTTTTGGTGGAGTCACCCCCTCCCTGCACTGTTGCCACGTTTCCGAGCTGACCTCTCCATCAGCGATGACCTTGACACTGTTTCCCTCTTGTGATCTCCGTTTTTCTAATACCCCCTATACCCCTGCCACCAACACCCCCTATACCCCTACCCCCAACAACACCCCCATCAACAACACCCGCTATACCTCCACCACCAACACCTCCTATAAATATAGACCCCCACCATCAACACCTGTATAATAATTAGCCGTTGATAATTGCTATACTTTTATTGAGAGCATACATTCTACCCTATTGCTCAAACTCCCTAATCTTACAATCCCATCTGTCTTAATCCTTCCCACTGCCTTCGTTCCTAAATCCCTTAATTGATCTATTTTTAACCTAAGTGTCCCCACACCTTTTAAACCATTTACCTCTCTGTCACTATTCTCCACCATATGTATCAACTTGTATTATATTGTGTATAGAACTTTCATACTGTATGCTGTACTACTGTATAATGTATAAGAATACCCACTGTTTAGTGGAAATAAAGTTTTATTATTATTATTATTATTATTATTATTATTATCTCTCTCTCTCTCTCTCTCTCTCTCTCTCTCTCTCTCTCTCGCTAGATTTTGTTATGTGTCATCCATGGTTTTTTACTTCCATTTTTATGTATGGATTATAATTTTGACTTTATTTCCGCACCACCCTTGAGGTAAAAGTCACGGCGCGTTTTTTTTATAGAGGTTTCCCCAATAGGCCTAAATCCTGTAGGGGGTTGGTGACCTCCCACAGCGTACACACAAACACGTGTCGCGTGAGTGCTGCCACCCCAGAGCTGTTTGATATATTTATTTTAATTATGAAAGGATCGCCTCTTCCCACTTTTATCCCTTCAAATTTTCTTGCAATTATACTTGCTAAATTAATTAGCAATGTTAGAAGTGTTGGGGAAGTAAATAATAATTAGAATATTTTTAGAGCAACACTGCCAAATTTTTATGCCACGTTTCTCTATTATCGTATAATATAGTATGCAGAATAGTTTTATTCTTCCTTGATACATGTCAGCACTTTCATTACAGTTATATTAGTATGAGTTATGTTTATGTATCATTCCTACTACACAAACCACAGGCGTTATACATCGTAGGGTTAGGAAACATGGCAATAGTGTAGGGAGGGGGTGACTCCACCCAAACCCTATGTTACGAGGAGGAACACTCTAGTGAAGCTACCTCCCAGACTCCCAGCACCATCC